>NW_006922129.1:518548-520245 GCF_000298275.1 Orycteropus afer afer
TGAAGCATAAAGCAAAAGGAGCTGACAATTCTGTTTTCATGCAGGATCATATCACCTGCCTGCGTGCCTAGACTAAGCAGAACAGTACCTTCCAGAACAGGCAGACGCTAGAGAGTGCGTGTGTGGCAGAGTCATGGTGTCTACCCCAGAGCTGAGCAAGAGCCGAGATCAGAAAGGGAGAACTCGAACCCTGTGAACACGAGTAACGTAGGTTTGGGTGCTGGCCTGACCTGCTTTAACTTGGTCAGCTAAGGAACTGGGTGCAACTTTCTGAGTCCAGTGACTACCTTTCCAAACTCATTTCTCGCCTCTCGCCCCCCTCCACTCCACTTTTCCCACAAGGTCCTTCTTATGGTTTCTGGGTCGCACCAGGCTGTCTGCTCGAGGGTGTTTGCTTACGTTCTCTCTGCCTGTGACCCCTCTCCCTACTTTCCTTCTGGCTGACTGCTTGTAATCCTGTAGGTGTTTAGGCAAGTGACACTTCCCCAGAAAAGCCTTCCCTAACCACCTCATCAAAGGAGCCCTGGTGGTGCTGTGGTTAAGTGCTCACTAAACAGTTCAAACCCACCAGCCTCTCTGTGGGAGAAAGATGAGGCAGTCTGCTTCTGCAAAGATGACAGCCTTGGCAAATATTCATATATGGATAGATAGACAGGCTGAACAATTAGGTATGTCTATGCAGGGGGGAGTGTGCCCATGACCATGTATAGGGTTGGCAGACAATGTTTCTACAAGTGTATTTGTATGTTCTGTGAGAATATCCAGGTGTATAGTAGAGATGACAAGGGACAAGATTGTAGTCACTTAATGGCCACAGCCAGGTATCTGAAGGGAGTGAGTAGTTGGACCTGTGGGCTCAGGATCATGGTTGCAGGGGACATCAAGCTCAATTGACATAATGTACTACACAAAAACATTGTTCCACATCCTACTTTGGTGAGTAGTGACTGGGGTCACAAGCTTGCACGTGGCCATCTAGATGCAACAATGGTTCTCTCCTTGTCCAGAGCAAAGAAGAATGAAGAAAACCAAAGACACATGGAAACAATTAGTCCACGGGACTAGTAGACCATGCAGTCCTCAGTCTGTATGACTGTGAGACCAGAAGAACTAGATGGTGCCAGGCTACCACTGTCAAGCACTTGGAAGGGGATCTATGTAGGAGATCCTGGACAGAGTGGGAGAACAATGTGGAACACAATTCATAATCATAAAAAAAAAGGACCAGGTTTGCTGGTCTGATAGAGCCTGGTGGAACCCCTGAGAATTTGGCCCCTATCTGCCCTTCAGGTCTGGAATTGAACCCACTCCTGTGGCTTCCAGCCAAACAAAAGACAGGCATATGAACTGAACATTTACATCAGGTAGATACACTCCTTGGAGAGAACAATCATGGGAGAATAGAAGGGCTGTATGTGCACAGGGAGACTGCTGGGGGGCAGGAGTGCATGGAGGGAAGGACACAGGGAAGAGGTAACTCTGGGGAGGAAGTGGGAGGGCAGCTGTTGCACTGTAGGAGATTACAGTCAATGTCATGAGACAGTGTATGAGTCGCTGATTGGAAAGTGAATTTTCTCTGTAAACTTTCACCCAGATCACAATAAAAATTTAAAAAAAAAAGATTATAGCCTTGGAAACCCTGTGGGGCAATTCTACTCTGTCTGTAGAGTCAGAATCGACTTGAAGGCAGTGATTTT
>NW_006922129.1:521150-530893 GCF_000298275.1 Orycteropus afer afer
AAGGAGTGCCAGGCTCATTGTACACACACAGTACATTTTTGGCAAAGGAATGAATGAAAGAATAGCATGAAGTTGGCTGCATTCCTTCACAGCCTTCCCTGTAATCTGTGGTGATTTGTTGTGGTTGTGGTTGTTAGATTGTTGCATGTCCTGAAGTGCTGCCTCCGAAGATGGTGCCACCAGGAGCTGTGCAGGAATCCTTCAGCAAGCAGATCCTATCCATGGACACCCAGCCCAGACAAGAGCCACAGCAACCTCATCTTCTGGAAGAAAATGGTGAGCATCTCCCCTGCCCACATCGTCAGGAGGTATCTGTAACAGACAGGCTTTAGATTTGGGGCAGCCTCTCTGCAACCAGCAGGATGTGGAGGTTGAGAAGGGCTAGGGATCTGGAGTGACGTCACTGGGGTTAAGAGAGAGGTCGGCTTAGGGGCCAGCGAGGAACTGTACCACAGCTTTGCTAAAAGGTCTACAAAAGTCTTTACAAAATATGACAATTATTTTGCAACATTTCTTCCAACTTTACTGCATAGATTTTGTTGTCTTGATGCTTATGTAAAAGAAAAAAAAAAAAAACAAAAAACCCAGCCTTCCAGTTCCTAATTGCATTCACTTCTGGCTGGTCAGTTACCAACCGACCAACCAACTCGCTGCCGTCGAGTTGATTTCAACTCATAGCGACCCTTCCTTGGGTTTCTGAGGCGATATCATTATGGAAGTAGATTGCCCAACTTTCCTTCTGAGGAGCGGCTGGTGGGTTTGAATCACCAGCCTTCTGGTTAGCAGTCAAGTGCCTTAGGAACTATGCCACCAGAGCTCCCGGCTGGTCAGTTATTCACCCTGAAATCTTATTTGAAGCAGTGCTTCTCAATGGTGTTTAGAGCATTTACTTTCTTTCTTTTTCTTTTTCTTTTTCTTTTTCTTATAAAACTTTATTAACCTGTATTAGATACATCAAAGAAGAAAGGTGAGTATCATATTTATTGTGATACTATGGCCACAGGTTTGAAATCCCTAATCAGAAACCTTTGGTGTTAGAGATATGTTAGATCTCAGAAATTTTTAAGTTTAGTAAGGTAATGTAATTTGAGTTCCACCCCATAATCACACATATTAATTTTTCTCTAGTGAAATATATGCATATTTACAGTAAGTGGGTTAAGTAAAGACCTTAACTAGCTTCACATCCATTCAGGTCAGGTTTTGCTCTCAAGTTAATTCAGTGCCAAACCTATTCTTCAAAAAACCCTTTGGTATTTAGAGCATTTGGATTCCCAAGTACAAGCTTTTGGACCTACAGTTGCTCTTTGGTCCCAGACTTCCTGTAGACTCCAGTTGTCACATCCCTTGTCATACACTCTGCCCAAGCCTTTTCCAACTTCCTTTTACTAATAACCATAATAGAAGCCCCAGGAGTGAGTACTGTTTATGTAGCACTTCCTGTGTGTCAGGGAACTGTTCCGGTGCTTTTCCTGTGTAACTGTTGTTAAGTGCCACTGAGTTGATTGCATCTCCTCGTGACCCTGTGTGCAACGGAACAAAACCCAGCCTGGGCCTGCGCTGTCCCCCCGTTGCTGCATCTGAACCCATGGTTGCACCGACCATGCCAGTCCATCTCAGGCCGGATCTTCCTCTTTTTCGCTGACCCTCTGCTTTCCCAAGCATCATGATCAGTCTCCAAGGGCTGATCCCTCCTAATAACATGTCCAAAGTACGAGAGGCAAAATCTTGCCATCCTCTGGGCTCCCTTCCAAGGATCATTCTGGCTGTACTTCTTCCGAGCCTGATTTGTTTATGTGTGTTGGCAGTCCATCCTATCTTCAGTATTCTTTGCCAACCCTATAATTCAAAGACATCAATTCTTCTTTGGTTTTCCTTACTCACTGTCCAGTTTTTGCATGCATATGAGGCAATGGAAAATGCCATGGCTTGCGTCAGGTGCATCTTAGTCCTCAATTTGCTTTTTAATACTTTAAAGAGATCTTTTGCAGCAGATTTGCACAATACACTGTTTAATTTCTTGACTTCTGCTTCCAGAAGTGTTGATTGTGGATCCAAGTGAAATGAAACCCTGACAACTTCAATATTTTCTCCATTTATCATGATGTTGCTTACTGGTCCAGTTGTGAGGATTTTTATTTCTTTATGTTGAGGTATAATCCATACTGAAGCCTGTAGTCTTTCATCATCAGTAAGTACTTCAGGTCCCTTTCAGTTCCAGCGAGCAAGGTTGTGTCATTTGCATATTACAGGTTGTTATTGACGCTTTCTCTAGTCTTAATGCTGTATTCTACATGTAGTTCAGCTTCTGGGATTATTTGTTCAACCTACAGATTCAATAGGAGCTCTAGTAGCATAGTGCCTAAGGCACTTGACTGCTAACCAGAAGGCTGGTGGTTCAAACCCACCAGCCACTCCTTGGAAGGAAAGTTGGGCAATCTACTTCCACAGTGATACCACCTTGGAAACCCAAGGAGGGGTCACTATGAGTCGAGTCTGACTCGATGGCACATAACAACAGCAACAACAGAGTCAATAAATACGGTGAAAGGGTACAGCCCTGATGCACACCTTTCCTGATTTTGAACCAAAAACATTTATAGTAGTACATTGACCGAGAACTACTAGAAATTCAATCTGAATTCAGAAGGGGAAGTGGAATGAGGGATGGCATTTCTGATGTCAAATAGATCTTGGCTGAAAGCACAGAACAGCAAACAAATACTTACCTGTGTTTTATTGACAATAGAAAGGCATTCAACTGTGTAGATCATAACAAATTATGGTTAACGTATTAGGGAAGAATAGGGATTCCAGAACACTTCATTGTGCTTGTGTGGAACCTGTACACAGACCAGGAGGCAGTCATTTGAACAGAACAAGGGGATACTGTATGGTTTAAAATCAGGAAAGGTGACCCTGGAAAAATAATCCTCGCCATTTACCATCTGTGTCCAATGGATCCTCTCTTTATTTGTAAGACTCAAAGGGTAGTGGTGAAATTTTTATAAGAATTAAACCAATTTGAATCAAGGTTATCTTGGTGCATAAATACCACAGAATATTAAAGAATAATGTCACATATCCTTATAGCCAAATGGGATGGTTCAAGATCTTGTCACAAAATATCACATGATGAAGTGCTGCCTGTTGAATGACTGAGTGGAGGAGAATGCCATATTGCCTTCTTCAGCTTAAAAATAGATCAGTCATTATTGATTCTTGAGTTTGAGAAAATTCATCTGGGATATTATCATTTGAAGACTCATGTTCTGAGATTTAACTTATACTTTGAGCTTTATCATGATCATTAGATAGGGTGCTCTCCTGTGCCTCTGCAGTCATCATCTGATTCATCTAATCACAGAGAAGTGTCTCCTCTGCCAATTCCCTTCTCTTTGCTGATACCACAGAAAATGAAAAACTCTGGATTCTCCACTGTGTTTAATAGAAGCTAAAAACAGGTGTCAACTATCTTTTATACCTTCCTGAAGGACAATGCAGTACTCTGGGCAAACAGTAAGAATAGTGGTGAATGATGATTTATTTCAGTATTGCATGATCTTCAAATGTTGCCGTTATCCTTCCATTGTCTTATTATTCTGGTCACTTTGGCATAACTGGGAAGAATTAATTAATATGAAATAATTCCTAGGATGATAAAATAGAGAAGTGTTTCAAGGTGTGGGAAAAATAAGATTTCTCAGATCCCAAAATGTGTCTTAGATTTAAAAGGGTCTAGTGGACCCATAGAGAAATGATAAGAGTGAATTGTATTCTATTTTTTTAAAAACAATTCAATACATTTTCTTTTTGCTCAGAAGACTTTTGAAAGAATAAGAGTTATTTTTACTTCTTAAAAATAGTTAAAGCTGCTCAAAAGTAAAAAATAAAATTGTGTTCGATAGAATGTGTTGGTATGCCAAGGTTAATTCTCATAATAACCCAATGAAATAGGTTTTTAAAATTACCCTTATGTTAGAAATTAAAAAGCTGAGGCCTAGAGAGGCTAAGAATGTGTCGACGGTCACAGAGTATTAAGTAACAGAGCTGGGATTTTAACCCAAGGAGCCTGACTCTAAATCTGCACGTCCGTCTCCCTGCAAGTTGTCCTGCCCTTGCTGACCACCGTGCCTCCAAGCACAGCATCCCGTCCCCCTTGAGTGACTGCCATCATTCCTCCACTTTCAGAGACTCACCAGATCAGGCTACTCTTTTTCTGTTTACTCAGTCCCACTTATCTTCTCTGCCCTGTTAGCCAGACCCTCGCCAGTTTCTTTATTCCAACACAATTACTGTTTTCTTAGGCATAAACTATTTTCATTTCTTTCTTGAAGTCCTGCTTCGAGTCTTTAGCCAGTCCTGGTTTCAGATCCCATCTCTGTTTTTGGCTTTCATTTCATTATCGCCATACTGTGTCATTGCACTTTATTTCCTAGTCGTTGGAAAACCAAGCTCCATATGCACATACCTCTCCAGGACTGGGAAAGGTCTAAAATCATGGGGTTGAAGGTTAATGTCAGGTAGGTCTGTCCAAGTCAAGGCATGCATAGACAAAGATACTGGAATGCACCGTGAATCTTAGACAAGGACAAGCGGAGGTGACATCAGAGGGCCTTATGGTCATCAGCGTCTAGAGATCAGAACCTCCAGGGACACGCTCTTCCTTTCTCATCTTCCTTCCATCCCGTCCTTCCTCAAGCATCCTCATCTTCCTTCCATCCCGTCTCTACTTCCCAGACTCACTGTCTCTGGAAAGACTTTGCAGACAACTTCTTTACCCTCTCCCGCTGTCTACTACGTAGGTGTTCCTGCCTCTCTGTTCCGGGTAAAACCTGAGTGATCTTCAATGACTGTACCCTTTATACTAGGTTGTAAGTACGTAAGGTATACTCAGCTGCCGTTTTCATTAAACACTAAAAATGTTGAGGGCAAGAATGGCCTCTTCCTATAACCCACAGAGTAGACTGTGAAATTCTTCTTGACTGACTATAAACCAACCCCAGTAATTCCTTGAAAGGAGAGAATGTGGACTAAGGCCTTGCTAATCAGAGTATAGAGGGCAGCAGTGGTTCACTGGTGGAATCCTTGCTTCCATGGGAGAGACGTGGGTTTGATTCCTGACCAGGGTACCTCAAGAGAAGCCACCACCCGTCTGTCAGTGAAAGCTTGTGTGTTGCTGTGATCCTGAACAGGTTTCAGCAGAGCTTCCAGACTCAGACAAACTAGGAGGAAAGGCCTGGTGAGCTCCTTCCGAAGAGCAGCCGTGAGAACCCTAGGGATCACAACCGTTCGCTGTGCCTGGGAGTCTCCATGGGTGGGAGTCCTGCTCAAAGGCAACCGACCACAGGAACAATCAGAAGTATGGTTCAAGGGACAGCAGGATGGGCATCACCTGGGAGCTCATGAGAAATGCAGACTATTGGGCCCCATCCAGAGCGACTGAATCAAACTCTGCGGTGTAACAGGATCCCTGGTGGTGGTTTGCACGTTCAAGCTAGAGAAGCTGGGCTGTAGGGAGTGTTTTGGCTTCACTGCAAAGGTGGCACTCGGGTTGTTCTTTGAGAAGACTGGATTTCATCTTGGGAGAGCAGAGAGGGTCTTATGTTGGGGAATAGCACAACCTAAGGCTTCACAGGGATTAGCCCACCAAAGCAGTGAATCTGGCTTTTCTGTTTGGTTGGCGGGGGCAGCAATAATAGGCAGCTATGGGAGGGTCCAGAACAGAGAGGGCCTTCACACCAAGCACAAGAATTTGGCTTTGATGCAGTAACAGGCCACTGGAGTTTTTTTTTTTTTTTTTTTTTAACATTGTGATTTGGGTAAAGCTTTAAAGAGCAAATCGGTTCTCTGTTCAACATTTCCTATACTTTTTGTTTCCAGTCCTTGATTGCAACCCCACAGTGTAACGACACTCATCCCACCTCTTCCCTGTGTTTCCCACCACTGTAGATCCTGAAGCAAATGAGGAACATGATGGCAATAAGAACTGGGCAAAGATGTTCTTTCTTAAACATCTTTTTCTCCTCCTTCAGCCCTTCCTCTTCTTCAAGTTCCTCCCCTTTCCTTGAAGGACAGCCTTAGAGACCAGGAGCTGACAACTTCACTTCTCTCAGCTGGGTCCCAGGTGAGCTGGCGTCCCTTTGCCTCCAATGAGGGTCCATATCTATCCTCTGACAATAACCTGCCTTAGTCCCGGATCTTATCAGAAGTTCTCAGTTTCTTTAAGTAGAGACCAGGCCTTTGTTGGGTTGACACTTAATAACTTTGTTTTTTCCTTTCTACCCGGTGCCTCCTGATCCTCTTTGAGACATAGTCCTGCCCCCTATTTTTTTATTTTTTTACTTAATGCTCCCAATTCTTCCTCTCACTCTAAATTTGAACACAGGGAATGGGAATTTAGTAGAGATCTCATGTTTCAGAAGTTGGTGAAAATTGAAGATGTGGCTGATATGGCTGTTTCCTTCATCCTGGAGGAATGGGGACATTTGGACCAGTCCCAGAAGAACCTTTATAGGGAGGACAGGAAGGAAAATTATGGGAATATTACTTCCATTGGTAAGAATTATTTTATCTGCATGAGCTAGGACATCTTAATTTTGTTATTCCATAAAGAACACTTCCAATACATCATATAAAACCATGTATGTTTTCATTGCTATGACTTGACCTATATTCTTTTCTGTGAAACAATAAATGAATCCTTTTTTTTTTTTTTTTAACTGCTTCAATTTATTCTGATTACTTCCATCATAATACCAATGTTTGTGATTGACACTAATATACCTGAGGGGTGTTGTTGTTGTTGTTATGTGCCGTCGAGTCGGACTCGACTCATAGCGACCCCTCCTTGGTTTCCAAGGCAGTATCACTACAGAAGTAGATTGCCCAACCTCCCTTCTGAGGAGTGGCTGGTGGGTTTGAACCTCCAGCCTTCTGGTTAGCAATCCAGTACCTTAGGCACTACACTACCAGAGAGTAGTAGTTACAATTCAGCAAATACTATCTTTTTACTACTTAAAAGTAAAAGAGAGCTTAAAACTAACTGGTTTCTTTTTTTGGTTTGATTTTCAACAAATTTTTAGTGGTTTTTGTACTCCAGTCTTGACAAATTGGATAATTTTTACTGAGTAATCCTGCTTTATGAAGACATCCCAGACTTTACAGAACAACCATTTATTGTAATAGTTACTATGGTATCTCAGTGGCATCACCTGGGAGTTTATTAGAAAATGTCACTGTCCTTCACCTGTTACAATGTTTGCCTTGACTGCTGCATTTCACGTATCTTATTGCTTCTTGAATTCTATGCTGCAGCTGAAGTTTTGAGCCTATTTCTAAGTTACGATCCTGCAAACGGCTCTTTGATTGTGTTGCCTGGAACAGTGATCAAAATCTCAGGACTGTAGCAAACATTTTAGAGCTTATGGCTTTCAGCTTCTGTTAAATTGAATTCTTTTAGAAGAACCACTATATATCACATACACCAATAGACTTTCGATGGGATACGTACATAATGGCCAAATAATCTTTTGAAGAGCATATGCCAGGAAGTGGGAAGAGAGCTGTTGCCTTGTAGGGAATTGTAATCAATGTCATGAAACAAAATATGTATGAAAATGAATTTACTCTGTAAACTTCCACCCAAATCACAATAAAAATTAAAAAAAAAAATTAAAATTGAAAAAAAAGCACAATTTAAAAAATAGTAATGTACAATAAACTTTCAATATTGTTAACAAAAAGAAAAAAAAAAAGCATATGCCAATTCAAGTTGCCTGAGTGTATTAGTTCACAGGCTTTTATTTAAAAGATATACAGCTGACTTTTGCTTTTTAAAATTTGTCATGTCTTTTATTACTACGGATACTTACTTGGATTTCCTTTTCTTTCATTTATTTGTGCATGCCCTTTGCTCACTTATCTATTGGGATCTTGGTGGTCTTTTATCTCAAGGAGTTATTTATACAGTGTAAATATTGTCATTTAGTGCAAATATTTCTTCTTTTTAAACTAACTTCACAAAGCTCTCATGTCTCATTTGAGTCTGTTAGTTGTGCTTTTACAATTTCTATCATGGGTTTCAGAGTCGGAGGTTCTTGGCACAGTTCTTTTCTCTACCCTTCTCCAAGCAGTTGTAAGTTCTTCCTTTCCATCCGTTACAGAATCGTCACAGCTTCAATATGCTCTTCTCCACTGAGAGCATGATCAGGGGCTACTGCCTCCTCTCAACCCCCTGGGAAGGGCACATTCGATTATTTTCATGCCTTGTAGATTCCTAACAACATCACAGAAGGTCAGGATTAAAAAGTACCCATCAGACTTAGGAACGAGATTTTTAAAAATAAGCCCATGAATTCCAGCAAAAGCAGTTTCCATGGTGTAGTTGGGGCGTTGGGGAGCAGAGATAGTTTTTTTTTTTTTTAACCTGCGTGGAAGTGGAATTTGAGAAAGCCATTGTAAACTTGCAAAAGCTATGATAAACTTTCAACCAAGTTTGTGAAGAAGGACGACAGAGGGCTGGTCGCTGAGAGTGCGTAGGTTAGATGGGTGGTTATTTTTATATGTCCTTTGGTTTTGACGAGAGAACCTTAAGTATATTTAAATACTTAGAAGAAATAATATAGAAGGAGTTTGAAACATTGGGGAAGGGAAGAGTGGGTAATTGATGTAGGGAGGTCCCTGGAAAACAGAAAGGACGTGATGGATCTAAGGAACAAGAAGGATTGACCTTAGATGGGAAGAGAGACATTGCTTCTGTTGGGAGACCAAGGCAAGATAGACGAATAAGGGTGCCATTGGGTTTATAGATGGTTGTGGGTCATTCTAGGAGTTTTTGTCATTCTAGGATGGCTTTGGCTTTCCCTGAAATAGGACACAGAGTTACCTGTTGAGAGCAAGTAGGTGATGAAGCAGGTGAGGAGTGGAAGTTTGAATGCGTGGAGAACTTTGGTTTTTCAAAGGTTGAATATGCACGTAGTAAAACATATTCAAATAGTACAAATGGGTGTAAAGTGGAAGGTAAGTCACTGACCCCTGATCCTCAGTCTCCTAGTTTTCCTTCACAGTGGCAATAACTGTTACCAGTTTCTTGATTGTATTTCTAGACATGTTCTGTGTGTATACATGTGCTTCCAAAAATGATAGTGTACCATGTGCACTATCCTATGTCTTTTTAATGCACTGATACGTCTTGGAGATCGTGACAGACATATTTTGATACAGTTGCTAAGAAAAATGAGTGGGAAAAGGAACCAACTTTAGAAACATAGAATTGCCAGACAGGGCACCAGTGAAGTTGAAGGTCCTGTGTTTATAAAGCGCCTGATTGGCCTGATTGTGTGTTTTGTTCCCACCAGTGTGTTACTCTGCAGCTCAGGTGTAGCAGTGGGCAAGGAGGACAGACAGGGAAATGAGAGTTAATAACATTTCTCACGTCCACTGTGAAGAAGCAGGGAAGGAGAAAGAAGCACAGCTGAAAAGGCGGCATAACTTACAATGCCTTCTCTCTAAAAGGGCAACTGCTAAGAATCCCAAAGAGGTGCACTGGATTCATTTGATTTCTTTCAAATTCACCCCCTAGGAAAAGAAAGCCACGTGCTTGCTTAATGGGAGAGAATTCAAGTAAGAATAATAACTCACTGCCATCGAGTCGGATCCGAGTCATAGCAGTGCCTCCTTGGGTTTCTGAGGCAGTATCCCTACGGAAGTAGATTGCCCAGTCTTCCTTCCGAGGAGTGGCT
>NW_006922129.1:531983-532924 GCF_000298275.1 Orycteropus afer afer
TTCCAAGGCAGTATCACTACAGAAGTAGGATTGCCTAACCTTCCTTCCGAGGAGTGGCTGGTGGGTTTGAACCGCCAGGCTTCTGGTTAGCAGTCAAGTGCCTTAGCCACTATGCTACCAGAACTCCTATGGGACATATAGTGCTCACCTATTTTTTTCTGCCACGGGGGTTCAGTAGGAAGCTTCTACCCCACTTTTAGCTCATGTTGTCATCTGGTGAAGGCCTGTGTAACTGTGAATCTGAAGAAATGGGCCTCATCCCACCAATCCCAGCACCAGAGACCCCTTGGGACATAATATGTCCTACTGATTGTATCAGAATCCATATTACCTGCAAAATATTTGTTTGTTTGTTTGTTTTTCCATTCAAAATGCCTTCCATTACTGAAAGCACATGATTTCAACAAAAATTCAAAGCAGAGAATAATTTGGACTTGGAAGAGTTCAACCAATTATATGAAGTTTTCTTTAAATCAAACAATAATTTGGCTTAATTAGTACAGAAGGTCCACCTTGAGCTTTGCACTCTTTTAAAGAACTGTCTTTATGCGATCAAACTGACAACAGCAACTCAAAAGATGAGATAGGAACCACAGGGGCAGTGGGTTGATGTTAATGGGGGAGGAACAACTCAGGAAAGAAAGGTGGGAATGGGTGCACAACCCCACGAATGTAATCAGTGCTCCTGAACTGTATGTGTAGAAACTGTTGAATTGGTGTATATTTTGCTGTGTATACTTTATTTTTTTTTAATCCGAACCCCTTTTTTTTTTTTAAATTGTGATTTGGGTGAAGGTTTACAGAGCAAATTCACTTTCCATACAGTGGTTCACATATACTTTATCTCATGACATTGACCACAGTTTACCACAATGCAACAGCTCCCCTCCCACTTCTCCCCATAGATACCTCTTCCCTGTGTCCATCCCTCCATGCACTCC
>NW_006922129.1:534869-545005 GCF_000298275.1 Orycteropus afer afer
GATTGAAAAACCTGGAAAGATCATCTTTCTTCTCCAGGCTAGAAATAAACAGGAAGAGGAGGATGAAGACTGGGTTAGCTGCATAACCCAGTATCAAATTTTATTAGGAATAATTAACACTGCACAGGTATTCACAAACAGGTACCATACGTAAGGACCATACCAAGAAGGTAGCATCTTCATTAAATACAGTGACTGCTCTTCTAGGTCTAGGCTCATCCCTTCAAACCATTTTTGCCAGCTCTTCCTTCCCTAACTGGTCTCCATTTCCTGCTTGAATGTTCTTTATCATATCCCTGTACCGTAAAGTCATTTTGCCAATGACTTTAGAAGTCATGCATTGCCAGCACTTGTCAGTGTCGTTTGATTATCCCATATCCCGCAGTCGTTTTCTTCCTTCTAATGCAAGGGCTTGCTGATGTTTCCGTTTTCCTTCTATTATTTCAGATTATGAGTCCAGGAATGACAACATGGAACTCATGGTAGAGCAGATTTCTGATGAAGCCGAGTCACAGTGGATGACATCAGGAAGCACTGAGAGGAATGTGCCCCAGAGCCCAGAGTTTGCAGAAGTTAGTGACCTAAGGGGCATGGTAGAGAGGTGGCAGGTAAACCCCACTGTGGGGAGATCAAGGCAGCACCCTTCTCAGAAAAGAGATCTTGGTGAAATCACAGGCCTTAACCGTAAGCAACACACAAATGGTGAGAGAGGTCACAAATGTCATGATTGTGGTAAATTTTTCCTTCAAGCCTCAAACTTTATTCAACATCGGCGAATCCACACTGGAGAAAAACCGTTTGAGTGTGGTGAATGTGGGAAAAGCTATAATCAGCGTGTGCACCTTACTCAGCATCAGAGAGTCCACACTGGTGAGAAACCCTATAAATGTCAGGTGTGTGGAAAAGCTTTCCGGGTGAGCTCACACCTTGTTCAGCATCATAGCGTGCACAGTGGAGAGAGACCCTATGGATGTAATGAATGTGGAAAAAACTTCGGTCGGCATTCCCATCTGATTGAACATCTGAAACGCCACTTCAGAGAGAAATCCCAAAGATGTATGCGTGAGGAGTTTGTATTTGGGGATAAAGAGAGGCAAAAATTATCTTACTAGCTTAGTACAGTAGGACAGATGGGGTGTGGACAGTAGGACAGATGGGGACCGACGGGGAGCAGTAAGAAGGGGCAAAAATAGTAGTTTGTGTTGTTCTCATTTGTACTTTAATTGCTTGTCAGAGTAACAGGTGGTACTGTCTGCCTTCTCTCCTCTCATCTCTATAACTTTCCTTTCCACAGAGCTCGCTGCTTTCAGCCCTAATCTATTTCCTCTGGTAATTCTGTATTTTTAAATAATACTGTTGTTTCTGGAATTGTCAGTTTTAGACATTACCTGTTGACTTTTATTATAGTAAATAAGATTTTTTTTTTTTTAAACTCTCTTACATGCTTCTTTCCCTCTTCCTCCATTTCCTTACTCGGTTATTTCACATATTTCATTCTAAAATAACAAAAGAGCAGCAGTATAGAAAATGTGGGGGGAAAGAAAGGGGGGAAAATCACGCATAATCCCACCATTTTAACATAATCCCGCCAACAGTTACTAATGTAACTGTCCTTTGGTGTATTTCCCTCTTTCTTCACGTGCCTGTTTTTACTATAGTTGTTGTTGTGTGCTGTCGAGTTGATTCTGCCTCACTGTGACCCTAGAGCACTGCCCCATTGGATTTCTTGGGCTGAAATCTTTATAGGAGCACATCACCAGGTCTTTCCTCCCACAGAGCAGCTGGTAGGTTCGAACCACTGACCTTTTGGTTAGCAGCCAACTGCTCAACCATTGCACTACCAGGGTTCCTTATTTGTATCATAGGGTACAATTAAATCTTAGGTACCTTCATTTGCCAATGTTGCCTCGCCTTCTATTTGTTATTTTTGACTATATAGTCTACCATTGTGTGGCTATATCATAGTTTACTCAACCGCTCCCCAATTATTGAACTTCTGATATTTGCTCTTTTGTTCTGATGACTGTGCGGTACCTATAGCTTCTTCACTACTTAGATTTATTTTCTTACAGTAGATTCCAAGAAGTGGGCGTAATGGAGGAAAGGATAAAAGTATCAGTATGACTCTTGACACATATTACCAAATTGCTTTGTAAGAGAATTGTACCACATAGGAGAGAATCATTTTTGCCAAATTCTTGCCAGCATTATTAAATATTTTTTTAACAAATTGAGTAAGCAGAAGACTATTCTTTGTTGTATTCATATTCATTAATTGATTATAAATGAGGTTGAGTATTTTCCTTTTCTGTTCAAGTGGCATTAAATGTGTGTAAAATTATATATATGTGTGTGTGTGTGCGTAGGATCACTGTAACCTGTGCTGTGAACTTAAAGGCTCTAATATTCTTCAGACAACTCTATAATTGGTTAAAGTTTTATGATTTCTTTGTTAATTATGCTTTTGACATCCCCAAGCTCAGCTACTCATCATTCAACATAACAACCACTACTGCCTCTTCCATCGTGGATTAGGAGTGTATGACGTTCTGGGTTAAGCTCAGCTCTCTCCTCAGCCACTTCTGACTGCCTCACTGGGGAAAGAAAGCCTTCCACCAAGCTGTGGACTTGGAAAGAAATTGCTTTAAAATAGCATCTATTTTATATCCTTTCTCCCCAGTTGCTCTTATGACTAGTTACCCAGTTAATACTCACCTACCCCCTTTTTCCCATTTTTTGGATCAATGTGCTCATCCAGCCACATTTATTGACAGCCTCTAGTGCTAGATGGGAGCTCTGGTAGCATAGTGTCTAAGGCACTTGACTGCTAGCCAGAAGGCTGGCGGTTCAAACCCACCAGCCATTCCTTGGAAAGAAGGTTGGGCAATCTACTTCTGTAGTGATACCGCCTCGGCAACCCAAGGATGGGTCGCTGTGAGTCGGGTCCGACTCAACGGCACATAACAACAACAACAACAGTGCTAGGTGCTCAGGATACGGCAGTGAACAGAACAGATACAGGTCATGTGCTCATGGAGCTGATGGTCTCGAGGGGAAGGAGAAGAAAGCAGATATTAAAGTGATGAGCATTCCCAAAGGAGAAGAATGTAGTGTGTTGGGGAAGAAGTGGAAGCTATAGAGTTGGCTAAGGCGAAGAGGACAGGGATTGATATTCACCTACCCTTTTGTGGCAGTAATTTTTTCTGGCTAATTTCTCTCTTTTCCTTGTTCCTAATCAGGTATTTTCCCCAATTCCTTATGCCTTTCATAATCCATTGCTTTCCATTCTTCCAGTTTTTGTCATTTCCCACCATCCATATGTTTATTCTTGCCCTACCTCATTCTTTTTGCCTGACTTATATTGAGATAATGACCCCCTCCACACTTTCTATCCTCACTCCCATTTTAAAATCTCTTTCCCTCTTTTCTGTATAATAAGTTTCCACATATCCCTGTTACTGCCTAACCTCACTCACTTTCACCACCCTTCTAAGTTAGCCTCTTCTTTGTCTTGCTGTTTTCACAGGACAACTCCCACCCCACCCCACCCCTCCTTTTTTTTGTTTTTTTTCATTTCTCTTGGCATCAATTACATACATGGATCCATTTTTGATACTCCTATTACATAATAGTTTCATCTGATCATCCTATTTTCCCTGACAGTTTCCTTTTCTTCCGTAAAAGAACAGTTAACATTGGCATTTCCTCTTTATTTTTTTCAGGCAGCGACAAAAGAAGGAAGAATACAAAATTGAATGTTAAGAAGAAAATTTCTGAATTTTCAGAAGCAGACATGGAACTGTCAGGAAAAATCCAAAGAAATGTTTCTCAAGTCCAGAATTTTGGAGACGACTATGAACATCAAGGCAAGTTGGATAAAAATCAGGAAATTCCCATGAAAGCAATACTAGGACAACTTCCTTCAAAGAAGATAAATTTCAATGAAGTCACTTATGTCCACAAAAAGTCCTCTACAGGAGAGAGACCATATAAATGTAATGAATGTGGAAAAAGCTTTATTCAGAGTGCGCATCTTATTCAACATCAGCGAATCCACACTGGAGAGAAGCCGTTTAAGTGTGATGAATGTGGGAAAAGCTACAATCAACGTGTGCACCTTACTCAACATCAGCGAGTGCATACTGGTGAAAAACCTTATACCTGTCATTTATGTGGGAAAGCTTTTAGAGTGAGGTCCCATCTTGTTCAGCATCAGAGTGTCCACAGTGGGGAGAGACCCTTTAAATGTAATGAATGTGGGAAAAGCTTTGGCAGGCGGTCACACCTTGCTGGACATCTGAGACTCCACACTAGAGAGAAATCCCATCAGTGTCAAGAATGTGGAGAAATCTTTTTCCAATATGTTAGCCTAATTGAGCATCAGGTGCTCCACATGGGTCAGAAAAACGAGAAAAATGGCATTTGTGAAGAAGCATATGGTTGGAACTTAACAGTGTTTGAAGATAAGAAGATTGAGGTCCAAGAGCAGCCTTATAAGTGTGATATGTGTGGAAAAGCCTTTAGTTATGGTTCAGACCTTATTCAGCATTACAGAACTCATACTGAAGAGAGAACCTATGAATGTGATATATGTAGAGAAAACATTGGCCAATGTTCCCACATAAAACAACATCCAAAACTCCATTCCAGCACAAAATCCTATCAATGTAATGAATGTGGAAGATGCTTCACTCTGAAGTCACATCTTAATCAACATCAAAGAATTCATACAGGAGAGAAACCCTTTCAGTGTAAAGAATGTGGAACAAGTTTCAGTTGGAGTTGTAGCCTCTTTAAACATCTGAGAAGCCATGAGAGAACAGATCCCATAAATACCATAAGTGTGTAGATGTTTCTCTTGTAGAACAGCTCTTAATTAAAGAGAAGCCTTCTTGACAAGAATCTTACATGGGAACAGAAAACAAAATTCAAGCATTTTCTCCAACTTAACCATAAGCCTACAGACATGTTGAGATCCTTCAGTTAAAACTCAGCCTTTAGGAATATTGGAAATGCACAAAAGTTGATCCTTGTTTGCTTTCGTCCTTGAGAAGTGCTTTGGTTAGCATCTCCACACTTGAGAATCTACATGGAGAACCTAGGATATGGTAGATGAAGGAAAGCCTTCAGATGGCATTCATTCTTTCTGTGAAACTCAGAAAACTGACACTAGGAAAAGCCTCATGAATACAGTAGAAATAAGCTTCATTTGTAGTTTCTGCCTTGCTTGAAAGTAGCATATCTCTTCAAGAACAGTGAAAGAAGGAAAGGACTCTTCAGTATCATACTTGTTTTGGTACCTCAGCAATGAACTTTCTCTAGAAATGATTATCCCAGCCACTAGAATCCTCCAGTCATTCACGTATTAAGTATTAAACCCTTTTAGAAGGAAGAAAATGACTCAAGGTATTTATATTTTAGGAAAATTGGGGTTCAGAGGCTGAGTGGCATGCGTTCCTGCTGCCTCTTTCATTCAGTGGCTTCTGTACGAAACACTCTACCTTGTTTTTGTTTGATTCTATTAGCCTCATGGTTAGCTAGTAGAAAGAAGAGAACTTCAAGAGATGTCAATCAGGAGAAACTGTTGGTCAGTCAGAGAAGGGACTAGAGGGTACCTTAGGGAAAAAAAGAAGATGGGCAAAATTGTGGACTAGTTATATTACTAAGAGTGATACTACTATATAACAAGAATGAGGGTAGCTAAGTCCATAGAGGAATTGGACTTTGTTGTATTAAGCATCTTGGTCCAAGCAGTATGTATACTGATTTCCAGTTGCCTTGGTGGTGATAGACCATTACCATAAGGTAATGATGTATAGAATGCTTTCTGTTCGAGTTCCAGCTGGAATCGAATTAATTAGGAGTAGATGGGTACATGGTATGGTTATCCCTACCTTGTGGGAAGGTCTAGCACGGAGTTTGATGGGGAAAGAAGATATGTATAAGAAGGTTAACTTGAGCATGTTTGCTAGAGAGAGGGAGAGAGTACTGGGCACCACTGAAGCCATGCTTCTGGCTTTGCCTGATTAACAATAAATGCCTAATAAATGTTTGTTGAATGTTGTCTGTATTGTACACTGTGGTGCCATGTCTAGATCCCCTTTACCAAGCTAGTACACGTATCCCCCATCTGCTCTGAATTTGGCTGCAAGGTGTTCACAGCCTTCTCCTTTCTCCAGAGATTCTGGAGAACCTGTCTCGGATGATGGGAGCTGCCTCACACAGGAGTTACTCCCTGCCCCAAGCCACAGCCAATCACTGATTTATATGGGGTACAAAAGACTGACTGAGTTGTCTCAAGAAGGGTGGGGCTGGGATGCAGTTTATGCTCCAGAACCCTCCATTTATGGATCAGGCCAGGGCTAGAGTTTACCTGGGATGATATCCACACTTGGCTCTTTCTCCTTCTCCATCCAGATTCGTTCCTTCAGAGGCCTTCCTGAAGCACATTCCTTTAATAAGTCATCTGGCTTGGAATCCCTGTCCCAGGCTCTGCTTCTAGGGAACCTGACCTCAGATATTCAGTGTCATGAGTGGTCCTAGGAAGCAAACTTTAAGAATGGGGTGAGTTGGCCACTCACCATGAGGCAATGAGGACTCTAACACTGATGACAAGTGGAGTATTGATAGTTCCTGGCATGTGGTAGGGAGCTCTGGTGGTGTAGTGCCTATGGCATTGGACTGCTAACCAGAAGGCTGGTGGTTCAAATCCACCAGCCACTCCTCAGAAGGAAGGTTGAGCAGTCAACTTCCATAGAGATACTACCTTGGAAACCCAAGGAGGGGTTGCTGTGAGTCACAATTGACACAGCAGCAGTGAGTTTGGTTTTGGTTTGGCATGTGGAAAGGAGCTCTGGTGGTGTAGTGGATAAGGGACTTGACTGCTAACTGGAAGGTCAGCGTTTCAAACCCACCAGCTGCTCCACCAAAGGAAGACTGGGCAATCTACTTCTGTAAAGATTCACAGCCTTGGAAACCCAGTAGGGGTTGCTATGAGTTGGAAACGACTCGATGGCAGTGAGTTTGGTTTTGGTATTTTTGGCATGTGGTAGCTGTTCAATTGTTGAACCATCCATTTCTGGTAAACTGGGATGGGATATGGGTAGTAAGGAATGTACTGACATGTAATGTTTGGGACAGATAGGAGAAATAATATTAAGGATTATGGAACTGGGTGGCATTGATTCCTCAAAAAAAAAAAGGAAAAACCTTCAACATAAGGCAAAGTGTGAGAGTCAGAGCTTCTTTGGTATGATTTAAAGAGACCCACCTCTGCAGATGGAGTTACAGAGTCAGGTACAGGACATAATTGAGAATGACAGACTTCAGCAAAGCCTGAATTTTCAACAGAGGCCAGTCTAGCCTGGTCAGGATCCTGATAGGAGAGAAGTGGGACAGGATGAGGCTATATGGGTACATGTCCTTGAGCATTTTCAATCCCCAGATGCCCTGAACTCTCCAGCTCTGCAGAAGCGGCCACCTTGTTGGAAAACGAGATTTCTCCTTGCTTGAAAACAATACCAAACCCAAACCCAAACCTGCCATTGAGTGGATTCCAACTAGATTCCCTAAAAGACAGAGTAGAACTGCTCCATAGAGTTTCCAAGGCTGTAAAAAAAAAAAAAAAAAAAAAAAAAATGATTTGGGTAAAAGTTTACAGAGCAAATTCACTTTTCATACAACAGTTCATATACATTTTGTTTCATGACATTGGTTGTAATCCCCATATTGTTTCTTCCCACTTCTTCCTGGTGGTTACCTTTTCCTTGTGTCCTTTCCTATGCATTCCTGCCCACTGACTATCTCCCTGCCTTTCTGGTCTCCCATGATGGACAGTGTTCTTCCCTACCTGGGTGTAAATGTTCCCTTAATACCCCTGTCTGTTGTTTGGTTAGGAGCCACAGGAGTGCAATTCTTCCACAACTGAAGGGTGACTAGGGACCATGTCTCAGGGGTTTCAGCAGTCTCTTATCAGACCAGTAAGCCTGGTCTTTTTTATGGTTTTGAATTTTGTTCCACATTTTTCTCCCACTCCATCCAGAATCTCCTATTTTGATCCCTTTCCAAGTGGTTGACAGTGGTAGCTTGGCACCATCTAGTTTTTCTGGTCTCAGGGTCATGTAGGTTGAGGTTCACATGGTCCACTAGTCCCTTGGCCTAATTGTTTCCATGCATCTTTGATTTTCTTTGCTCTGGATGAGGAGAGACTAATTGTTGCATCTTAGATGGACACTTGCAAGCCTTTAAGACCCCAGTCGCTACTCACCAAAGTAGGATGTAGAACAGTGTTTTTTTTTTTTTTGTAGTGTATTACGTCAATTGAGCTTGATATCCCCCATGCCTATGGTCCCAAGCCAATGGGCCGTGCCTCACTCTCTCAGAATGTTTGGCTGTGGCTAAGAAGTTATCATAACTTTGCCCTGTTAGCTCTATTATATTTATGGACATTCTTATACCACATACAAATAAGTATGTAGAAATACTGTATGCCAAGCTTATATATGGTCATGGATATGTTCCCTTCTAGACATTTTAAGGCTGTACATATCTACAAAAGCAGGCTGCTTCATCTTTCTCCTGCGAGCGGCTGGTGGTTTGAACTGCTGACCCTTTAGTTAGCAGCTGAATGCCTTAACCAGTGAGCAACCAGACCACCTTCTGAAAACAATGTATGAGCCTCAAATGAGGTGGGAAATGTACAAGGCAATGCTGGCAATCTTCAGAATCTGCTCCCAGCGCCTTACCTGTCTGTGATCAAGTAAGAGGATCAGTTCTCACCATGACCTGACTGCAAGTGGTGGGTCTGCTACAGTGGGAGAGGGATGATTGCCCTAAGGAGCTGGCTAACGTGTTGGTGGGACTGGGAGACTAGCCTGAGGGTGGTATATGAAGTTGGAAGTGAGGGCACTCTTGTGTGGCAAAATTTAACACTGGCAGGACAGAGATGATTCTTGAAAACTTAGAGAAGGCAATGGCTCACATTAAGTAGAGATACCAGAAGTGCTGGCACAGACTCTGAAAGAGATCAGAAAGACTCAAAAAGACAAGCTAGAGTGACTATTACGTAAGCTATGTTTCTTAAGGTGGTTTGGAGAGCATTGTGTTGTACCAAGGTTAGAAGAAATGCACTGGTTGGAGGACCATCAGCATCACTGCAATTTAGTAGTGGCTAAGGTAGTGTAGTGCCCAAGGCATTTGACTGCTAACCAGAAGGCTGGCGGTTCAAACCCACCAGCCACTCCTTGGAAGGAAGGTTGGGCAATTCTACGTCCATAGTGATACTGCCTTGGAAACCCAAGAAGGGGTTGCTATGAGTTGGGTCCAATTTGACGGCACATAACAACAACAACAACACATCTTCATTGGCTTGGGCTGGTGGCAGAGATGCTGTTACACAACTGGGCCCCATAGTAACAAAGACCAAACCAGACCCATTGTCACTGAGTCAGTTCTGACTCACAGTGACTCTATAGACAGAGTAGAATTGGGGTTTCCAAGAGTGTAATCTTTACCAAAGCAGATTGCCATATTTTTCTCCCATGGAACAGCTGGTGTGTTCAAACCACTGACCTTTCAATTAGCATAGTAAATATGGAGCAATTCCCCCATTCCTCTCCAAAGAGGCCTGCACCCATTTCCTGAGGTAGTATATGTGGAAGAGGTGGACTACCCAACGTTACATCATTCTCTCCTCTCTCCCTTAGAGCAGGGGCAAATGGGAATCAGGTAATAAACAGAGTCAAAAGCCAAATGTATATTACATTGGGTCCATGGATCCACTTCATAGTCATTTCCCTGGCCCTTAAGTATGTAATTAGGCAGCTCTGGTGGTGTAGTGGATAAGACATTTGGCTGCTGACCAGGTCAGAGGTTCAAACCCACCAGCTGCTCTGCAGGAGGAAGATGAGGCAAACTACTTTCATAAAGATTTATAGCCTTGGAAACCCAATGGGGGTTGCCATGAGTCAGAATCAACTGGAAGGCAGTGGGTTTGGTGGCATAGTAGTTGAAGCATTTGCCTGGTACCAAAAGGTCAAGGGATTGAACCTATCATCTGCTCTCCAGAAGAAAGATGAAGCAGTCTGCTTTCATAAAGATTAACAGCCTTGGAAACCCTATGGGGCAACTCTATTCTG
>NW_006922129.1:545125-549569 GCF_000298275.1 Orycteropus afer afer
ACATAACAACAACAACAACAACATATATATTTTAATTGTGTGATTAGAATGGATGGACATAATCAACAGTTGACAGATTCTTCACCTTGGTTCCTTGGCCTGTAGATTAAAAGCTATTGGAGTAGAAAAAATGCTTTCATTAGCATCTTCATGGTTGAAAACAATACAAGAGAATCTGTAAATACAGTGGAAACCTTTGAGACTCGTTACAGTTAAGCAAAAAATATACTTCATCTTGAGGAGGAATGGCAGAGATAATGGATGTAGGAATGGTTGTTGTTAGGTGCCGTCAAGTCAACTCCAACTCATAGCGACCCTGTGCCCAACAGAAGGAAACACTGCCCGGTCCTGTGCCAACCTCACAATCCTTGCCACACCTGAGGCCAAGGTTGCAGCCACAATGTCAATCCATCTCGTTGAGGATCTTCCCCTCTTTTGCTGACCCTCCACTTTACCAAGCATGTCTTTCTCCAGGGAATGGTCCTGTCTGACAACATGACCAAAGTAAGTGAGGCAAAGTCTGGCCATTCTCACTTCCAAGGAGCATTCTAGCTGCACTTCTTCCAGGACAGAATTGATAGTTCTTCTGGCAGTCCATGGTACTTTCAGCATTATTCACCAACACCACAACTCAAAAGCATCACCTCTTCTCTGGTCTTCCTTGTTCATTGTCCAGCTCTCACATGTATATGAGGCTATTGAAAACACCATGCTTTGGGTTAGGTGGTAGTCCCTTTCATATGCCCATCCAGTTCACCAGTCTGTAAAAAGCAAATAGATCACAGAAGGTGACAGTGAACTAAAGCAAACTTAGCTGAGTATTAGCCCCAATTACAGCTGCTGTGCTACATCTAGGAGCCTCACCAGGACTGATGGACCCAGCTTCAGAAATGTAATATATAGCTATCGATCTGGTAAATACATTCTTTTTAATATGCATCAGCAAAAAAAGAGTAGTAATAATTGTCATTTCCATGGGATAATAGTTTCCTTCCTTGACCCAAGGCTAGGTAATTCTGTTATAATCCAAAAGGACCTGGACTGCCTGACATTCTGCAGAACACCACATTGGTCATAATGCTGCCATCTTGTTAAGCAAGATTATGTTGAGTGAAATAAGTCAATCACAGAAGGACAAATATTGTATGAATCCACTACAGTAAAAAGGAAAGGTTTACACATGGAAGGAAACTCTATTTGTTGGTTACCAGGGATGGGAGGGGAAAGAAGGGAAAATTGCTAAATACAAAGAGACAAGTATTGATTTGGGTGAAGGAAAAAGCAGTATACCAACAGTGAGTGACCAGCACAATAACACTAAGGAAAGGGAAGACACGGAGGACTGCACAAGAGGTACAGGCAACAAAGGTAAACATTTTATACACACACTACTGCATTATCAGTGACAACGAATGTTATGGGTGGGTGCACAGGTAGACAGGCTAAATGGAGATCAGAGGGCAGCATTGGCCCAGGGAGAACTCACGGCAGGAATGCAGAGGAAAGAAGGACACAGGAAAAAGGAAGTGGGAAGAGAGCCGTTAACATTGTGGAGACTGTAATCAATGTCATGAAACAAAATGTGTATGAACTGTTGAGTGGAAAAGAATTGGCTCTGTAAACTTTCACCCGAATAAGCTTTTAAAAATTAAATAAGAAGTGGCAAGTTCTCTGCTTTGGTGAAGTGCATGCACTCCAGGAGGCAGGAAATAAATCCTTCAAAAATTCAGGGACTTGCCACACTGGAGTTTTTAGGGGTCTGGTAGTCTCAAGCATCCTTTCCAAAGTAAAAGAAAAATCATTGCACCTCCCACCTTTTACCACTAAGAAAGAAGCACAATAAGGTACAAAACTTAGTTTCTTTTATTAACAGCAGAGGAAGGAGAGTCAGGAATAGGAGGAGGAAATGGAATGTGAGGCTAATTGTCTCCATGAACAACGTCGTCCTTTGCTATGAGACCAGAACTTGATGGCACTCAGCTATTGTTACCAAACGTTTTGATCCAAGATTCTGTATAATAATTTCAATCAGGGAGGGTGGGGGATGCAGAACATAATTTCAAATTCTCATGACACCCAGACTTTCTGGAGCCATAACACTGGGTGAACCCCTGAAACTAATGCACTGAGATAATTTTAAACCAAAGACATCTCTTTAAGTCTTCTTTAAATAAACAAACAAAAAAACAAGCCCACTACGATTGAGTTGATTCCAACTCATAGCAACCCCCATTGGGTTTCTGAGGTGGTAAACCTTTACAGAAGTAGATTACCCCATTTTCCTTCCACAGAGCAGCTGGTGGGTTTGAACCACCAACCTTCTGGTTAGCAGCTAAATGCTTTAGGCATTGTGCCACTAGAGCTCCTTAAACCAAGCAACAGTTTAGCTTAATTAGTAAGGAAGGTCTGCCTTGAGCATTGTGCTCCTTTAAAAACTATCTATTGGAATCAAATTGACAACAGCAACTTGAAAAATTAGATGGGACACTTAGAGGGCAGTGGGTTTATGTTAATAGGGGAGAAACAATTCTGAAAAGGAGGATGAGAGTAGTTGCACAACTTGAAGAATAATCAATGTCACTGAATTGCACATGGAGAAATTGTTCAATTGGTGTTAAGTTCTACTGTGTATATTAACAACAAAAATTAAAAATTTAAAGAAAGCACACCACTTGGCAGGTGTCTTTGGGTTTTGAAGACAGTGTACTTAGTGATACTGTTCTAGTCTATGTATTTAGTGATGCAGGTGGAGCCCACAGTAAGTCCTCTGCAGCACATCCAGTGTGTGGTACAGGCAGTCCCGCCACCTGGGCCGTATGCTCCAGCATATCCCCAAGGTTCTGCAGGTATCTGTGGTAGAGAAGAATGCTGTATGGAATCTCTGGCAAGCCCTAGTAGAACATTTCAGTGCAGACCCTCAGGATTGTGATGCAAGGCCACACTATCTGTACTATACATAATGACTTGAATACATTGTAAGGCAGGACTACTTGTTTGTGAACTCATGGGCAAATGGCTTAGCTGGTCAATCAAGGTAGGAAGTGTGAGATTGGATGATCAGGCACCAAGAAACCTGGGGAAGAGACATATGGCTGGACTTATGGGGATAGGCAAAAAAGGGTGCAAATATTAGCAATGGATGTTTAATATACATCAGAAAGCATCCACCATGGAAGAGACATTAAGCAATGTGGTGCAATGAATTACTTAATATGGCTCTTTTAGCCAGTCTTTGTGATTCCTACAAGATGACTGGGTGGAATTAAGCAAATGTGAGATGCTTGTGTCCACCAAAGGGATTGGAAAGCTTGCTAATAAGGTAAATAAGGTACATGGTACCCTTGTGGGGATGGAACAATGGAAATAAGGTGTATGGAACCCTTACATGGGGATTGATCAGTTTTGTCACCTGCTAGGCTTAAAATAAGCCAGAAGTGGAGCACATCCTTTGGCCCTCAGAACCTGCAATGAATCTCCTTGTGGCAGTTCAGTTTGTGTGTCAACTTGGCTGGGCCTGGTTGAATGGCTGGGCAGCTGGATGGAGTATTCCCCATGATGAGACTGGTAATCAACTCCCTCGTGGAATCTACTGGGAGCAGCTGAGTACCTGCCTTAGGGAATGCGGTCTGCTTCCTGTATATAAGCAGAAGCCTTGGGGAATGGTCTCTAGCTTATGGCACACTTGGACCCTGTATGTAGCTGTGTCATTGTTCAGCAGCCTGCCATGCTCTGCTGACTTTGGGACCTACAATGGACTTATATTAATGGTCTGCTGTATGGTTTGGTAACATCAGGACTGTGTCTTTTTACTTGTCAACCTTGGGCTTGGCAGCCTCAGCAGCCAGCAGCTGTCTGAGTGAAGAAACACCTCTAGCTCCAGTGGGCCAGGAGCAGGAAGCAGAGTGGAACCCCAAGGTTGAGGGGCTTTCACCTAGCCTTTAGAGCCTGGCACTTTGAACTTGGGCTTAAAGCCTCCAAATTGTAAGAAACTCCTGTGTGTTAAGGCCATCCCATTGGTGGTATATTCTTGTCAGCGTGGCATTAGGTAACCAGAACACTCCTCAACCCAGGAGACAGAGAACTGTAACACTTTGCTGAGATGGTGAGAGATGACTGCAGAGATTGGCACGAGACACAGTGACAGGCTTCCTGGTCTGTGGAGTGACACCAACTCACAGCAACCCCTCCTTGGGGTTCCAAGGCGGAATCACTATGGATGTAGATTGCCCAATCTTCCTTCCAAGGAGTGGCTGGTGGGTTCAAATGACCAGCCTCTGGTTAGCAGTCAAATGCCTTAGGCACTATGCCACCAGAGCTCCTAAGTCCTCTGTTGTTGTTGTTGTTATGTGCCGCCGAGTCAAACCTGACTCACAGCGACCCCTCCTTGGGTTTCCGAGGCAGTATCACTACGGAAGTAGGATTGCCCAACCTTCCTTCCAAGGAG
>NW_006922129.1:550414-554950 GCF_000298275.1 Orycteropus afer afer
TGTCCCCTGCGACTGTGGTCCCAAGCCCGCAGGATCAACTACTCGGTCCCTCTGGGTAGCTGGCTGTGACCAAGCAATGACCATAACCTTGCCCCCCTCTAGTCACTCTTAAAAGTAATTGCAAAAGTAGGATGTATAAAATGACCCACTGGGGTACAGGGAAAAATATGTAGAACTTGTATTTATATCTTTAAAATAAGAAATTAAGCTGTATTGTAATTATATGAATACTGGTACATGTTGTGATATATGCTACAGGAGTTATTCTGGAGAACAGTAAGATTTCCATGACACATGGGCATTGACTTTGGTACCCTCACCCATTTGTCAGTACCCTCACTCATTCCACCATGGTGGAAAGGAACAGATTTGAGGATAAAACTGTTAAAAGCATTATTTAAAAAATTCTTGACAGCAATTCACAGAAATAACCTGGTATACACACATGCACAGAGTCATAATGAAAACAAACTTCATAAAAACGTATTGCTACTATGCAGGAAAATGAAAACCGAGTTAATTCTCATAATTTTATTAATATTTAAATACAACATACAAAAAATCCCTAAGGAATTAAAAAAAAAGAAAAAATTCATTAAAGATTTTATTTAATGTGATGGGTGTGCTTGCCTGTTCATAAGTTCATTCCAATCAGGAACACATGAAGATAATGCCACACGCATGTCTGGGGCACTATTGAGCCTATTTCTTTTCTTTGTTTTCAATCGTGTTAAGATTGAAAAGCCTAGTTCACACAAATAGGTAGTTGTGAATGGTAATAATAGCAGTATACTTTTTCTACTTAGCAACGGAAATTCATTCTGAATCTTAATCCAAAATGCTGACAAGTTTAATGTCTTATAATAATTCTTCAGCGTAAATGATGAACTGAGCTGTAATAATTCATTCTCTTCTTGAGGCACCAAGTTGAGCTCAATGATTGATTCTGGGTTCTGAAACGCAAATGGATCTTTCATCCAGAAGTTTTTCTTTAACGATTCAAATTTCTCTTCTGGAAAGTAATGATTAAAGGTTTGAGACAAAGAAGTGAGATGCAGCAATATCTCTAATTTTATTTCTTTTAAGCAGTCTTCATTAATAATGTTTTCTTCAATGTGTTGCAACAAGGTTGGGAACATATAATAGCTAGGGCGGTTACTTTTAAGTCTAGTTTGCCACAATAATAATGTTTTTTGGAATCCTAGAATATGTTCGAGATATTGAAATATATCATTATTTTTCCCCTGTAGTTTCAAACTTAGTTCATTAAGAATACCAAAAATATCACTTAAATATGCCAATTTTGTTACCCAAATAGCATCTTCAAAAAAATTTGCCAAATGAGATTGCTTTTCAATGAGAAAAATGTAAATCTCATTCTTGAGCTCATATACTCTGCTTAATACTTTTCCTCGAGACAACCAACGAACTTCTGTATGAAACAGTAAGTGGGTATAGTTAACTCCAACCTCTGAACAAAATACTTCAAGAAGTCGGCTGGTCAATGAGCTTCCTTTAATAAAATTCACAATTTTCACTGCGTTTTTCAATACATCCATTAGACCTGGTGGGATTTCTTTGGAGACCAAAGCTTCTCGATGAATAAAACAGTGATTCCAAACTGCATTGTCCTGAGTTGCTTCTAGTAATTTGTCAATAACTCTGCTATGTTTTCCAGTCATATTTGCTGTTCCATCACTTGAAATTCCTTTACAATTTTTCCAGTTTAATTTATATTGACCAATGACGCACTTTTCCAATTCCGTAAATATATCGAATCCAGTTACATGTGAATTTAAATTTAAACAACATAACAAATCCTCTATAAAATCATCTTGCCACACATATCTGACATAAACCAAAAGCGCTGGGCAACTTGTAACATCAGTGCTCTCATCAAGCTGGATTGCAAAATCTACACCAGACTGCAACCGTGTAATAAGCATTGTTTCTAAATGTTTTGCAATAGTGCAGATTCGACGAGATATTGTATTATCACTAAGAGGTATAGTTCTTAACTTATCAGCTGATTTATCATCAAAAATTGTACGTACCATATCCATACATGCTGGAAGAATAATTTTTTCAGCAGCTGTGTGGGCCATTTTCTCTTTTGCCACTCTATATGCGACTAAATAGGATGATAATAAGGCTCGCTCATTCATAGTTGTAGAACGACTGAGAAATTGTGGTGATAACTCTATGTTATTTTTTTCCCTTTGAAAACTGTCTTCCTCCTCTTCATCTTCCTCCTCCACCTTGACTATCACTATGCCTTCCATCTCTTGGGTAGACTGAGGGGACAGACCTGTAGCATTCCTTGATTCAGAAGTCATAATTCAGATTCAAGAAAATGGCTGACTTGATTCAAACAGGGTCTGTTTTGCAGGGCTGGCCTTTCTGTCCTAGTTTATATTTTATGAAATCAGTTTCTTTTATTCCTGCAAGGTGGAACATTTTAACAGCAATATTAGAAAGTCATGTACTGCTATGCACCTCATACAAGTACTCATGAAAATAATTCATTAAACCCGGTGGTATGATGTAAGCCGGGGGGCGGGGAACCACTACCATGGAGTTGATTCTGACTCACAGCAACCCCCACTGGCTTTCCAATCTTTATGGAGGGAGAATGCCTCATCTTCCTCCCCTGGAGCAGCTGACAGATTTGAACCGTTGATCTTCTGGTTAACAGCCAAATGTCTTACCCACTATGCCACCAGAGCTCCTTAGTGATGTGTCATAGTAAATGCTAAATAACCACCACTAATATTAGCCACATGCCACAGGTGTGGTGCATTACATAAACAGTTCATCTAAAACAAAAACCTGAGGTACACATGATTATTATTACTATTTCACAGATTAAAAACAGAAGCTTAGAAAGATTAAGCAATTCGTCTAACATATGGTCAATATAGTGGAGTCAGTACTCAAACCCAAGTCTGAAGCCCAGGGTCCTAATTCTGTTGCTACACTGCCACCTAGTTACTCTAAGTCATCTAAACAAAAAAACAAAAAAGAAACCAAACTCACTGCTGTGGAGCTGGAGCCAACTCACAGCAACCCCTCCTTGGGGTTCCGAGGCGGAATCACTATGGATGTAGATTGCCCCATCTTCCTTCCGAGGAGTGGCTGGTGGGTTTGAATCATCAGGCTTCTGGTTAGCAATCAAATGCCTTAGGTACTATGCCACCAGAGCTCCTAAGTCATCTAGTCGCTCTTAGAAGTAATTGCAAAAGTAGGATGTATAAAATGATCCACTGGGGTACAGGAAAAAAAATGCAGAACTTGTATTTATATCTTCAAAATAAGAAATTAAGATGTATTGTAATTATATGAATACTGGTACATCTTGTGATATATGCTACAGGAGTTATTCTGGAGAACAGTAAGATTTCCATGACACATGGGCACTGACTTCGGCACCCTCGCTCATTTGTCTGTTTTTAGCACAGAGTCTGTGTGATCCTATTGGATTTATAGATATGATCTGATTATACTAAACTAACCCTCACAAATTAGTCGGATGGCTTGATTTGTGCAAACAAATCATGGCAAGTGTGTCAACAATGGATTGAATTTTAATAAGGGCTGGGAGAAAGATGCTCCAAGGAGTCATTCCATTGACTATTTCCACTGATGGGAGCTAATGAATTCTTACAAATCTTAATTTCATCCTCTTACTCATTAATCTCTGGAGAGCATTAGTGATATTGTCTATTGTACCCATTTTCCTTCCATTTCTATACTCAAAATTCAGGCCCTCATCACCTCTAGCACAGATTATTGCAATGATCTTGTTTGCTTTCCATAGCTTTCAGTGCTTCCTGTTCCAAATTCAAACTACATACGTGTATGATCCTACCATTCTTTCCTCTAAATAATTAAGCATAACCTCTAACCCCATTCGAGGGTTTCCACAACACTGTCTTACCTTTCACTTCTACACAAATCCTATGCTTGACCCAAATTGGCCTCCTCTCAACATGTCCTAATTTCCCATTTTCATCCCTTTGCTCGAAACACCCTTCCTCACCAACTCCATCTCTCAAAATTCTACCCATTTCTGACATGGTTAAACCCTTCCTAATAACCTTTTTGTTTTGTCTTTATCTTGTAACATTTATTTTCTCTACGTCATAATTTATGGTGCAGTTATCCTCATCTTCCACCTATTTCATTCGTTTTGCTTTTTTCTCTTCATTTTTGTCTCCTGAAAACTCCATTCTCTCTCTCACCAGTCTCAGTTTAAGGTTAAAGTAAAGGAACCTTAGTTTTTGACATCTGGGTCAAAGTTTTAAAGGTGGGTAAGGGGGAATAAGACATTCCAAAAAGCCTTCCCTCATGACAGTACCATTGCTTGGTTCTACAATCGATGCCAACGGAAGCAGCAGTCAGGACATTAGACGACGTGTAGCATTGGGGAAGTCAACTGCGAAGGAACTGTTTCAAGTGCTAAGAAGCAAGGATATCTCCTTGAGGACTAAGGTGCGCCTGACACAAGCCATGATATTTCCAATCGCCTTGTATGCA
>NW_006922129.1:555505-556960 GCF_000298275.1 Orycteropus afer afer
GGAAGGAAGGTTGGGCAATCCTACTTCCGTAGTGATACTGCCTCGGAAACCCAAGGAGGGGTCGCTATGAGTCAGGGCCGACTCGACGGCACATAACAACAACAACAATTATACTCTCCTAGGACCTCTGGTAGCATAGTGCCTAAGGCATCTGGCTGCTAACCAAATGGCTGGCAGTTCAAACCCACCATCCTCTCCTCAGAAGGAAGATTGGGCGGTCTACTTCTGTAATGATACCTTCTCAGAAACCCAAGGAGGGGTCACTATGAATCGGATCCAACGTGACAGCAGGGAGTTTGGTTTTGGTTTTTGGTATTATACTCTACTGTGTAAACAAGCTATTTCTCCAGCAATAGTAAGAGTTTATTGATCTGTTTACAATGCCTTCTCTACAATTAATTTATTAACTGCACATAATCTGCCCAGCACTGACCTATATAATGTTTTCTTTGGTCCTCTGCCTTGTAATTGCCTCTCTCAATGAAAAGATCTTTCTGTATCCTGGTGACACTGTAGGAAATGGAGCCTGGACATTAGATTTTGCTGCAGCAGGAATTATTCAGTAAGTTCATCTGATCAATGAATTGCAAAATTGGAAGGGGCCTTTGAGATTATCCAATTTATTTTAGGAAAAATATGAAATGTAGTGGCTCTAAGCGTAGTGCCTAAGGCACTTGACTGCTAACCAGAAGGCTGGCGGTTCAAACCCACCAGCCACTTCTTGGAAGGCAGGTTGGGCAATCTACTTCCATAGTGATAGTGCCTTGGAAACCCAAGGAGGGGTCATTATGAGTCGGGTCCAACTCGATGGCAAACATCAACAACAGTGGCTCTAAGTGTTTTGCCCCATCACCCTCCTAACCAATGGCAGAGAATGCTGGAACCTGTTTCCTAATGGACCAACTCACTTTGCACCCTACAAACTCCCTTCATTACTCATTCTTTTAAGTCAGGAATTGTAACCTCTCACAACCGAAAACCCCACAATTTCTGAAATAGCCCATTTAAAAAGCTTTCTTTCACAAGTTCTAACGCAAAGAGTGGTTTATGTAATCTTTTCCTATTGTATCCAAATAATTTTTTATTCACTAGGGTTCAAACAGGGAGTTCTGGTGGTGTAGTGCCTAAGGTATCTGACTGCTAACCAGAAGGCTGGGGGTTCAAACCCACCAGCCACTCCTCCGAAAAAAGATTGGGCAATCTACTTCTGGAATGATACCGCCTCGGAAACCTAAGTAGGGGTCGCTATGAGTCGGAAAACGACTCCACGGTTTCAAACACTCTATTCACCGTTTGGGGGTGGTGGGGTTGAGGTGAGGGTGAAGAGCTGATCTGAAAACATTTGAGGCATATCAAACTTGCCCTCTTAAAAAAGTCCATTGAGCTTGGGAGCTCTTAGGCTCTTCGCATCTTATACCTGGGAGTCCTGAGGACGCCAGATAAACGCTTTCACCA
>NW_006922129.1:564865-586536 GCF_000298275.1 Orycteropus afer afer
GCCACAGATGTAGTCAATCTGATTCCTGTGTGTTCCATCTGGTGAAGCCCACGTGTACAGCCTCCATTGATATCTGCTAGATTGTTTAAACTTTTATATCTCAAAAGAGATTGACTCAACATGGGAGAACAGAAGGGGTATGTATCCACAGGGAGACAGCTTGCGGGGCAGGAGTGCATGGGAGGGAAGGACACAGGGAAGAGGTAACCATGGGGAGGAAGTGGGAGGGGAGCTGTTGCATTGTGGGAAATTTTAGTCAACATCATGAGACAAAGTGTATATGAGCTGCTATATGGAAAGTGAATCTGCTCTGTGAACTTTCACCCAAATCACAATAAAAATTAAGAAAGAAAAAAAGAGATTGACTCAAAATACAGCCTAATCCTGTAGATTGTCTCTTGCCTCATTAACATATCTGCTGTTAATCCTGTCTCATTAACATCCTAGAAATTAGGATTTGCAGCACATAGGGTAATTACATCAGATCACAAAATGGAGGATGATTACGCAATAATGAGAATCATGGCCCAGCCAAGTTGATAAATATTTTTTGGGACACAATTCAATCCATATCACCTATATGAAAAATAATCAAAACACAAAATTGAAATGTCAATTTTATTCCAAGCCATCATTCCATATGCATACAGGGAGATCATTTTGTTTCTAAAAACAGGTGGCTCAAAGTAAGCTAGTTAAAATTGTTAAGAAAAAAAAAAAAAAACACTTTGATTTGCTTAAAAAGGCAGTATAATATTTGATTGTGTCCCGATTTAATAGATAGTTTGCAAATTGGAGGAGAATGCATGCAGCTCCTGGCAATAGGAAAAAACTCCCAGGATTGCAGATTTTACAGAAGCTTGAAGTTGTTTTTGTTGTTGTTGTTGTTAATGAATACAATTTTTCCATGGTGATGAAGTATTCGGTGGTTATTGAGCCAAGATCAAAAAGTAACTTCAGAAAAATCTGACCCTTTACTCATCTGTAGCTCTGAGACCTCTTGAGATGAACATTAAGGAAGCACGTTTTCTCATTAAATCACAAGTGATGAGTTTGTTACTGACCACCCTTTTCTAGCCAGAAAAGACAACTTTACAATGCTTTAGAGCAGTTCCCGGTGGGAAAAAGGAAAGTCAATACTCTTTCATTGTGGATCAGGCTTTTTTCCCACTGATTAATTTTTAGTTGTGGAGTAAGAAAAACACATCTCTGTTACTAATTTTTCTCTTTCACTCCTGATACAGACCTGCTGAGGTCCTTCAAAGTTTCTTCTATCTGTTTCATTGATGTGTTAAATATACATACATATATATTCTGACAAAGTTAATTTTATAGTGTTTATTTGGTTTTGAAAAGATCCATGATTGGAGGCACAGTTACCAGAAAAAAAGTTAGGGGCACTTCCGTAAACAAAAGCAAGCTGAGTTTTTATAGCAGGCAAAGGGCAGACAGAAAGGAAGAAAGAAAACAAAACAGAATACAAGATTTTTTCCCTTTACTTTGAAGTTGTTGTTGTTGTTGTTGTTATTTGCCATAGAGTCGGCCCCGACTCCTAGCGACCCCTCCTTGGGTTTCCGAGGCAGTTATCACTACTGAAGTAGGATTGCCCAACCTTCCTTCCGAGGAGTGGCTGGTGGGTTTGAACCGCCAGCCTCCTGGTTAGCAGTCAAGTGCCTTAGGCACTATGCTACCAGAGCTCCCACTTTGAAGTTACATGATTTTATAAAGGGCTACAAAGCAATTAAAATTTAAGCTTATCAGAAGAAATAGAGGGTCTGTTGAATGTCGATTAAGAATATTTGAGTGCATACATAGTTGCAGTGCACTGGATTACTTAGTATGGACCTTCTTGTCATAGTCTTAGGAAGACCAAAGAAGAGTTGATACCTTTGAATTGTGATGTTGGCTAAACTAAAAATACCAGGACTGCCAGAAGAACGAAGACATCTGTCCTGGAAGAAGAGGAGTGAGAATGACCCTTGGAAGTGAGAATGGCCAACTTCATCTCACCTACTTTGGTCATGTTGTCAGAAGAGGCCATTCCCTGGAGAGAGGATATGATCTTTGGTAAAGCAGAGGGTCAGTGAAGAATGGGAAGACCCTCAAGGAGATGGATTGACACAGTGGCTGCCATGATGGGCTCAAGCACAGCAAGGATTGTGAGGATGATGCAGGACCAGGCGGGGTTTTCTTCCCTTGGACACAGGGTCACTATGAGTCAGAACCAACTCAATGGCACCTAACAACAATGACAACAATAATAATGCTCTAGTGAGATGTTATCATATTGTTTTGATTTATATCCCTCTAACCCACCAGCCACTCCTCGGAAGGAAGACGGGGCAATCTACTTCTGTAGTGACACTGCCTCGGAAACCCAAGGAGGGGTCGCTGTGAGTCGGGTCCGACTCGACAGCACATAACAACAACAACAACAAATGACTAATCATGACTATTTCTTCATATTGTTGCAGGAACAATGAGGTTCTTACCACCTGTCGCAAGTAGCCAATGTCTGCAACACACTGAAGTAAAAAAAGCAAAAGATTGAATGTTAACACTCAAGGAGATAGAGTGAAGCGCTTCTCCAAAGTCTGCCTCCTCCAGCAAAGTGGCAAACATAATTATATAGGGAAATGGGGGTGGTGGTATTTGAGGATCTCTTGGGCCACCAGGAATGTCTTTGTTCTTCTTTACTGTGGTTACTCGAGACTCGATGTCTCTTGTCTGAGGATCATCTTACTTCATAAACCACGATTATCAGCTGAAACTGACCATGGGATAAGGTCATTCAAAAAATGTATTCCAGGGAAAAAAAAAGAAAAGAAATCAGCATCCAGGAAGAAGTCAGCTATTCTATTTACTTGAAGGAGAAGGAAAGAAACATAGCAAGTTAGCCATGATGATTAGTGTCTGTTTAATTATGGCTGCTAGCTTGTTGAAGTTCTGTGTTCAGCAAGGGGTGCTTCTTCAGCCTTCAACAAAATATTTGTTAGGCACCTGAATGTCGTCTTTGGTGAAGTGTCTGTTCATGCCCTTTGCCTTTTTTTTTACTTGGAATTTTTGTCTTTTTGTCCTTGAGATATTGAAGTTTTTAATAAATTTGAGGTATCAGTCCCTCACCCAATAATTTGTTGCCAGTTTTTTTTCCCCCCTAGTTTGTAGGTTCTCTTTGACTCTTTTGGTGAAGTCTTTGGATGCACGTAAATGTTTAATTTTTAGGAGGTCCTAGTTGTCTGGTTTGTCTTCTGCTGTTTGTGCATTTTTAGTTGTGATTGACATTGTATTTATGCGGTGTATTTGGGCCCTTAAGTTTGCTCTTATTTTTTCTTTGATAATCTTTATATATTTAGGCCTTTGGTCCACTTTTAGTTTTTGTCCGTGGTAGGAGATGTGGATCGTGATTCATTTTTCTGCAAATGGGTATCTAGTTTGGCCAGCACCATTTGTTAAAGAGGAAGGGCTACTTGCTTGAGCCATCCTGTCCTGCGTGTGTGTGTGTGTGTGTGTGTGTGTGTGTGTGAGGCTGAAGTGGAAGGCCAGAGGGACCCCTTACTGAAAATTGCAGATCTTGAGCAAGCTAGCAGGCATGATTAAAGGAGACGTTAATCCTAGTGACTAATTTGCTATGTTCCCCTCCCTTTTGCTTTCTTTTAAGAAAATAGAACTGTCAACCTCTTTATGGACATTGGGGAGCTCTGGTGGCATAGTGCCTAAGGCATTTGACTGCTAATCAGAAGGCTGGCAGTTCAAACCCACCAACCACTCCTCGGAAGGAAGACTGGGCAATCTACTTCCATAGAGATACTGCCTTGGAAAGCCAAGGAGAGGTTACTATGAGTCAGACTCGACTTGAAGGTAGTGAGTTTGGTTTTTTTTGGTTTATGGATGTTGAGCTCTTTATGTTTGCTATTTTTGATTATGCATTCTTCTAAGCATAACCCTCTCCCACGACTTATTTTGCTGAGAATTGTAGCTTATGAAGCAAGACATCCCTGGGAAGAGGGACACTAAGGCTGGAGTAACCAGGGAAAAGAAGAACAAAGACGTTCCTGGCCGTCCAAGGGATGTTCACGTCCCTTCCCATCTCTCTACGTAACCATATAGACCCCTTTGGTCAAGGAGACACACATTTTAAAGAAGTGATTCTTGCTGTCTCCTTGGGTATTGATATTCAATAAGCCTTTTGTATTTCCACTTCAACCTGTTGTGATCATTGGCTCTTTGAGACGGGGTAAGAGCTTGTTGTTCCTACAACATGTGTTTGTGTGATTTGAAGTTGTCTGTAATATCTGAGATATTGAGGTTTTATTGTATTTATTGTTTTGTTTTAATATATTTGGGCAATGGGGCAGTTTTGCTACTGTGGTTGCTGGTTTTGCAGTACTGGGGTGCTCACCACCTGTGTCACGGTGGATTTGGTAGTGGGTAAGAGAGTGAGTGTAAATCTCTGATCACTGGTTGTGTAGAGCTGCTGAAGGCAGGTATTGGCTGCTGTCTGTTGTAGATTGAGTGGTGCTGGAGCGAGTAGTGGCACTCGCCCAGTGGGTGAAGCAGCAGGTGTGGTGGGTATGGCTGGCTGGGGTTGCTGGCTCTCAACTGATGGAGAGAAAAAGAGAAAGAAGAAAAAGGGAGGTGGATGAAGAGGAAGGAAGAAAGAAAATGATTATGGGGAAGAGGGATCATTTAAGAAGAAAAAAAAAATAAGAAGGCAGCCCAGTCCTGGTGTGAGAAAAGAAAATAAAGGAAAACAAGTGAAAAATAAGGAGAGAGAAGAAGGGAGAACTAAGGAGAAAGAAAAAAGAGAAAAAAGCAGCACAGAGCTGGTGAAAATGATGGCTGTCAAACATGGCTGTAGCACTCATTCTGTGGGAGGACACAATGCGGACTGGGGAGGGGTGGGTGCTGCTGACTGGGGATGTGGCAGGGGACAGGTCACCCACTCTGCGGGATCAAAAAAAAAGGTGGGAGGAGCGGAAGAAAAGGAAAAAAGAGGGTGGTGGAGGGAAGAACTAAGCTGAAAGATAAAGAAAACAAAAAAGGGGGAAAAAAAAGGTTGATGGGGATGGGAAGGCCATGCCTCTGGTTACCAGGAGGTTGTGCAGGGCACAGGGAGAAGATCACACCTCTCTGGTCACCAGTCACCAATGTGAGTACCAGCACAGTGTTTTGCAAGTGGAGCCAGTTATCTGGTTCATGCCCTGATTGGAAAGCTGCATGCAATAATCCAAAATGGCCGCACACTCCTGCACTCCACGTGGCTCTGCAAAAAGGGTGTGGGGCCAGCAGCGGCTGACCTCCTGTAATTTCATGAGGAAGAGACATAATCACCATCAGCAGCAGCAGCCTGAGGCTGATTCCTATAAAGTCGAGTTTAGCCATGCCACCACCCTCTAATCTTTTTGCCAGTTCTGCCACCAACCATCTCCCATGGCATTCTTTACTTCTCTGCTGCATTTGATAATTCGTTGCAATGACCACACAGAACTCACAGAAAGTATGCACAATTATGGGATTTATTAGGAAAGTAACAGGCTACAATTCAGGTTCAGAAATGCTCAGGATACAATTCTTTCATTCAAGACAGCCTCCCCTTGCTCATGCCCCTAGATAGGCCTCTCTTGGGCCCTTGGCCTCTTGGCCTGGCTTCTGCCCTGCTCAGGCAAGTGTTACAAAGCTTTTTCAGCTCTGTTGATAGGTGCACCTCATTCTGCCAGCAAGCCTCCTGCCTAAAGACACTCAGCTTGCTTGTTCTTTGGGCCAGAAAGCCCACCACTCCATCTCATGCTCGTCTGTTGGTTCAGTTGCCTTTGCTGCTGCCTCTCTCTGCCATCTCAGCACAAGGATCTCAGATCCAAGCACGTGCTCCACTCTTGGTTCTTTCTTAATAACAGTGAGAGCTCCCTTTTCCACTTCTGGGATGGCTCGTTTTAAGTCTAGTGAGATGGCAAAACTGACTAATCCTCCCATTATTTGCACAGTCCTTTTTTTTTTTTTACCAAGACAAGGGCACCATGTGCCTTATTTACATTATTGTTAAGTTATCCAATCTCCTGGTGAGCCAAGAGCACCTTATATTTGCATAGCTCCACCCAGTCATCTGGTGGTAGCCACAAAGACCAGAGTTAGAAGAACCATAGAAAGTAATTCACTGCACTGCAGCCTCCTTGTTCACCATTTTTGTCCAGTCTCTTCCTATCTGATTTACTTCTTTATCCTTTCCTTTGAAACTCTGGGTTCCAGGATTGTCATCCATATCCACTCATTTGGTTTCTCCAGTCTTCGTTGTAGAGGGTCTGAAGAGTCTATCTGCCTAGTGCGCCATCTTGAATTGTCCCTCCTCTTCTTTTAACCAAATCAGTTTTACATTTGAAGAACTTCAACTAAAATTGACCTGATCTACATTCAGTCATAAGACCCCGATATATTTACATAATGTTTTAGAAATATTGCTTTAATAAAATTCTATCTGGAGATAAGGAATTAATGCGTGGCTAAGAATTGTTAAGAAAATATTTGATTTGACAACTTCTTGTAAAATTTTCTTCCTTCCCCTTCACTTGTCTCTTTGATGTGACATCCTTTCCCTTTGTTTATCAAATGAAAACTTGCAGTTTCTCCTACAAGGAAGGAGGGCACGCGCACATTTTCTCATAAGATGACATGTAGACTTCTTTTCATAAAATGCAATTATTCCTTCAATAGTATCTTTTCTTGTATAATGGAGCATCAGTTTAGTGCTTTCACTAAGACAGCAAAAGAGTTGGAGGTTGGAACCCACCCAGGGGCTCCATGGGAGAAAGCCTTGGAGAACAGCTTCTGTAAACGTTACAGGGTAGGAAACCCTACAGGGCAGTTCTACTCTGTCACATCGGGTCATTGAGCTGAAAACCCACTCCCCGACACTTACAACAGTGCTTTGACCGAAACCACAACTCAGTCTCTCTTCTATCCCAACTTGTTCAATGACTCTCCTCCCCACACCTTTTCCCAGAACTTTAGCTGCGGGGAGTCTTGAAGATGGACTGGTGCCACCAAAGGCAAGCAGAGGGGCGTTTTCCCAGTGTCCGGATCTTTGTGGTTACTACACGGGGGTAAACGAGGAGGTGGGACTGGAAGAAAAACAAAAGCCACACCAGCCATATTCGGTAGTGCACATATATTTGTCATACCCACCAGCCGCTCCGTGGAAGGAAGAGTGGACAATCTACTTCCGTAGAGATGGAGGGGTCCCTATAAGTCGGATCCAACTGGATGCCAGAGAGTTTTTTTTTTTTTTTTTTTTTTTTTGAGGAGAGAACTTAAACCCCGTCTTGATCTCAACCGGTCCCTGTAGCCTAAGGACCAGGAGGGCCCGGCCTTTTATCCGGGAACCCCGCCAGGCCCCTCCCTCCGCCCAGGCTTTGGACTCCGCTGCCGGAAGTGCCACCGAGAGGCGCCGGCCTTCGGATGCCTAGAGCAGCCTCGGGAAGAATGGAGAGATTTTCGGGGCGGAGGCGTCCGTCTCAGGACGTCGGCCGACTCCGCCCCTCTGTCCCTTTGCGGGTGAGTTATCCGGAAGCCGTTCTGAGGCTCGCAGTGGGGCGGCCGGTTCTTCTAGCTTCCCGAGGACGAAGAGGCAGCAGGCCCGGGACGACGGCGGTTCTCGATCCTCGGGGCAGTCGCAGCCTATTTGTCGTCAGCCCTGGTTCGCGCCAGCGCCCCGCGCCCCTACGGTCAGGACTTGTGACTGTGCTCAAGTGTGAGCTGGGACTCTGTGGCCCGCCTTGCCCTTTTGAGAGCGTGTTTTCTCCTAAAAGGGAAGTGGGAGGAGGGCAGCGCCAGACGAGGCCTTTGCGAGGCCCCTTCCTGAAGGTTGTGAAAGGAGGACGGAACCCTGTCACCTGCTTGGGTTTAAGGGGCAACAGCAGAAACCTCCGAATCGCAGCTCTTTCTTCTGTTTCTCGCGGGATTGTGGAAAAAGGCCTGCTCAACCTAGTCAGAGTCAGAAGAGGAGCTCCCGAAGGCGGAATTTTATTATGGTTAAACCCACTTCTTGTTGTTATATGCCGTCGAGTCGGCCCCGACTCATAGCGACCCCTCCTTGGGTTTCCGAGGCAGTATCACTACGGAAGTAGGATTGCCCAACCTTCCTTCAGATAAGCCCACTTAGTAATTCAAAATGTGCTGACGGGGTTTCCAAGTAAATCCTCAAGGGTCCTGCTTTTAACCATAATTTACATGTTTCTCTGGGTACAAACCTGAGCGTTGGGTGTTTAAAAATTTCACATTTTCAAACTTTCTACAGAAATCTTTATACTATTAAATCGTACTGTCTTGATTTTTTGGAAATAATCACAAATCCTTAATACGCGTATCAAACCCATGTGGTGGAGTCAGTTCCTACTTATAGCGACTCTAATGTTGGTGGAGTTTAAATAAGCCTGAATATTTGGACCATTTGATTTGATTATTATATATTTGAAATGGAATAATATCCATTTTTTTGTTGTTTATTTGGGGTTGTTAACTTATCAACTATTTTTTTTGAGTATCTACAGTGTGAGCTCTGGTGGCGTAGTGGCTAAGGCATTTGGCTGCTAATTCAAACCCACCAGCTGCTCTGCGGGAGGAAGATGAAGCAGTCTCCTTCCGTAAAGATCAGCAGCTGTGGAAACCCAGTGGGAGTCGCTATGAGTTGGAGTTAGCTTGATGGCAGTGGATAGCTACAGTGTGTAAGATCCTTTGCTAAGTCCTGAGGCTATAAGAAGATGGGATATTTTAATTTACTACAGTAATTTTTCCTAATCTTGTCCTGCAGTGATGGTCATTGTTCTCCAGAACAGGGATGGAGCAAATATCGGTCCAGGAAACAGCAGGATCACCAAGGGTCCAGTTTCAGTCTCTGGACACCCAGTCTGAGGGTCTGTCCCCAGAGCCTCAGTTCGTGCAGGAGACCGTCATGGAACAGGGACCCATTGGGGGTAAGGCAGAGAAAGTGCTTACATCCAGAAGAATGGGAGCATAGTGGGGTTCCTGGGCCTGAACAGTAAGAAGATGACCCCTAGGGGAAGATCTGGAAGGGAGGAACAGACGTGACTCAGTTCAGCCCCCAGGGAGGCCCCGCTGTTAAAGGTCTAGGCTTCTCTAAGTGTATCCCATCTTTCTTTAATAAGCAAAGTAGTTGTCACGCTGCTCTGGCTGCTTTCCCTCAGTCTTCACTTCATCCCAGTTATTTCACCACATCCAGAATAACTTCTGAGATACGCTCCTGTTACCATATCTTGCGATCCTCGCCTGGCCCTCAGTGTTAGCCTTTCCTTACTTCCTTGCGGATTTAGGGTCTGTCCCTTCCCCTGTTCCCTTCATTTAGATTCTCATTCTTTGATGACCTTGTGTGTTTTACCACCTGCTGTTCTGTTGAAATCGCAGTGTTTGTGACTGATTTTGACCCAGAAAGCAACATTTAATACTGTGGTTGAGCACTATATTTGTATGAATGTGTGCATATTAAATAAGGTTATAGTCACATATTTATTATTGTATAAGTTGATTCTCTCTTCTTGTTCTTTTGTTTTGTAAAAACTGTGCCTTACATTGTTTATGGACAACTCCAGAGCCTATAATAACCTGAGTGTCAGCAGCAGGTCAAATGCCACAATGTGTAGAGTGTTATGGGCCCCTGTTGGAGTGTGGAAAGGATTGTAAGGATAAATGTTCCTTGCTCTTGGGGGCCTTATTCTGGTTGCAGAGATAATGCCCATTCACAAGAGAAAAGCTTTTATGGAACAGTACATGGGAAAGGGTCTAGGCTAAGTAGCTGTGGTCCTGGCAAAGTCACTTCAGGTCTTCGTGCTTTGATTTGCCCATCTGCAAGACAGGCCTGGTGCTCGTCCCTCTGTCTGAGGAGTGGCATGTCATGAGGATAAAGTGAAATAGGAGATTTCATAATAAAATCCTATGTAACAGGTAGGTGCAAATGTGTAAGTAGGGCACACAAGTGCTGAGAACAAACAGGGTAGAGATGTGTGATAAGTGTTCACTAGAATGTTGATGTGAAGGGTCTCACTGACCCCCCTCGGGCTGGAGAAGCTCTCACTGTTGGCTCCTTTCTCCTCCCTCAGCTCCACCTGTTCCCCAGGTGCCTGCTCTTCCCCATGCGGGAAGCCCAGGAGACCAGGCAGCTGCGCTCCTGACAGCCAGGTACCAGGTGAGCTGAGGATCCCCTGCATTGCCTCAGGGACAGTTGCTGCTGATGGAGAGTGGCCTCTCCCTCATTACGTTTATAACCCTCGCCTGGAAGTGTTTTCAGTGGCAGCCGCCACATTGGGAACTGATCCTCTTTAGGGACCTGGACTTCACACATACCAGCACCTGTATCCCCAGAAATGCAAGCAACCATGGTTCTTCCCTGTGTCGGTTCTTTGTCCATGGTGCTAGGATGGGTGCTTGTTAGATCTCACAGGGGTGTAGGACTCAGTCCCTAAGTCTTAATCTGCCCTCGGTCCTCCCCAACGTAAATACGCACAGGGCACCCTCTGTCGTCATTCTCTTGCCATGGTGCTACAGTGGGTTTATTCCCCCAAGCAGCCAGGATGTGTTATTACAGGAGTTTGTGACATTTGAGGATGTGGCTGTGTACCTCACTCGAGAGGAATGGGGATGCCTGGACCCTGTTCAGAGAGATCTCTACAGAGAAGTGATGTTAGAGAATTATGGGAACGTGGTCTCGCTGGGTAAGGACTGTCTTCCTACTATTCAATTTACCTATTAAGATTTCCTTCTTTCCTTGTTTCTGAGTAGGTGTGAGACATCTGAGAAAGTCAGTAGCGTGGCTCAGGTTTCAGGTCTTATAGAACTCCTAATCCTCTCACTTTAGGGTTCTCTAGGACAGGGACAATTAAGGTTCTTCTGGGGGTTTCAAGAAGAGACATTCTACTCCTTATCCCCAATTCCTATTTGCTACTTTGGGGAGCATCTGCTCCCTGTTAGAAAAGGGCAGCTTGTTTGTGCTTTGCCTAATTCTCACCTTCCCTGTCTCCCCCTTTTTTTTAATAGTGGAGACTGTAGCACCTCTCAACCTTCAACCAAATACTTTCCTGTTTGGTATCTCAGTGCCCCTGAATCTGAGAGTTCCTTCAGAGAATAAATGTTGTTTTGTTTTGTTTTAAATGTTAAGCTAAAAGTCTTCTTGAGTAATCACTGACCTCTTAACTCTTCTCCAAATTCATCTTCAAGTGGGCAGAGTTGGGCAGATGTCATTTAAAGATATGAGTCCCTGTGAGTACATTTCAGCAAATCACCCGGATGCGATGGTAGTCCCAGCTGACTGTACCCTGGGCAGCAGAAGTCTTAGACATTTACCCCAGACTAAGATTCTGAAACCATATCTCTCCTTTGTCATTTTTAATGGTGCAGTAGGCAGCTGAGATTAGGTAACCTGTAGTATGTCGGAAGGAAGGTTGGGCAATCTACTTCCGTAGTGGTACTGCCTTGGAAACCCAAGGAGGGGTTGCTGTGAGTCGAATCCGACTCCATGGCAGTGGGCAGTGGGTTTAGTATGTAGAGACAGATCAGTGGGGGGTACTTGTGCCCCCCCGGTGGGAGTATTTCTCTTTTTCTGTCCTTGTTGCTTGCTTCTGTTTCTCCTCTTTCCTTTCATTTATATATTCACACTGCCTCCATCCTCTTTTTTTTATTTTGTCTATGCTGGTGGCATCCAGGGCACTGTGTGGTCTTGATTACAGTCAGGATTCAAGAGGTCTTCTTATCCTTGGGGAGGCAGCCTGTCCACTGGGAAGGTTTTTAGTATGTTTTCCATTCCTGGCTCTTTGATCTTTGTAGGCATACTTCTCCGTCTTCCCACCACCCGGATACATAATGTGAATTCCTGCCCAGCCTTGAGTCATACCCAGGCAAGTGCTTTCTCTGGAGACACCCTTGCAGTCCTTTCAGCAGGAATCTCCAAAAGATGGCTCAAGTATCGACTTCCCATTGATATTGTTCATCCCTGCGCGGAAACTCCTTTTCCACGGTTGTAAGAAATGAAACTTGATTGACGGAATAGACGCTGCCCTGGATGCCACTGCTCTGTAAAATTGCAGATCCTCAAATGATCCCTGTTAAATTTCTACTGTAAAGGGCTAAGGAAGATTCTGTTGCCACCCAGTGCGTTTTGAACCCAGTTTACTCAGAAACCACGCTTGGTGGTTACCTGCTTGTGTTTTGAGAAACCACCAAGCTCAACTCCACCTCTTCCTTCACGATCTTTTCATGTTACTTTAGAACGTGGAACATAATGCTTTGTGGTTCTTGTTTTCTGTAGTGTACACGACCTGCCCTTTGTATTGCCTAGCTCCCCTGCAACCCCTGGGTTTTCCTCACTCTAACATTCAAGTCGTTTTCCTTTAAATCTCTGTGGCTGCTCCAGCGTCCTGCCTTCCTCCCCTTTATTCTTTGTGGCACTTTACAGTGACAGCTTTATATTACCTTTCCTGATCAAGTGTTCCTTAGCTCTGTCCTTGATGGGGGGAAAATGGGAGAGCAAAAGAGTTAATAAATTTCTTTCTTTAGAGGTATCAGATTGAATATATACATAACAACGCTGTAAAGTATAAACTGATATATAATTGTAAACTGTAAATTTTACTTAATTACAGAATTTCCAACAGTTAACCTGTCTACTTTTTGGAGTAAAGAAATCTCTTGGCAATACCCTTGTATAGTACAGCAAGCTATTAGACTGAACACTGTCCCATTCCTGTATCACCCATGCACACACACAATACGCACACATGTACACACACTTACTGAACACACACATACAAGAAATCCTACTCAACTTTTGTGAGTAAGTGAGCAGCATCTCATTTTTATAGTCCTTGGAAAATCATATTCATATTTGTGTGTTCAGCAAATTCTGCCTGAAATTTAACACTCTTTTAATTTAGCTTACTATTTGGTGTTGGGAAATAAGGATTTTAAAATTCAGTCCCTGATTCAGCAACCCCACTGTCTACTTCACATCCTTTTTCCTGTGGTGGTGGTTTTAGATTGTATTAGTCACAGACCTCAGAACTTTAGTCTTTTGGTTAAGTGCTTCCACTATCTAATAGCGATTACAGAATATGAAAAATTGAGTAAAACAGTCAAAAAAGAAGGTAAAACTTGTAATTTTCATTACTAGATTTTAATAGAAGTACATTATTAATGACAAGCAAGTAACGGGTTTAGGGGTCATACCTGAAGAGAGGTTCCTCATTTTGTGCTGGGAAAGGGAACTGGGTGTGAATATTGAGTTACATAGCCGTTTCTTTGACTCCGTTGTGACTCGGCAACTCTATAGGATGGAGTCAGTCTACCCCATAGGGTTTCCAAGGCTATGATTGTTACAGAAGCGGACTGCTACATCTTTCTCCTGTGTAGTGGCTGGTGGGTTTAAACTGCAGACCTCTTTGGTTAGGAGCTGAGTGCTTAACCACTGCACCACTAGGGCTCCTTGAGTTGCATGATGGCATTAGAAACACAGTTACCAGAATTCTCGGTGACAATAAGTGAGTTGGTAAATCAGTAATTTTGACACACATCCCTTGCTATTTGAAGTTGATATCATGAAAAACAGTGATGTTACATAAAATGTCTTTACTGCTACAGTTATTTGCTGAGAAGACTAATATGTACTGGATACTGTACATGTCTCATTTCGTCCTTGCCATAACCCTGTGAGCAGATATTATTACTCCTGTTTTATGCATGGGGAAACTGAGGCTCAGAGAAGTTAAGTGATCTGCTCAGGATCAGAGCTAGGATTGGGACCCAGATGTGACTCTGAAGCCCGTGCTTTTTTAAAAATTATTATTTTACTATTTTGTGATTATAGTGTGGTGCTTTTTATATGTTATGAGTTGTTTCCACTCTGATGAGGAATCCTTAGGTAGTACAAATGGTCAGTGCTCAGCTGCTAACCAAAAGGTTGGCAGTTTGAGTCCAACCTAAGGCTCCTGGGAAGAACGATCTACTTCCAAAAAACCAGCCACTGAAAACCCTACGCAGCCAGTTCTACTGTGACACACGTGAGGTTGCCATCAGTCAGAGCTGACAGGAACGGATTGGTACTTTGATAGAAGAATTCCAAGTTGCCATGATAAATTGGAGACATAGGCACAAGGTTGTACATTTTGGGGCCAAAAAGGACATGCATTCAAGGAGAAAGAAAACAGTCTATTCTAATATAATATCTGTGAAACAATGATATTGCTAAGAGAGAATTTATTTGCATATTTATTAAGGACCAGGAAGAAAGGCATGAAGTGTCTAGATGGATAAAATCTTAGTACAACTGTGGTACAGGCAATCAACCAAATAATGGTATATTTTAAATGTTATTTTTAAAGACCAAATTAAGTTAAAGTAAGTCTAATTAGAAAATTGTCAATATTTAAGTCAAGTCATTTTAGATAGGAAGATTTTAAAGCAAGCGTGTATTTTTAAAGCATAGAGTTTTGAGTTAAATTTAAGCAAAAGGCATGCGGGCCAATGGCAAGATAGTCTGCCATCAGTGCTTTCTGAGACAGTTGTGTGATAGATTGGGAGGAATACAGACTGGAATCAGACCTGGTTCCAGATACCAATGGTGATATGTTGGCTGGTTATTTAAGCTGAAACTAATTTTCTTCATCTATGTTGTTGTTGTGTGCTGTCGAGTCAAATCCGACTCATAGCGACCCCTCCTTGGGTTTCCGAGGCAGTATCACTACGGAAGTAGGATTGTCCAACCTTCCTTCTGAGGAGTGGCTGGTGGGTTTGAACCCCCAGCGGTCTGGTTAGCAGGCAAGTGTCTTAGCCACTATGCTACCAGAGCTCCCTTCTTCATCTATAGAACATGAAAAATAATGTCTACTTTTCTGGGTTGTTCTGAAGATTAAGTTAGATTATCTACACAAGTACCTGGCTTATGATATGTACTTAAATGTTTTGGAAAGGATGGCAAGCGATAAGAGCTATGAACCAGTTCCAAGTTATTTCTTTCTATTGGGATTTCTTCAAACTGAATAGTACACAGACGATTGCCAAAGGTTTGACTATTATTATAAAGAGATTTCATTTCTCTGACGCTGAACGCATCCCTTTTGATGAAAGCTGGTATGATTTTAATTTCTTGGAGGAATCCTGGCTCTTCATATATTATTCTAATCACTTTTTTCTCTTGCTTTTATCATTTTTATTCTGTGGTCAATATGTTGGCCTTCTGCTCTTCTCTTTCTGTACAGTTTTTTGGGGAAGAATTGATTTCATTCGCAACCTTTACTTGTTATTAGGAGAATGTTTAAAAGCCAAGTTCTGAACAAAGACCCTGGGTTTGAGTCTTGGCTTTACCAGTTACTGTGACCTTGGGCAAGTTACTTAACTTCTTTTCCTTTTGTAAAATGAGTATAATAATAGTTTCTATTTCATAAGGTTAACACTGAATATTAAATAAGTAAAATCTTTAAAATCTTGGCGCCTACCAAGCACTCAAAGAACCTTACCTTAATATTTTGATGATATTGGTGATAAAGGTGATTTTATGTCTGTAACTCAAACCTGTTCCCTCTTCTAAACTTCAATCTTGTATCTCTAACTGCCCCCTAGGCATTTTCTCTTAAACCTTTCATACAAGTTAAACATCTAACAACGCCTACCACATGAAGACAATTTTTTTTTGTTGTGCATGCAGATGATATAATAATCAAATTTTGTTTTTATTATAAAAACTTAGAAACATCTTAATAAATACAACAAAGGTAAAAGTTATAAAATATGCTATCAGAATTCTGAGCACAGTACTTGTACGTCATGCCGCGCTGTTTTAAAAACTCTCAAAGCCATTTTATTTGATGTGGAGAACTTTAGCTGAATTAGTGTCCAAAATGAAAATTGACTGTTAATGATTAGCAAGAATTCAGAAGCACAGTACAGTTGGCCCTTTTGGCCGTTCATATCTATGGGTTCTGCATCTATGGATGCAACCAACCATGGAGCGAAAATATTCAGGGGAGGGGGTGCAAAGCAATGAAGTAGTCAAAGCAATCCCTCAAAAAAGCTGAGAAGGAATGGAACGTGCTATTTATGTAGCATTTACATTGTACTAGGTATTATAAGTAAACTAAACCAAAAAAACAACTGCCGTCAAGTCGGAAGTCGGATCCAACTCATAGCAACCCCTCCTTGGGTTTCCAAGGTGGTATCACTACGGAAGTAAGTTGCCCACCCTTCCTTCTGAGGAGTGGCTGGTGGGTTTGAACCCGAGCCTTCTGGTTAGCAGTCAAATGCCCTAGGCACTATGTCACCAGAGCTCCTAATATAAGTAAACTAGAGATAAAATTTAAGTATATGGGAGGATGTGCATAGGTTATATGCAAATACCGTTGTGGGTTATATGCAAATACTGTTGTTGTTGGGTGCCGTGACTCAAAGCTATCCTGTATACAGCAGAGTGAAATGCTGCCTGGCCCTACAACATCTTCACAACAGCTGCCATGATGGAGCCCATCGTTGCACCCACTGTGTGAATCCATGAAAATACGATGCCATTTTATATAAGAGATGTTCTGGTTACCTAGTGCTGCTCTGATAAGAATGTACCACAAATGGGATGGCCTTAACAAATAGAAGTTTATTCTCTTACAGTTTGGAGGCCTTAAGTCCAAGTTCAAAGTGCCAGGCTCTAGGGGCTGGGTGAAAGCCCCTCAGCTTTGGGTTTCAGCTCTGCTTCCAGCTCCTGGCCCACTGAAGCTAGAAGCTTTCCTTCACTCAGACAGCTGCTGGCTGCTCAGGCTGCCAAGCTCAAGGTTGACAAGTAAAAAGGCACAGTCCCAATGTTACCAAACCACACAGCAGGCCATTAATTCAAGTCCATTGTAAGTCCCAAGGATGGAAGAGCATGGTAGGCTGCTGGACAACAACACGGCCTACATGCAGGGTCCAAGCATGCCATAAGCTAGAGACCATTCCTGAAGGCTTCTCCTTATATACAGGAAACAGATCACATTCCCTAAGGCAGCTACTCACAGTAGATTCCACCATGGAGTTGATTACCAGTCTTTTGGGGAATACTACATCTAGCTGCCCAGCCATTCAACCAGGCCCAGCCAAGTTGGCACACAAACTGGACTACCACAAGAGACTTGTGCATCTGTGAATTTTGGGGATTGAGTCCTGGAACCAGTCCCCCACAGATATCAACTGTATATGCTTAAATGTGTTCTTACCTCTTTGCTCATAGACTTTTACCATGGGATCCAGATGGGCCAATTACTGGATGATCATATTTTCTAGGCCAGTACCTTTTATAAAAAATTGGGATAGCCATTATACAGTGACCCTTGGGCACAAAGTTGGCATTCAGAAAGTAGCTGTTAAGTACATGAATCAAGTACAAGATACATGGTCCCTGATGAGATAAGTTGTAATTTCTCTGACAATCAGAGTGAAGAGCTCCTTTCTTTTCCCTTCTATTGACTCTTCTTCTCCTTGGTCCCTTATCCACAGGTGTAGTAGGTCCATATTCAGGTTGCTTATATATAACTCTTTTGAACGATTCCCCTGTTACTTCTGAATCACCTAATTGGTTATCCTCTTACCCTACTGAACATGCCCTCTGTTTCTATTACTTCCTGAACCATTTGAATCCTACTTTACTGCTGTTTTTCATGCACTTCACCTACTGTTGAGATTCTGTGGCTGTTTTGCAGAGCACATACGCTTCTCTTACCTGGGTAGATAGAGTATTTCGTTTTGTCCTTTCTAAGTTTTCTTACTCAAAGCACAGAGTACAGCTTATATATGTATTTTCTATTTATATATTATATTAGATGGAGATACCGATGAAAACAAATTGTTGATTCCTAAGCAGAAAATTTCAGAAGTACATTCATGCCACGTGAGAGTAGGAAGACTCAAAACAGGATATTGCTCAAGTTCCTGAGACCAGAGAAGTGTATAAACCTGAGGAGAGGTTAGCAAAGTTTCAGGAAATTCCTGATTCCTTAAAGATTTACAGCCTTGGAAACCCAATGGGGGTCGTTATGAGTCGGAATCAACTTGATGGCAATAGGGTATGATAGTGGTAAGTGTGACATGAGCCTCAACCAACATTCAGCAGTTAAATATGATCAAATAAATCTTACACATAATTTGTAGGGTAGTGAGTCTAAGAATGGATGTCTCCCATCTTAGTAAATGTGAGAGCATTCCTACCACTGAGAAATCTTATAAATGGGATGCATGTGGGAAAACCTTTCTCCAGAGCTCAGCCCTTACTAGACATCAGAGAATTCACACTAGAGAAAAACTGTACAAATGTAAAGAACATGAATAATCTTTCAGTCAAAGCTCAAGTCTTAATTGGCCTGAAAGAATACACCCTAGAAAAAAACCTGTAAATGTGTAGCATGTGATAAATCTTATGAAACATTTGATAAACCCTGCAGACAGAGCTCAGACATAATTCAGCATAAGAGAATTCCTACTGGTGCAAAATCTTATTAATGTAGCAGTTGTGAAAGTCTTCAGTCATAATGTATACCTTACTCAGCATCAGGAAATTCACAGTAGAGAGAGGACCTGTGAGTGTACTGTATGTGGCAGTGCCTTCTGTCAACTCATACCTAATCGAACCTCAAAGGGTCCACAGTGGAGAGTAATCCTGTGATCCAGTGACTGGGTTGACCTGTATTGAGCATTAAGGAGTTCACAGCTTATGCAGCTTCAGAGAATTCATACTGGGGAGCAACCATATGAATGTGGAAAAGTCTTCAATCAAATCTCATGCCTTGTTCAGAATCATTGAAGTCAGAGAAAAGAGAAATCATGAATGGAATTTTTTTTTTAAATTGTGATTTGGGTGAAAGTTTATAGAGTAAATTCACTTTCCGTATAGCATTTCACGTATACTTTGTCTCATGACATTGACTACAATTTACCCCAATGCAACAGTTCCCCTCCCACTTCCTCCTTCTTCCTGTGACCATCCCTCCATGCACTCGTGCCTCCCTGAGCTGTCTCCCTGTTCATAAACAGCCCTTCTTTCTCCCATGATTGTTCTCTCCAAGGAGTGTGTCTACCTTGGGTCAGTGTTCAACTCATATGCTTATCGTTTGTTTGGCTGGAAACCACAGATGTGGGTGGGTTCAATTCCAGACTTGAAGGGCAGCTCTAGGGGCCATAGTCTCAGTGGTTCCACCAGATGAGTGGAATGCTTTTGAGGGAAGTTTTAGTCATAGGTCATATCCTGATGCAAGTGGAAAGAACTTAAGTCAGACAGCTCATCTTACTCAACATTAGAGAATTCATACCAAAGGGAAACATGAATGTAATGAAAATGGGAAGGCATTTGATGAAAGTTCACATCTCATTCAATATCTGAGAGTTCACATGAGGGAGAAGTCATGTATGGACTGAATATAGTACACTCATTCATCATTTAAGACCAGAGAATGTATCCCAGAGAGATTCTATGAATGTGAAAAGTATCATGTGCTGTTGAGTTGGTTCCAACTCATACCGACCCTATGTACAGCAGAACAAACTGCGTCTTCACGATTGTTGCTCCCATTGCATCAGTCCCTTTTGTTGAGGATCTTCCTCTTGGTTTTTTTTTTTTTTTTGTGTGTGTGTGTGTGTGTTAAAGTCAGTTTTATCAGAAATTAATACTGTCACTCTTGCTCTTTTTTGGTTGCTATTAGCTTGATACATCTTTTTCCAACCCTTGAGGTTTAGTCTATTTTTGTCTTTGTCTCTAAGGTGTGTCTCTTGTAGACAGCATACTGATGCATTGTGTTTTCTTATCCAGTCTGCAACTCTTCGTCTCTTGAGTGGTGCATTTAATCCATTGACATTCAGTGTAATTATCGAAAAGTACGAATTGATTGCTGTCATTATGTTACGTGTTTCTTCGTGGTGTTCCTGGTTTCTTTGTTCCATATAATTTTCTGTCCTAAGCTCATTTTGTTTATGAATTGTGTTATCATTTCCTTTGTTGCTGTTGTTTTAATATTTGCTAAATGAACTGTGGTGTGAAGGTTTGTAATTTTTCTTTGAGGTTACCCTGTGATTTATAATTTGCTCCCTGACTTTAGAACAGTCTATATTTCAACTCTCTTGACTTACTCACCATTCAGAAGTTCTGAAGCTACACTATTTTTTCCATCTTTTTGGTTTGTAGGTGTCCTCATTTGCCAATTGATATCTCTGGTTCCCTGTTTACAATCTTGTAAGCTTATTTTATTTTGGATACTTCCATAACTGTGGTGATTTGTGGGTTAGTCATCTTGTGTATTAATGGTCAGTTGTTGTTTGCTATTATTGGTTCTTTGTTCAGAAGACTCCCTTAATTTCTGCTTATCTGGAAATCTCCTAATTTCACCATCATATTTAAGGGACAGTTTTGCTGGGTGTATAATTCTTGGTTGGATATTTTTCTCTTTCAGGGTTTTATATATACCATCCCATTGCCTTCTTGCCTGCATGGTTTCTGCCAAGAAATCAGAGTTTAGTTTCATTGGTTGTCCTTTGTAGGTGACTTCATTTTTCCCATGCTGCTTTCAAGATTCTTTCTTTGTCTTTTGTTTTGATGAGTTTGATGATGATATGTCTTGGTGATTTTATTTTGGGAGTGTATCCTGTTTGGGGTTCGTTGGACTTCCTGAATGGATATGTTCTCATCTTTTATCATCTTGGAGAAGTTCTTTTCCGACAAATCTTGGATAGGTTTCTCAGTGGTTTTATTTATCTCTTCCTGTTCTAGAATTCCAGTTACATGTAGGTTATTCCTTTTGCTGGTATCCTACATGAATTTAGGCTTTCTTCATTTTGTTTTGATCTTTTTTCTGATTGATCCCTTTCCAAAGAAGAAAAGAATTGAGTTATTTGTCTTCAATCTCATAAATTCTGTCTTCCACTGATTCAATTCTACTCCTTTGCCCATTCAATGTGTTATCTATTTCTGAAAACTACTATTACTCTTCTGGATTTCTATCTGTAGATTTTGTATAATTTCTAATTTTTCGTTTATTTTGTCATTTTGTTCTTGTATCTTCTTCCAAAATTGTTCTAGGGCTTTGTCTGTGTTTTCTTTAATTTTGTCACTGTTTTCTTTGACTGTTGCTCAATCCTTTGAAGATACCTAGGTATAATTCTTCTGAATTCCTTAGCAGGGAGTTTCCAGTGCTGCTTCTTCCTCAGGGATATGTTTTGGGTCCATATCCTGCTCCCTTGTTTCCACCACTTTATCTTGCTTCTTTGTGTGGACTGTGATGGTCTGTTGTCTCTGAGGCATTGTGACTTTTTTGTGTTTATATTTAATTGGTGATTGTATGTTAGAGTGATTCACCCAACATTTTCATTTTCTTTCTTTTTTTTTATTTTTGGACATATCTGAGTAAGCAGGGTACTGTGTTCCTCTGTTCTCTAATTGGCAGCACTTACACATTTACCGCCTGTCTCCTGGTGGTTGTGACAGAGAATAAGAGTGGCTACACAGATCTTTGTTAACTGTTTGTGTGAAGAGCAGTTAAGGGTGAGTCAGGCTCTTCTTGGTGGTTGTTTATTGTTGGCCAGCTGGTTTGGAAAAGGAAGTGGTGGCTCTCATTCAGTAAGTGGAGGTGCAGGATGTGTGGGTGTGGTTGCGTTGTATGGGCACAGTTGCTTTCTCC
>NW_006922129.1:587196-588895 GCF_000298275.1 Orycteropus afer afer
TCAGATGACGTATAGCACTGGGCAAATCACCTGCAAAGGACCTCTTTCAAGTGCTGAAGAGCAAAGATGTCTCCTTGAGGACTAAGGTGCGCCTGACACAAGCCATGGTATTTTCAGTCGCTTCATATGCACATGCTGGACAGTGAATAAGGAAGATCGAAGAATTGATGCATTTGAGCTGTGGTGTTGGCAAAGAATGCTGAAAGTACCGTGGACTGTTAAAAGAACTAACAGGTCTGTCTTGGAGGAAGTGCAGCAAGAATGGCCAGACTTCCTCCCACATACTTTGCTCATATTGTCAGAAGGGACCACTCTCTGGAGAAGGATGTCATGCTTGGTAAGGTGGAGGGCTGACAAAAAAGGGAAAGGCCCTCAACGAGATGGATTGACACAGTGGCAGCGGCAGTGGGCTCAAATATAGCAAGAATCATGGAGCTGGCTCAGGACCGGGCGGTGTTTTGTTCTGCTGTCCATAAGGTTGCTATGAGTCGGAGATGACTCGATGGCACCTAACAGGAACAGGGAAGAGTGAAAAACCTGAAAACTAGAACCTGGAAAGGGAAGGAAAAAAAAAGTATTAAAAAAAAAAAGAAGAAGAAGAAGAATTTTAAAACAGACAAAAACAAACAAACTTAAAAAAAGGGGAAAAACAAAAATCTAGGCAGAGTGGGGCAGGGCACCCAGGCTCTGTCAGAGCACACAGACTGGGATGGAATTCCTGCTGGCCTAGAAGGTGGGTGGCAGTGAGGGATGGCAGCACCTTTGTTAACCAAGAGGGTGTGGGATGTGAGAGTAACAAGGGGAATATTGCACCTTTCCAGTCATTTGTGTCCACAATGTCCTTGTGGTTCTCAGCAAGTGGGGCCTGTTATTTGGTGCCTGGAATCTGGGAGAATGCTGTCACTTTAAATATCCAAAATGGCTGCACCCCCCAGACCACCAAAATCTGTAGCTCAGCCCATCTCCCTCTTTGCTACTTCCACTTTTATTCACCAGCCACCAGTGCAGTCCTCCGTGCAGCCCCCGGCTAGCAGGGCCAATTTTTAGGTTAATTCTTGGGTCCTAACGCCCCTTGGCAATACCCAAGCTGTTTGGTGCTGTCAGGATCGCTGGCAGATCACATGTTGTCTTTTTCGGTGTTTTCATGCAGGTGTGTCTACTAGTTGAAGTTTAGTCTACTTCTGTATCCTTCCTTTCAAAGCTCAGGGCTCCAGGATTATGTTCTGTGTCTGTGTTAATTGGTTCCTCTTTTCTTTGTTGAAGAAGGTCTGTGTGGTTTGTCTGCCTATTCCGCCATCTTACCGGAACTCGTCAAGGGTCTTCCTCTTCTTCACTGACCCTCTCCCAAGCATGAAATCCTTCTCCAGGCACTGGTACCTGTTGGTAACATGACCAAAGTACATGAGACAAAATCTTAACCATCTTCGCTTCTAAGGAGCATCCTGGTTCTACTTTTTCTAGGACAGATTTGTTCATTCTGCTAGTCCATGGTATATTCACTATTCTCTGCCAACACTGTAATTCAAAGGCATCAGTTCTTTGGTCTTTATTCATTGTAGAGCTTTCACATACATGTGAGGTGACTGAAAATAACCAGCTTGGGTCAGGCTCACCTTAGTCCTCAAATGACATCTTTGCTCTTTAACAGTTTAGAAGATCATTTGCAGCAGATTTGCCAATACAATTAAAAAAAAAAAAA
>NW_006922129.1:591845-613050 GCF_000298275.1 Orycteropus afer afer
AGTGGGAGGGGAGCTGCTGCATTGTAAATTTTGGTCAATGTCATGAGACAAAGTATATGTGAACTGCTGTATGAAAAGTGAATTTACTCTGTAAATCTTCACCCAAATCCTAATAAAAAAATAAATAAATAAAAGGAAAATAGATATACTAGGAGACTCATTTAAGCTATTTTTAGTTTAATATGGGTTGAAACCATTTGTTTTCCCTGAAATTGGTTCTCTCTGTTCACCACATCCCTAAGGTTTTGCTGATGTACTGATGTTAAAACATGTGAAACTCTGGGAAAGACCTCATTTAGTTTTTTCTGCTTCTCAGCCCCGGTTCTCACTAAAAGATTCTTAGGCCTCCTCTTTTCTTTGGGCTTCATCTTATTCCTTTCCAGCCTCAACACATGAGTTCATGTTGATTTCTCCAGTAAGCACCTTCGAATGGTAGTTTCCTAGTCTCAAGCTTTCTTCCAACAGGTACGCTGTTCTCCATTGGTATTACTGTTCTCGTGTCTTTCCTAAAGCAAAGCATCTTCGTTTAAAATCATTTGGTTTCTGTATCCTGTCTATCCATGAAGTACTCTGTTTCTCCTGCATTTGGGGGCAGGAAGCTAAAACATTTTCAGATGATGCCTGCGTTCTTCTCCACCTCACCTGTGTCTGCATTCGTAGTGTTCCAAAAGAAATGATAAGGACCTCAGGGAGTCCAGACTCCTGGTGGCCCAGCTACAGTCATGTATCGCCTGTTTTGCATGCCTAAGTTTAGAATGCTTTTACAAACTTCTGTTGAAGGCTAATAGAATGCTCAGATCTGCTTTTGATAGAGTGAAACATAACATGAAAAAAATTAGTCTTTCATAAGGGGATGCAGTCTTCCAACAAAGATGTGCTTTCTTATGTAATATTTCTAGAGACAATATTTCAAAAGTGGCAAGTCTGTTCCTGGTAAAAATTTTAACCATTAGGATTGCTCTTTTATCCATGGAACCCCCTCCTTCCACTGCCCCCCCCAATCTCTCCTCATCAATTCAGAACAGTATTGAAGCATGAGGACTTTATACTTGTTTATTCATCATCACTCTTTTTATTTTACTAGAATCTAGGCCATATAAAAGAACATGACTTTTTACAGCCAGCTACCTGGAGGGAGTGAGTAGTTGGACCTGTGGGCTTGGGACCATGGTCACAGGGGACATCGAGCTCAATTGGCATAATATACTACACAAAGACATTGTTCCATATCCTACTTTGGTGAATAGTGACTGGAATCTTAAAAGCTTGCAGGCAGCCATCTAGATACAATGATGGATCTCTCCTTGTCCAGAGCAAAGAAGAATGAAGAAAACCAAAGATGTGTGGAAACAGTTAGTCTAAGGGACTGGTACATTATGTGATCTTCGGCCTATATGACTATGAGGCCAGAAGAACTAGATGGTGCCCGGCTACCACTGTCAACCACTCAGAGGGGGATCTCTGTAGGAGACCCTGGATAGAGAGGGAGAACAATGTAGAACAAAACTCAAAATAATAAAAATAAAGGGACCAGGTTTGCTAGTCTGATGGAGCCTGATGAACCCCTGATACTATGGCCCTTAGCTGCCCTTCAGGTCTGGAACTGAACCCACTCCTGTGGCTTTCATCCAAACAAAAGACAGGCATATAAGCTGAACATTTACACTAGGTAGATACACTCCTTGGAGAGATCAATCGTGGGAGAATAGAAGGGCTGTGTATGCACAGGGAGACAGCTCGGGGCAGGAGTGCATGGGAGGGAAAGACACAGGGAAGAGGTAACTGTGGGAAGCAAATGGGAAGAGAGCTGTTGCTTTGTGGGAGATTGCAGTCAATGTCATGAGACAAAGTATATGTGAACTGCTGTATGGAAAGTGAATTTGCTCTGTAAACTTTCACCCAAATCACAATAAAAATTTTTTTAAAAAATGTGACTTTTTTGATTGATAAAAGCGATTACAGATAGCTCCAGATTCAGGGTCACTGTCATACACCTAGTAAGAGTTCATGATACTTTAGGTGATATCAAAGCATTTTATTACATTTTTCCATATTAAGTATAATAATTTATAAATAAGAAAAATGTTACTTAAAATTCTAGTTGTCTCTGTAACAATTGAGGTCTTCATAGTTCTGATGCTATTATGATACTCACTAGGAATCCTCAACAACTATATAAAAATTTACTGCTTAGTTTATAAACCTTTTGTGACAAAACTTAAGACAGTTCTGCCAGTATATTTTATCTCTTTGCTATCAGCAAGCACAGAATCTCATCAGGGCAAGATAAGAATCTAAACAAAATTGATCGAAATAAAAAATAAGTTTTTTTTTATTGATGGACAATGGACCCTTCTAGAAGCCAATAGTTACTTATGGTGCTATGAAACAGGATTAAACAATCCCTCAATAGCAGTATGTGTAAAAGTCACATGTATGCATTTGGTTTAGGAATGTGCTTTTGTACTTACACTTGAATACAGGTGTGTTTGATATTCTGAGAATGTGTTTCAAACAAAATCTGAGAGCCTCAGCCAGAGCATTTTGGGATCTTGAAATCACCTTTTTGCCTATGACTCAGTTCCTCCCTGAAAGCTGCTTCACAACAAGAATGGCTCATTCTTTGTACTGATACACAGCTCATTCCTTCACAGACTTCGAGAACAGTGGTTGAATGTTGAGGATTTAAAGGCTTATTCAACTGGAGTGTAGGACAGTACATAAAAGTAAATTGAAGTTTCAGTAGAACTAGGCATAATGTGTGCTCTTCATAAATAAAAAATGCATTTAAGAAATAAACTGTTCTTGTCACTTAGTGCTGCTCTGACAGGAATACACCACAAATGGATGGCCTTAACAAGTTTATTCTCTTACAGTTTGGAGGCTTTAAGTCTGAGTTCAAAGTGCCAGGCTCTAGGGACTGGGTGAAAGCCCCTTGAACTTGGGCGTTGGCTCTGCCTTCTGCTCTCGGCCCAAGAGGCTTTTCTTCACTCAGACAGCTGATGGCTGCTGAGACTGACAAGCCCAAGGTTGACAAGTAAAAAGGCACAGTCCTGATGTTACCAAACCACACAGCAGGCCATTAATTCAAGTCCATTGAAAGTCCCAAGGTCAGCAGAGCATGGCAGGCTGCTGAACAACGACACAGCTACATGCAGGGTTCAAGCATGCCATAAGCTAGAGACCATTCTGCAAAGCTTCTCCTTATATAGGAAGCAGACCACATCCCTAAAGGCAGCTACTCAGCTGCTCACAGTAGATTCCACCATGAAGTTGATTACCAGTCTCATCATGGGGAATACTACATCCAGCTGCCCAGCCACCCAACCAGGCCCAGCCGAGTTGACACACAAACTGAACTACCACAGAAACCAAAATAATCCTTGAGGGCAAGGATCTCTCCTCTCATAAGCTGATAATTACATTGGCTCAGTATAATACGAATTTATGTCCTTAGTGAGTGTTTTTTGTTCTTAAAGGAGAGGGAAGAGAAGAACTCTAATAGTTAAGGAGTACTTAATTTTATCCACTTACTTACACACACTTAAGTGTATGCACGTATTCAACTTAATTCTCATAACAACTCTGCCAGGGAGATTTCCCCAGTTTACAGAGGAACCGAAGTGTGGAGAAGTTAAAGAGTGTATTACGGTCACACTTCAAGTTAATGGGTCACGTTCAGTTTTGTTTGACTCTAAAACTTGCCATAATTATGATGTTATATTAGACACGTAACTCAGGTGAAGTTTTCCCTGATAGCTCTTCATTCCCAATTGCATCTCCAATGATTCAGTATTTTCAGTTTGCAAACTGATTTAAAATGCTTCCAGAGTTCTTTGGACTGCCAAAAGAGAGCAGCGAGAAGATTCAATTTGTTTGTTATTTTTCAGGGCCTGGTCAAATCCCATCCTTGAAACAGGCTTAGACAATTTTGAGAATAATAGGCCTTAAGACAAACCTCCCAGATTGATTATTTCCTGCTAAGACATCCACCTTTCTAGCACTAGTTTTTTGTTTCTCAAACTTAGGCCCAAAATGGGCTCTTAGTTTCTTCCTGTAGCTAGAAACTGATTGATGGGCATGTGTCCTTACTGAGATTGACTGTCATCTTATTTATTCTTGATACTACAGCAATTGAACAAAGCAGTAGGTAATACAAACAATCAAGTTTGTTTTCTAGGTTTTTGGTTTGAGCAAGTGGGTGAACAAAAGTACATTGGAGAGATGAGGAACATGGGGGGGGGTCGAAAAGCAGGGAAAGCATTTTAGACAAAGGGGATAATATGCCAAAAGGCCTACAAACGAAACTATAGCATTTTCAAGGTATGAATAGGTGAGCTCTCGAGAAATTCTTCATCCTCGGAAGGAAAATTGGGCAATCTACTTCCGTAGTGATACTGCCTCAGAAACCCCAGGAGGGGTCGCTATGAGTTGGATCCAACTCAGTGGCAGTGAGTAGGAAATAGTGCACGTGTCTGAGCATGAATCAGTAACTTTAAATTTGCCTTCAAATATGGAGGGGGCTGTGTGATGGTTATGTTTGTATGTCAACTTGACTAGGCCTGGTTGAGTGGCTGGGCAGCTGGATGGAGTATTCCCCATGATGAGACTGGTAATCAACTCCATGGTGGAATCTACTGGGAGCAGCTGAGTAGCTGCCTTTGGGTATGTGGTCTGCTTCCTGTATAGAAGGAGAAGCTTTGAGAATGGTCTCTCGGCTTTGGCACGCTTGGACCCTGCATGTAGCCGTGTCGTTGCTCAGCAGCCTGCTATGCTCTGCTGACCTTGGGATTTACAGTAGACTTAAGTTAATGGCCTGCCGTGTGGATTGGTAACATCGGGACTGTGCCTTTTTACTTGTCAAGCCTGGGGCTTCTCAGTCTCAGCAGCTAACAGCCTGAGAGAAGGAAGCTTGAACTCTTTGGAGCAGGTTGCTGCCCAGTTCCCAGTAAAACTATGGTTTGAGGAACTGAAATTTTCTCTTTGGAGCTCTGGGCTGAGAAAGCACGGAGCCTGCAGGAACTCAGACCTCCACCAGCTCCAGTCCCAGCTGACAGGTGCTAGTCCCCCTTTTCCAGTAGGCAGGTCCCTCTTTCCCTGCCTGTTCTCTACCCTACTAAAAAGCCAAACCCATTGCCATCGAGTCAAGTCCAACTCCTAACTGCCCTATAGGACAGAGTAGAACTGCCCTATAGGGTTTCTAAGGCTGTAATCTTCATGGAAGCACACTACCATGTCTTTCTGCCATGGAGTGGCTAGTGGGTTCAAACCACCAACCTTTCGGTTAGCAGCCAAGTGCTTTAAACACTGTGCCACCAGGGCTCCTAGCCCTGTACCCTAGAGGGTGGGGTGGGGAGAGAAAAGTGCTTTCAGAGGAGAATATGACCCAAACATATGCATGCATTTTAGAATTTCAAGTCCAAGGATGGGCTTCTGTGCATGATCTGAGAGTCCCTAGTCATATTTTATGTACAGCATGGGTCCCACCAAGGAGCTCTGGTGGCATAGTGCTTAAGGCGTTTGACTGCTAACAAGAAGGTTGGTGGTTCAAACCCACCAGCCTCTCTGAGGATGGAAGATTGAGCACTCTACTTCCGTAAAGATTTACCATCTTGGAAACACAAAGGGTGTCACTATGAGTCAGAATTAACTCGATGCCAGTGGGTTTGTTTGTTTGTTTGTTAATGGGTCCCACTGGGTGAGGGGCATTCCCTGTGCTCTGCTTGAGGAGGTAGGAATATTTCGGTAAGGAGAAAAGAGAAGGATGAAGATGAATTTTGGTATTAGCACACAAATGTGACTGCTTTAATTCCTTCCAAGTCCTCCCATGGCCCTGAGGATCAAATCCTACATGACCCTTCACCAGCCCAGTGCAGCAAACTCTCTAGCTTTCTTGTGACCTCTTCCTCTCCCAGTCATGTTGAATTTTTGTTGAATCCTTTAAAGCAGTATTTTTCAAATGTAGGTGAAAAACCACTAAACCCAAACCAAATCTTGCCTTGGAATGGATTCTGACTCACAGCTACCCTAGGACATACAGTTTCTAAGGCTATAATCTTTACTGCTACATCTTTCTTCTGTGGTGAGTTTGACCCACCAACTTTTGGTTATCAGCTGAGCACTTAATCACTGTGGCACCAAAACTACTAGTGAGTTGTAAAATTAAGTTACTGTAGTAAATTGCAATCAGCATTAAGGGAGAAAGAAAAAAGTAAGCAGGACTAGAACAGAAAGCCACATGCATTGCCAATGATGAAGGTGTTCAAGGTGTGTGTGTGAGTGTGTGTTGATGAAAAGTGTATTTCTTTTTTTTTTTTTTTTTAATTTTACTGTGATTTGGGTGAAGATTTACAGAGCAAATTCACTTTTCATACAGCAGTTCATATATACTTTGTCTCATGACATTCATTGACCACAGTTTACCACAATGCAACAGCTCACCTCCCACCTCCTCCCCACAGTTACCTCTTCCCAGCCTCCATGGGCTCCTGTCCCCTGAGCTGTCTTCCTATGCATAAGCAGCCCTTCTTTCTCCCATGATTGTTCTCTCCAAGGAGTGTATCTAAAAAGTGTATTTCTTACAATAGAGGCAGTTGAAAACCTTGGAGAAACATGGATCTAAAATTCTGTGCTTTCTCCTCCAGGCCTTTGCACAATGCAATTCCCTTTTGGGAATAAGATTCTGTCTAAATGGTGCTGCTTCCTTGACAGGTCTTCTCTTAGTATTAGTTGCTCTTGTTCTGTGAGTCAGATAATGTGCTGTATTTCTCTTAGTCACTGATCTCTCTCTCTCTCTCTTTCCAGTTGTGGTAAAATATACAAAACAGAACATGTGGCAACTCCACAGTTTCCGTATGTACAATTCACTGACATTGATGGCAGTCTTGAAATTGTGCACAATTCTGTCCTTTTCCAATCAGTCCGCACCATCAACATAAACTCAGTGCCCCTAAACAAAACTCCCTCCGTCCTCTCCCCTCCTCCCCTAGTAAGCACTAATAATGTTTGGTTTCTATTATTTGCTTATTTCATCCAAGTGAGGTTATACAGCATTTGTCCTTTTGTGACTGATTTATTTCACTCAGCATGATGTTTTCATTCCTTTTATGTTCTTCTTTTTTGGTACTCAGTGTGATGCTTTCAAGGTTCATCCATGTTGTGGCATGCCTCAGGACTTCAGTGGTCTTTATGGTTGAGTAGTATGCCATCATATGTATGTACCCCATTTTTGTTTATCCATTCATCTGTTGATCGACATTTCGACTGTTTCCAGCTTTGGGCTGTTGTGAAAAGTGCTGCAATGAACGTTGGTTTACAAGTTTCTGTTTGCATTCCTGCCTTCACTTCTTCTGGGTATATACATATCTAAGGTTGGGATTGCTGGCTCATTTTAAGTCAGCAGTTCTAAAAATGAGAATTCCACAACACTTAATTGTGCTCATGTGGAACCTATACGTAGACCAAGAGACAGTCATTCAAATAGAACAAGATGATACTGCCTGGTTTAAGATGAGAAAAGGTATCTGTCAGGGTTGTACATTTTCACCATATTTGATCAATCTGTATGCTGACCAAATAATTCAAGAAGCTGGACTATATGAAGAAGAATGAAGCAACAGGATTGGAGGAAGACTCATTAACCGCCTGCTACATGCAGATGATCCAGTCTTGCTTGCTGAGAGTGAAGAGGATGTGAAGCACTTACTGATGCAGACCCAAGACTACAGCCTTCAGTGTGGATCACCCCTCAACATAAAGAAAACAAAACTCCTCACAACCATACCAATGAGCAACATCATGATAAACGGAGAAAAGACTAAAGTTGTCAAGGATTTCATTTGACTTGGATCCACAATTAATTCTCATGGGAACAGCAGTCAATAAATCAATGTCATTTCATTGGTCAAATCTGCAAACATGTCGTTTTGAGGACTAAGATGTGCCTGACCTAAGCCTTAGTATTTTCAATTGCCTCATGTACATGTGAAGGCTGGACAATGAATAAGGAAGACCAAAGAAGAGGTGATGCATTTGAGTGATGGTGTTGGTGAAGAATATTGAGTATACCATGGGCTGCCGGAAGAACAAACCAATCTGTCCAGATTGCCCCTTAGACGTGAGGCTGTAGAGACTTTGTCTTATGTACTATGGATATGTTATCAGAAGGGACCAGTCCTCCCTGGAGAAGAGCATCATGCTTGGTAAAGTAGAGGGTCAGCAAAAAAGAGAAGACCCTCAACAAGATGGATTGGCTCAGTAGCTGCAAGAATAGGATCACATGTAGCAACAATTGCGAGGATTGGCAGGCAGTGTTTTATTCTGTTGTGCATAGGGCCACTATGAGTCAGAACCAACTCCATGGCACCAAACAACAACAAATGGTAATTTCATGTTCAAGTTTCTGAGGAACTGCCAAATGGTTATCCACAGTGGTTGGAACATTTTACATTCCCACCAGATAAGGATAAATGTCTCCACAACATCACTAACACCTGTTTGTTTGTTTTTTTCCCCATTTCTTTAATCATTGCCATCCTAATAGGGGTGAAGAAGTATCTCACTATGGTTTGATTTACTTCTCTCTGATGGTCCTGGTGATGCAGTGATTAAACTCTCGGCTGCTAACTGAAAGGTCAGCAGCAGTTCAAACCAGCCAGCTGCTCCGAGGGAGAAAGATGTAACAGTCTGCTTCCTTAAAGATTTACAGCCTTGAGAATCCTATGGGGCGGTTCAACTCTGTGCTATAGGGTCACCATGAGTCAGAATCGACTGGACAACAGTGGGTTTGGGTTTGGTTGAGATGGCTGATGAGATCCCTGGGTGGTGCAGATGTTCGTGCTGGACTGCTAACCTCTAGGTTGCTGGTTCAAACCAGGACTTCGAACTGGTTCATTCCAGTTTGAAGCCCTGCTGAGAATTTGCACTTCCACCCCAGATACACTAAATCAGAATCTACATTTTAATAAGAGCTGCAGTGATTCTTATAGATCTTATAGTTGTATACATAAGAGTAACCTTGTGATCTTTTTAAAATGTAGATTCTGAGTCAATATATCTAGGGTGGAAATACAAATTCTTAGCAGGGGGTGGAATATGAATGAACTAGTTGGAGGCCCTGGTTCAAACCCACCCATCAGCGTCATGGAAGAAACGCCTTGCCAACTGCTTTCCTAAAGATTACAGCTAAGAAATCCCTATGGAAAATTTCTAATCTGTAATGCATAGGGTTGCCATGAATTGACACACTTGGTTTTATGTCTCTTTAGTTTCTTTTGATGTAGTTCTTTCACTAAAAAAAAAAAAAAAAAAAATGACATTGACTATTGGAAGAGCTGAGAACAGTTATCCCTTAAAATTTCCCACCAAACGGATTTCTCTGTTTCCTGTAGCGGTACTTAACATCCTTCTCAACCTCCATATTTCCTTAAACTGGAATGAGGTGTAGAGGCTTCATTAAACATTTTTGGCAAGAATGGCTCCTAGGGGATGTGTCCTTTATACTGCGTAACAGTAGGAAGCACATGATGTCAGACTGTTGCACTCTACATAGTGCTGTTTGTTGACATGTTTAAGGTGGTGACTGCTAGATCCTTCCAATGTAAAGATCTTTTCTTCTCGCAGTTAGTAATTTGTGAGGGGGATGACCTTTAGCACCACGTAAATAATCTGTTCCTCTACAGACTGATGTTTTAGCAATAACTGATGATCCTTCGGGCAAGTTCTTAACCTGAGATTCAGTTTCTTCATTTGGGATATGGCTGTCTTGGTGTTGCTGTGTAAAGACATTCCAGATATATTCCATATATATATAAATTCCATTTATATTTTATATATAAAAGAGTGTATGTGAAAATGTGGCCTGCCTGATTTCTCCTTTCTTCTGAGAATGTCATCCTCTTCCCTTGAAGAAATTTCTTTTTACCCTACACCAGATACATGATACAAACCCTACCTGCCTGGCCACTGTGATGTACAGCTGACGCAGGCCCAGCTGATCATTATACCTGTATCTTCTTTGGCCAGAGTAGAATGAGCATGTGACCCAAGTTGAACCAATTGAATACTTTGTTGGGAGATTTTTAACTAAGTAGGGTTAAAATGGGGTGAAGAAAACATTGACTTTCTGTAGGGTGACTAATAACATGGCATTAGGATTGGAAGAAGACTCATTAACAACCTGCAATATGCAGATGACACAATCTTGCTTGCTGAAAGTGAAGATGACTTGAAGCACTTACTGATGAAGATCAAAGACTACAGTCTGCAGTATGGATTACACCTCAACATAAAGAAAATAGAAGTCCTCACAACTGGACCAGTAAGAAACATCATGATAAGTGGAGAAAAGATTGAAGTTGTCAAAGGTTTCATTTTACTTGGATCTACAATCAACACCCATGGAAGCAGCAGTCAAGAAATCAGATGTTGTATTGCACTGGGCAAATCTGCCGCAAATGTTGAAGAGCAAAGATATCACTTTGAAGACTAAGGTGCACCTAACCCAAGCCATGGTATTTTCAGTCACCTCATATGCATGTGAAAGCTGGACAATGAATAAGGAAGATAGAAGAAGAGTTGATGCTTTTGAATTGTGGTGTTGGTGAAAACTACTGACAATACCATGGACTGCCAGAAGAACGAACCAATCTGTCCTGGAAGTAGTGACGCCAAAATGCTCCTTAGAAGCAAGAATGGCCAGACTTGGTCTCACCTACTTTGGTCACGTTGTCAGAAGGGACCATTCCCTGGTGAAGGATGTCATGCTTGGTAAAGTGGAGGGTCAGCGAAAAAGGGGAAGGTCCTCAACAAGATGGATTGACCCAGAGGCTGCAACGATGGGCTTCCATATAGCAAGGATTGTGAGGCTGGCACACAGCCAGGCAGTGCTTCATTTTGTTTTGCATCGGGGTGCGATGAATCGGAGCTGACTTGATGGCACCTAACCACGACAACAACTGGGTGGCTAAATGTGAGGGTGTGAGCCTGGAAGTTGTTGGTGACTGTTTTCCCTGCCCCTGGACAATGACGGTCTGGGTAGGACTGGGGAGATCAAAGCTGCTTCTCTGAGAGCAGTGGGAAGTTCAGGAGTTCTCTTCCCCTCGCTGCAATCCTCTCTAGCTATATCTCTGCCCAGTCCAAAATAAGACAGTAAAGACACCCCTACCTCCCTTTGAAGAAAGCCCTTGCTTCTATTTTTGAAAAGCCAATCACTGAAAATCCTAGGGCGGACAGTTCTGCTCTGAGATACGTGGGGTCACCGTGAGTCTGCAAGACTCTTGGGCAGCTGTTGTTTGCTTTCCATCCGCAGGCGCTGAGAACGGTCTTCTCCAGGCTTGTGCCACTGCACCCTTTCAACAATCCTACGGGGGTTGCTGTAAAGTTCCGCTTTACAAATGGGAAAACTGAAAGCCAGAAAGGAGAGACAGCTGACCCAGTCAGCCTGCTGGGAATGGCTGAGCGGGAATTCGAATTCAGAGCCGCTCATTCCAGACTGCCCCCACCCCACCCGTGTGGGGGGCGAGACGTGCACCGGGCGCAAATCTTCATGGCAGGTTACTCCACTGAAAGCCAAGAGCAGGTGAGCGGTGGGCGGCGCGGCTGGTGGGGAGGGGTGAGCCCCCTGCTCGATGCCCACAGGGCTCAGGGGCCCGAGGACAGACTACGCTCTACGAGGAGACTAAAATGGCCCCTGGGCCAGGGCCTCCGGGCCCAACGGAAGCTCCAGGACCGCGGAAGAGCAAGGGGCGGGGCGAGGGGGTCACCCCCCAACATAGGGATCCACTTGACTACTCAGGGCACCCAGACGGTGGCACCTGCTGAGGAGAGGGGGACTGTAGGGGACAAAAAGAGGCAGCCTGCAGGGCTGTTGGGATGAACGGCCGAGTCTGGGGGCGCCATGGCCAGGTCAAGGCCCACGTTGGGCTTTGGAAAATGCCAGTGTGACTTTGAAGCCATGGAAAGGCGGCGTCCTGTCTTCAGAAGAAAGGAGCTGAGGTAGGTTGTCAGCAGGAAGGAGCCTCTGACCATCAGTGGTTCAGTTTGTAGCCCAGCTTGCCCCAAATGACGGGCAGGAAAGTGGGGAATGAACCCGCCGCGGCCCTTACAGTTCCCTCCTGCGCCCCTCCCCCGTCATCCCATGCCCACCCAGGGTGCGCTTTACACGGCCCACTTGCTTCGTCCCCCAGGACTGGGGCGACGGGAACCGTCCTAGTGCTCCGGGATTGGGGCTGCTGAAGAAGGGCTCAAGGGGACACTCGCTGAGAGCCGCCCCCAGACCCCATCAAGCAAGTGACTCCCAGATGCCATGGCTCCAGGCACCATGGAGCCCAGAGCTCCTCCACCCTCAGCTGTCATGTGTCCTCTTTTATAATTAAAAATGGGAGAGGTACTAGATAGTAATTGCTTTTATTTTAGTTTGAATGCCCTTGACAAAATAAAAAAGTGCTCATCCCATGCCCCTCCTCCAGTTATCTTTCCCTTCCTGGCAATGCACTGGCACATAGCTATTAGGGGAAAAAGCCACTGGCTTCACTCAATTCTGAGGGCCATTGGTGGCTGGGGAGGCAGGATGCCCTGACATGCAGATGTCTCCGGGCCAGCCATGTCCAGCCATGTCTCTCTGTGGGATCTGAGACCAGCCCTTCCCTCTGTCCGGTTCTCCGTTTTTTCATCAGTACAAAAGAATCTATAAATATTTTTTAGAATAAAATGTTTATGATCCTTTGAGTCTGGTCTATATCTGTGTGAATCTTAAATCGTACACCGCTGGAGGCACCAACCCCAGGGGCTGCTTTATGCTGGGCCTGGCTTAGTGCCTGGAGAAGGAGGGTAAGGTCCTCAGAACCTTCCCCTTGTCTAGGTTGGTAGTGCCCTGGGATAACTCCAGGCTGAGGAGAGGAAAAGCCTCGCACCCTTGGGACTTGTTTATGTGTCTCCCCTTCTCCATCGTTACCAAGAGCTGGTGAATTCCCATCTTTTCTGCATCCTTGAATCCCCACCATTGGCACAGGCAAGGAGGCATGGGGCATGCAGTAAGTGCACAGTTAATTTTTGTTACAGAAATGGATGATGGCTGGTGGCTTGGGAGGGCTGTATGAAGCAGAAGGGCCCAAGCAGTATTCCTAAGGAGCTAAGAGGAACAGAGATGGCACGCCGCAAAAAGGAACCACAGCATCAAGGCTGGCAGCTGCTTGGGCACAATTGCAGTGTCCAGATGTGGAGGGACATGTGGCCGTTGTGGCAAAAGGAAGGATGGATGCTTGGGGATTGCAGAAACGGCAAGGGGGCCACATGTTCCGACCTCCTCTAATCCCATGAGAGGAAGACAGGATTACCAGCAGTAACCCAAGGCCTATTACTGCAAGGCCAGACATGCTGTCTCCCTCCAGCCCTTTCTCCAACCGTTCCTCCCAAAGCACCCACCACCTCTCTCCTGGGTTCGATAATCCACTGCAGTGGCCACACAGAACTCACAGATTATGGGGTTTATTAGGAAAGCATCAGGCTACAACTCAAGTTCAAGAAGAACGCTCAGTCTCTCTCCCAGCCCACCGTCCCTCAGCCAACAGTCTCTCACACTCTTTCCAAGCAGTGCTGGTCCCTCAGTGTCTCAACCAGCAATGCGTGTCTCTTGCATCTCTTTCCCAGCAGCACATGTCTCTTTCCGGGGTGTGTCTTCCTCAACCAGCAGTCAGAGAGAGTTCTGCCTCTAGGAGGCCTCCTTTTGAGCCCGGCAGGGTGGTCAAACTAGCCAATCACAGCATCAGAACTCTAAGCACCTGAGAGAGAGCAGGCACCTCCCAGAACATTGTTTTGTGCCACACCCAACAGAAATACTCCAGGTGGACACCTTCAGCAATCAGGAGCTCCTCAGTTGCTCATAGAAAATCCCACCTTGGAGTTTACAAAGACTTATGGGTAGAAAAGCCACACAAAGTAATTTACTACACTGCAGGGATCTTGATGAAAGAAAAACTGAGATGAAGAGGACGGTTGATGAGATGGAAGTGTGGGAGAATGGGAGAAACCAGCATAAGCCCAAGGTTAGAGTTTGGGGGTGGTGAGAGAATGAAAGGGGGAAGAAGCTGAGGTCAGTTCTAGGCAAGCTGAGGTTGGGGTGGGGGAGGAGCTCAGAGCATCAGATAAGAACTCCCAGTGTGCTCCATCTCAGAGGTCGAGAGTAGGGTATAGCCATACCTCCTACTCAGAGAGCTGTAGAGCTAGAAGCTTCAGTCCTGTCTGGTCTATTCAGCTTCATCTTCTGAGAACTAAGGAGCCCGAGGCCTTGAAGTTGAAGTGACTCATCAGTATGTCCAGGAGAGTGGAGAAGAGATCAAAAGGAGAGATGTAGGAAGAGGGAATGATACAGTTTTTCAGGTGGGAAGAAACTAGTGAATGACATAGAGGTGGGAGAAAGTACATGGAGTATTTCCAAATCTCTTTGACAGCATCCAAGGAGGAACACCTATTTACCCGTTTATAAATAGCATAATCAGGTGGAGGGGTGAGGGAGACCCACACCTCAGCCCTCTGCCATCAGGCTTATTTCAGCGAAGCGATCAATGGTTCCCAAAGCCTTAAAGGCTCCTCCTTCCTCCAGGGCAGCAAAGGTCTGCATGGATTCTGGTCTGTGGACAGGTCAGGATGCCTGGACACTGAATCCTGTGTTTGTAGGAGGGCGGGTCTGAGAGAGAAGCACCTCCCACTCTGAGGGCCTTGTCTTTGTGCTCACCATCAGAGCTTGCAAACCAAGCACAGCCCTGCTGAGGAGGAGGCAGGAGTCTTTAGGCCCGGCTTTGGGTGTGACTTGGAAAGAAGGACTACTTTTTCATGTCTCTCACCTTCTGATGCCGCCCTCACCCCTTCTCGACTGCCAGGTAGCCAGGCAGGGTGGTCATGCTGCCATCTGGATGCCTTGTGACCTGCCCTGCCCTCCCTATAGCACGTTAGCCTTCAAACCACCTCTTCCCTTACCACCTTGAGAATGCTCTTGCTCTGCAAGAGGCCAGGCTCAACAAAGAGAGTGGGGAAAACAGCTTAGTTGAATAAACTTGCCCTGAAGCTGTGAATGGTTCCTACCCCTTTTCCCACAGGGATGATGTTGGGAGAACTCTTGTATTAGTTTCCTACAGCTGCCGTAACAACAACAAATTTATTTTCTCTCAGTTCTGAATGCTAGAAATCCAAAGTCAAGGTGTTAGTAGGGCCCTGTTCCCTCTGAAGCCTCTAAGGAAGGTGCCTTCCTCATCTCTTCCAGCTTCTGGCATTCCATGGCTGTGACAACATAAGGCCAGTCTCTGCCTCTGTCTGTACATGTCTGTCTTCTCTCTATGTCTTTGTCTCTGTGTTCAAATCGCCTTCTTCTTACAGATACCAGTCCTATTGAATTTAGAGCATACCTTAATCTGGTACGACCTCATCTTTACTAAATATATTTAAAGGCCCTAGTTCCAAAGAAGGTCACATTTTGAGCTTCCAGGTGGACATAAATTTGGGGGGTCACTATTCAAGCCATCACACACCCCAAACCCTAGTTGAGTACCTGAGCGCCCAGCACTGTGTCTGATACTTCTAGGTGCATTTTTTCCTTTAGTTCTCACAATGGCCTTATGTGGCAGGCATTATAGCTCCCCATTTCCAAATGGGGACACTAAAGTCCTGAGAGTTTTAGCATCTTCCTCAAGACTACACAGCTAGTAAGTGGTAAAGCGGGAGCTCTGGTAGCATAGTGGCTAAGGCACTTGACTGCTAACTAGAAGGCTGGCGGTTCAAACCCACCTCGGAAGGAAGATGGGGCAATCTACTTCTGTGGTGATACTGCCTCGGAAACCCAAGGAGGGATCACTATGAGTCGGGTCTGACTTGATGGCAAATAACAACAACAACAACAACAACAACACGTGGTAACGTTAGGATGGAAGCGATGATTGGCTAAAGCCACCTCTTGTCACCTTTCCCTTACACAGGCAATGCTGAATTTAGATGGCAGGAGCATGAAAGGATTCTCCTGGGCCATGGCCCCTGCCTTGACCTCCCTGGGCTACCTGCTCATACTACTGGTCTCCATCTTTCCCTTTTGGGTGCGGCTTAGAAATGAAGAGTCCTACGAAGAGTATTTCAGTGGACTGTTTGAGAACTGTTTCCATATCAAATGCTGGAAGCCTCGACCTTTATCCAGTAAGGAGAGATGGGGATGGGGAAAAGGGAGACAGGGCCACTGTGGGGCTGGGGGGCTATGGGACAAGTTGGGAGCAGAGAGGACAGAATTGAATAAGCCCGTGAAGACATTTTCTCCGAGTTTCTACTGCCTTGGGATTCAAAGAAAGTAGTAGGCTAGCAGGGGGTTAATAATGTCAGCTTGACCACTGGAGTCAGGAGTGCAGGTGTCGGTAGCAAAGTTTATTTCTAGGATAGGCGTGTTCCATCTGGGGTGACGGAGGAGGATCTTGGTCTACTCTGAGGATGAACCACCTCTTGGGGCTGCCGTGTGGTGGCTCACGTAGACACAGCTTGTGGGTGGGACACAGCACCTAGTCAGGGAGAACAGCCTGGTCAGCAGAGGGCAGGATTTCAGCCCTTCTCTTGAGTAGGTGCTGTATCTTCCCTTTTCTAAATAAGGAAACTGAGGTCCCTAACATTTTAACCACATCCCAAAGGTGACACAGCTAGTAAGCTATAAAGCTCAGACAAAAGCTAAGGTCTTCCAAAGTCAAGTCCAGCCAATACTTACCGGCCACATTGCTCATTCAGAAGAAGACATCTTTAATGGCCACACGTAGGCAGCAGCTCTGCAGATACTGGGCTTGGGCCTAGGAATGTCCACAAACATTTGAGCTCAGAGGACTGGGAAGGTACTTGAACTGTGTATTCCAAGGAACTTTGAATGTGTTGAGAATGTTTGTCTTGCAAAAGAGGCAACCTAAGGAGATCTACTTCCATAGTGATACTGCCTCGGAAACCCAGGGAGGGGTCCCTCTGAGTCGGCTCTGACTCATGGCAGTGAGTTTGGTTTTTGGTTTGGAAGGAGATTTAGGGATTATCTCCCAGTTACGGGAAAAGCCGCAGTGGGCAGGATGGGCCAGATTGTGATCTCATTTTTGGGGTTTCTCGACCTCAGCACTGTGGCATCTGAGGCTGAATAATTGTTGGGTGCGGGGACTGTTCTGTGCCCTGCAGATTGCTTGGCAGCAGCCCTGAGCTCTACCTACCAGTTGCCAGTAGCAGCCCCCACCTGCCAAGCTGTGACAGCCGGAAATATCTTTAGACATTGCCAGATGTCCCCTATGCGGGGTCAGATGGCCTCAGCTGAGACACTGGTTTAATACAAGGGTAGATTCCAGAATATCTGGGTTTTCAGTAATGCTGTTGTTGTTGTTATGTGCCATCGAGTTGGACCCGACTCATAGCGACCCCTTCCTTGGGTTTCCGAGGCAGTATCACTACGGAAGTAGATTGCTCCATCGTCTTTCTGAGGAGTAGCTGGTGGGTTTGAACCGCCAGCCTTCTGGTTAGCAGTCAAGTGTTTTAGGCACTACGCTACCAGAGCCCACAATAAGAGAATAATTCTGGCTCTGGCTCTGCTATTTTTGATCCGTTCCATTACTCCTGTTAACTAGGAAAATGAAATAGGAGTTTGGGGCTCCCTCCAGAGTTCTGAGCACTTTGACCTTAGGAATTTCTGATTTCTCATGGGTCAGTTTTTTTATTACATCAGAATGCAGATACAGTTCTTCACTTTTCCATGTGCAATAAATTTTATCACAAGAGTTTGGTGATATGTTTTTTATTAAAGTCACTGTTTTCCCCATCTAGATGGTTTCATACAACCAAATTCACCTAATATTTATTAAGAATTGATTTACGGTTTCAGTGTCTGAATTTGCCAATCTAAGTCCCTGCCCCCCATATAGTTCTGTGTTGTTGAGAACCGGATGGTGAGGTCAGAATGTTCTTGGGGGCAGAGTGGCAGGACCAGAGCCATGGCCTACAGGTCGTGCTTTGGAACCTGAGGGTGGTGGAGGCTCTGGACAGTGGAGGCACCCTGTCCAGCCTCTGCCCTTTGTGGCCAGGTCCCCAGCTCCAGTCCTGGTTCTTCCTCCCTGCAGTTTACATCCTGCTTGGTCGGATTTTCCTGCTCTCTGCAGTCGTCTTGTCTTTCCTCACAACCTTCATCATGGTGTCCTTTGCATCTCAGCTCTTTCCAAGGATCCGGAAGCACAATTTTGTGTCAGCCTCTGTCAGCTTCCTCACAGGTGTGAACAACGAGGCAGGCCTTGTCCGCAGGCAGTCTCTGTAGAGATCTGGGGAGGGGTGCAGAGGAAGAGGGGTGGTTAGTGTCTGTCCATGCAAAGCATTGAAGATGTCAAGAAAGGCATGATTTTGGGGGCCCACCTCTGTTGCCTTCTCTTATGAAGATTTTCCCAAGTAACCCACCCCCACACCGGCCCTGTCAGAATTGATGGCCCTACTGTGGGAGTTATGAAGGCCCTACTGTGGGACGCTTCTACTCCAATGGGAGTGGAGGAGACAGAACACGTACAGTGGGTGGATCAGGATGAGTTCCATGCAAAGTATCACACCCAGAATGCCCAGCCTGAAATCAGCCAAGGGCATGGACGCTGAGAGCAGCCAGGTTAGGGACTTCTGATTATGGGGGCCCTGAGAAGGGGAGGCCCGAGGGCTTCGAGATGAGTTGGGAAGGAGAGACAGACAGGCAGGTGGAGGAGGGATTATTGGCCCAGAGAAGGCAAGAGGTGCAGGCAGGATGAAGGACTTTCCAAGCAGGAGCCACAAAGACTCCAGGCCATGTGGCTCTGTCTGAATAAGTCTGAGGAAGGGTAATGTAAGGGCGGCAATCATGAAAGACGAACAAAAGTGCCTCCCTGTGACCCCGCAGGGGCCTGTGCTTTCCTGGCCCTGTTGCTGCATGCCCTGGAGATCCGGAAGCTGAGGATGCAGCCCAGCCCCCCACAGTTCACTGTGCAGTGGCCTTACTACATCCTGGGCTTTGCCATCTTTCTGTTCATCGTGGCTGGTGAGTGCCCTGGGGCTGGGGCCCCATCCCTGCCCTCAGTCTGGATTCAGGAGCCTCTCTTGTGAGGCCTTCTCTGGGGACACTCTAGAGTAGTGCTGTGCAAAAGTGTGGCCACTAGCCACCTGTAGAAGCTCTGGTGGTGTACTACCTAAGGCATTTGACTGCCAACCAGAAGGTTGGCGGTTCAAACCCACCAGCCACTCCTCAGAAGGAAGATGGGGCAATCTACTTCCGTAGTGATATTGTCTCAGAAACCCAAGGAGGGGTCGTTATGAGTCGGATGCGACTCGACAGCAATGAGTTTGGTTTGGTTTTGGTTTTAGCCACATGTGGCTATTTAAACTTCATTAAAATGGAATAAAATGAAAAATTCTGTTGCTCATACTCACCACATTTCAAATGTCCAGTATCCACATGTATCTATTACCTACCATATTGAACTGTGCAACAAAAAACAAAACGCAGCACACTGCCATAGAGTCGGATCCCACTCATAGCGACCCCTCCTTGGGTTTCCAAGGAGGTATCTCTACAAAAGTAGATTGCCCACCTTCCTTCCGAGGAGTGGCTGGTGGGTTTGAACCGCCAGTCTCCTGGTTAGCAGTGATCCATGCAGATACAGAAATTGCCATCATTGCAGAAAGTTCTATTGGACAGCACTGCACTAGAGCCCCAACCCTATTTCTCACCTTTGTCCTTTTCATTCTTACTCTTCTTGACTTTAGAACCAAACTCTTTTCCAAATTTCCACACTCTCCCTTATACCATCCTGGTTCCTAAGGCTTTCTATTCCTATCTCTATCTTTCTCAAAATCTATGACCTTATTCCTGACCCTCTTTATCCCCTTTGTCTTTAAATATCATCACCATCTAAATTCTTAATCTTACCTAAAGTGTCCCTACTCCTCTTCCTCAACACCCTATATTAAGGTGAACCATAGTCCTATTCTATTTTTAAGGTTTATTATATGTATATATGTTATAAACAATTAAAAATAAAGTGAATATTCATGTTTTCACTGTATAACTTAAAAAACTAGCCATAGTTCATTGATTCTATTGCTTGTATTTTTACGGACCACTAAGAAAGAAATAGTGTAGTGCCTGAGGCACTTGACTGCTAACCAGAAGGCTGGCAGTTCAAACCTACCAGCCACTCCTTGGAAGGAAGCATTGGGTGATTTACTTCCACAGTGATACGGTCTTGGAAACCTAAGGAGGGGTCGCTATGAGTTGGGTCCCACTCGATGGCAAACAACAACAACAACAAAAAAGAACTATAGATGCCACAGGTATAATTCTAAGATACCATAGCTTGTAAAACACATCCTCATTTCAGAGATGTTAAATGTGAAAAAATTGGCCTCTGAAAATCAGTGAAATTTGGTAGAACATGACCCATATCTTGAAGCCACCTCCTTCCATGTGGTCCTTCCTGATCTGATCCCTCCAGAGATAGCCCATTATTCTGAAATTTATGCTAATCATATCTTACTATACATACATGTATCCTTAGACAAAATACTATTTGGCTTTGCATGCTTTGAACTTTATGCAAAATGGAATTATACCGTATGTATTTTTCTGGAACTTGGTGTGTTTAATTAACATTATGTCCCTGACAGTTCTCCATGTTAATAAGAGGAACTGAGGTTCATTCATTTTTACTCCCTTTAGTGTTTAATTGTGTAAGTATTCCACAGCTTTCGTGTCAGTGGACATTGAGTGGTTTCCAGTTATTTTTTTCCGGTTGAAGACAACTCTGCTATGAACTTTCCTGTACGTGTCTCCTGTTGCATATGTATAGTATATGCCTACATCTGGGCTTGCTGAATCTAGATTACATACATTTTTAAGTTTTCTAAACCAAAAATCAAACTCACTGCCATCGAGTTGATCCAGACTCAGCGACCCCTCCTCCTTGGGTTACTGAGGCGGTATCTCTACAAAGTAGATTGCCCAGTCTTCCTTCTAAGGAGTGGCTGGTGGGTTTGAACTGCTAGCCTTCTGGTTAGCAGTCAAATGCCTTAGGAACTATGCCACCAAAGCTCCCTTAAGTTTTCTAGAGGGTGCTAAATAGATTCCCCAAGACATTGTAACTACTTAAACTTCTACCGTCGAGTCGTTTCCGACTCATAGCGACCCCATGCACAGCAGAACGAAACACTGCCC
>NW_006922129.1:615358-618906 GCF_000298275.1 Orycteropus afer afer
TTTTTTTTTTTTTTTGCAGGTGTTTTCGATAAAAGAAGAGGTACCCTGCTACCTCCATGCCTCAACATTCAGCCTGAGGATGGGGTGGAATATTCTGAGGTGATCAGGGGAAACAGGCTTTTGTAAAACAGAAGCTGAACAGGGTATAATCACCACTCATGGTTTTAGAATAACTGAAATTAAACAAACAAAACAAAGCAAAAAAAAAGGTATCTCTAGACCAAAGTGTGATTCAATGCAGAAAGCTTTAGGGTAAGTATGTGTTGGCGGGAAGTACTAGCAGTGGTAAAAGGTGGGAAGTACTAGCAGTGGTAAAAGGTGAAAACTCCGCATAATTGAGGTGCAGGTCTGAAGGCTCAGTCCAGTGAGACTTTGCCTCTGGGTAAAGCATAGGCAAGTTACCCAAACAGCATATGGCATTCCATTTTTACACCCGAGCCAGAGGCCCCTTGAGTGCACCTCTAAATTGCTTCCATTCACAGTCCTGGTGGCATTTATAGTCTATGGAACACATAGCCTCCCAGCTAGAATGGGTGTAACTGGGGAGCATAGATGCCGTGGGGCAGTGTGGAGGCTAGAACAGTGATCCAAGCCCTCTACTGGCCACATATCCAACCCCCTCCCAAAGATACCAAGTAACAGTGGCTTCCCCTTCCCTCTCTGAAGAACATGTGGAAAGGGTTCTTAGAACCTAAGAAGTGCACCTTTAAAACATATATAGGGATCTGTGTATGGCCAGTGGAGGAGGGATGCAATGGACATGGCTGGAGTCAAGTGGGCTCTGTTGTCACTGTTAAATAGTGTTCATTAAAGGTTGACCTACAGTGTACCGCTGAGGTACACAAAGGTATCAGAACCAGGTCCTGCTGTTCTCCAGAGGCTCACATTCATGCTGAGGAGCTAAGACATATACACCTGAAAAACTAACAGCTACTAGGTGTTTTAGTTAGACATTTTTGGAGTTTTTTATTACATTTCTCTATAAAAGATATTTTGGGAGTTTTTATACACATGGTGACAGCTTAGTTCCAAGGCTTCCTATTCACCTTTCTAACAACAACAACAACAACACACACACACACACAAACATGCAGGGACATTAATTATAAGTGAAACTAGGATCAGAGAAAATAATCAAATTCCAATATATGTAACTGTGCCCAAAAGGACCCCAAACTAGCAAAACCAGTATGGGGAACCCACAGTTGGGAGATTGGCATTGTAGGTACAGTGAGATGTATCAGAGAATATAGCAGGGTTCTAGTGGTAGCAGATTAAAAAAAAAATCATTAAATATTAAATATCAGAAGTTTAAAAGGACCCACACTGCGAAGGAATGGCTATTGTCACAGATTGAATTATGTCCCCCCAAAATATGTGTCAACTTGGCTGGGCCAAGATTCTCAGTGGTTTGGCAGTTATGTAATGATGTATCACCTCCCATGATATGATCTGATATGATTAGCCCTGATCAATGTAAGGGGATTAAGGTAGCATACAACACCCTTAATCAGGTCACAGCCCTGATCTGTTGTAAGCAGAGTTTCCTTGGGGCATGCCTTGAATGCCTTTTATCTTACAAGAGATAAAAGGAGAGAAAAGCTAGCAGAAAGAGAGGGACCTGCTACCACCAAGAAAGAGCAGCTGGGAGTGGGAGCAGAGCACATTCTTTGCATCCATGGTCCCTGCACTGGGAACCTCCCAGACTCTGAGGAAGACTGATGTTAAGACACATGGAGATCTCCAAGGAACACCAGACCCACAGATGGGAGATAAGGACCTACCTCCTAACTGTGAGAGAATAAATTTCTATTTAAAGCCATCCATTTGTGCTATTTCTCTTAAGGCAGCACTAGATAACTAAGACAGCTAGGAACAGGATTGAGAACAAACATGTTGGGCATGAGTGTTAAGGAGTCAGAGAAGGCATGGAACGTGTGTACTGGAGCCCATAAAAGGCAAATTTTAAGAAAGAATCACTTGTAAAAGGAGATTACCTTGGAAGGCATATAAAAATATCCCTTGATAGTAATGACTTATGGTAAATGGAATGAAGGAAGTGAGTGAGTAGCAGTATAAGCCCTTCTGAAACAAGTTAAAATATGAGAATCAGCAGAATCCTGGCTATACATGGAAATATATATGGAAGAAACTATTTAACTATCATAAATTGAACTGTATATTCCCCCCAAAATATGTGTCAACTTAGCTAGGCCATGATTCCCAGTAGTGTGTCCTCCATTTTGTGATGTGCTACAAATCTTAACCTCTATATGTTAATGAGGCAGGGTCAGTGTGGGGTGTGTCTTGAGTCACAGGCTTACAAGAGGGTGTGACTTAAGTCATATCCTTACTTACTTAATAATTACATATCTTTAAATCACAACCTTGCTTGAGGCACACCTGTTATCTTACAAGAGATAAAAGGAGAGAGGAGCAAGCAGAGAGGAGAGGGTCCTTTACTATTATCAAGAAAGAAGACCCATGTCCAAAGGTCCCTGCACTTAACAGCCTCATAGACCCAAGAGACAATTGATGCCCACAGATGTTGAAAGGAGACAAGGACTTTTCCCTAGAGCTGGCACCCTGAGTTTGGACTTCTAGCCTCCTAAACTGTGAGAAAATAAATTTCTGTCTAAGCCGCCCACTTGTATTTCTGTTATAGCAGCACTAAATAACTACCACACTATTCACCTGTGTAGTAATAGAGAAAGGAGCCCTTGTACTGAGAAACCGGGAATGCTTCCCAAACTCTACTCCTCTTTCACAGCATCCTCCTTCATTCAAATAGCTGGTCCAGGAAAATCCTCATTCAAATTAAATGATAAAAAAGCAATATCAAACAAATGTATTATAAGAAAAGGCAGAAAGAGCCACAAAACTTATCTGGATATGAAGAAAACTCACCAGAAGAGTGTTGTCAAAGAGTAGAGGAAAACTAACCCAACACTCCAAGATGAATTTTAAAACTTAATGAAGCAATTGCAGCTATGAAGAAACAAAAATCTCACAAAGTAAGATTATGGAAACTCAGAGAAGAAATGTCTTAACAGAAAGCAAGAGCAAGATAACATGAAGATATGAAATGGAACTGATAGAACTCAGGAAAGAATTAGGGGGGGAAAAAGTCAGAAATGAAGACTAAATTACAAGAAACACTAGAGAGAATTGATACCATAAAAAGAAAAGTAAAGGATGTAAAGATTAAAAATGTGAAGAAAATGAAATGCAAAGGATTAGAGAGAAAGCAAAAGCTATAAAAGACAGAGAAAAAAGATCCAACATATGTAAAATTGGAGTCCCTAAGGAAGAAAACTGAAATAAGAGTAAAACATAAAACTGTAATTCAAGAGAACTTTAGTGAAACTGAAAGAAAAAAAAATCCTCATTTATCAATAGAAAAGGAATAACATTTACTTGGGAAAATTGATTCAGAATGGTCAGCAGGGGCAGTGCTTTGTTTTTACTGTAACATACACTTACTCTGGATACAGAATTGTCTTCTCTGCCCACAGAATTTTTGCCAAAATTACCATCTATGAATAAGC
>NW_006922129.1:621151-656606 GCF_000298275.1 Orycteropus afer afer
GGCAGTGTTTCGTTCTGCTGTGCATGGGGTCACTATGAGTCGGAAACGACTCGATGGCACTTAACAACAACAACAACAACATGGTGTCTCATCCACTGTCGTCGTTTTACCTATGACTAAAAAATTCAGAAAGAAAAGATTGATAAATGTGAGTACATTGGAAGAAAAAAAAAACTTCAATGTGTTTGGCAAAACAAAACAAACAAAAACCAACATATGCTAAATGAAAGAACAAAGAAACTGGAAATAGTATTTGCCACCCATATCACAAAGGAGTAATCTTTTTAATATATGAAGTACTCCTAGAAATTGAGAAGAAAAAAACAAATGACTCAACAGAAACATGAAAAAAAAAATACATGAATAGAATTTTTTTTTTTTACTGAAAAAATAAGTAAAACTGGCCATCAAAGTATGAAAAGATGCTAGATTTAACTTACAGTATAACAGATGCAAATTCAAACTGTATTAAGTTAGTCCTAGTTCTCAATATGATGTTACAGCACTGTTCCTGCTGCAGCAAATTAAAAAGAGCAAATATGTACTTAAAGACATTGGAAATCTGTGAAAGCAAAGAGGACTAAATGAATTATACTTCCAGAGGGGAGAGAACATTCCAAGGTACACGTGATCTATTACTGGTTCTTTTTTTTCCCCCGGGTACTTTTTTTGATTTCAATATAGGCTGAAGAGCCATGCTTGGTCCAGTACTAAAGATTCTGCTGGGCAAAAGAAAAAGGAGTGAAACTTTTTCATGGCTGGGGCAACACTTTGGAAATTCCAAGAGTCCTTTAAATGCATGGATGTTTACACCCTTGGTACATCTAATGAATTCTGGGGCTGTCTTGGAAGCTTTCAGAAGGCAAACAGAAATGTCCTATAGTCTCATGTTTTTAAGGAGACAGAGTTCAACCTGAAGAATGATGCCATCCTCAAACACATGCCTGGTCTACTCCTCAAGACAACTGCCAAATTTGGAAGCTGCATGGAATGGAGGTTAAATGACAAAGCCAAAAACATCTGAAGGGCAGATGTAATCTCCCACATTCTTTTAGAACTGAGGAAATAGAGATCTGGTAGCTTTCAAAGATCAAAGGGACATACCAGAGAAATGGGAAAGAACTCAACTACCAACTGCAAGGTTGTTATGTGCCGTCAAGTCGAACCCGACTCATAGCGACCCCCACTTGGGTTTCCGAGGCGGTATCACTACAGAAGTAGATTGCCCAACCTTCTTTCCGAGGAGTGGCTGGTGGGTTTGAACCGCCAGACTTCTGGTTGGCAGTCAAATGCCTTAGGCACTACGTCACCAAAGAAAGCTTCTAAATATCTGTAAAGGTTGCAACAATTTTACAATCCCACCAGAAATATATACGACTTCCTGTTTCTCCTACCAAATCTGTGTTAAACTTTTGGAATAGTTTTTGCAAATTGGATAGGTAAAAAATGGTATCCCAATACTATTTTAGTTTGCATTTCTCATCATGAGTGAATAGAGTGTATTTTTCATATGCCTAATAGTATTTCTTTTTCTATGATTTTTTTTTTTTTTTTTCTGTTGGGCTGTTGGCCCTTTTCAACATAATTTCTAGGCACTTGATCTAGTAGGGCAATTAACTTTTTGTGATGTGAGTTAGAAACATTTTTTTTCCCAGAATGTGATTTGCCTTTTGATTTTACTTGTATTTTTCCCATGCAGAAGTTTTTAAAACTTTGTACACAGTAGTGTTTATCATCTTTGTTCATGGTTTCTGGGTTTAAGTCTTAACTAGAACTTTCCCATTTCAAGCTCTCCCATGTTTTTGTTTTTGTTTTGTTTTGGACACTTTTAACTCCATCCTTTCTCTCATTCTCCGGATCCAATTAATCCCGAGTCCTTGCCAATTTTACCCCCTGAATCAGTTTCATATCCTTACAATTTAGTCTCACTGACTGTTTCAGTTCTGTCTTCCAATAATCCTGTCCTGGGTTACATTATTTAATCTCGCTTTACCTGGAATGTCAGATACCTCATCTCATCTTCTCCAGTCTTTCTCTAAGGGCTGTCAGCAACATCGTTCTAAAATCTGTTACTTCCCGCCTTTAACTGTCCAGCGCTTCCCATTCAGGATAGCTTTCGAGAACCCCAAGTTAGGCTGGCGACTCAGTGGCACTGGTGATGTAATGCATAAGGCGTTTGGGTTTTAAGCATAAGGTCAGCATTTCAAACCTAGGAGCCATCCGCGGAAAAAAGAAGAAAGATGGGGCAATTTACTTCAATGAAGATTTACAGCCTTGGAAACGCAACAGAGGTCCCTATGAGTCCCAATCGAGTCTGTGGCAGGTGGTTTTTTTTTTTTTTTTAAATTCAGTGTGTGGAAATGCCATCAATTCCTCCACACTTCCCGGGCTCGTCCTCACTCTGCTGGAGGCACTCTCACCTACTTTGTCGGTTCACTCTTCAAAACTGAACTCAAACGCCAGCTCCTCTAGGAAGCCTTCCCGGAATTCCCCCCCTTCAACACACAAACCCACTCTATCCGCGGGCCAGGCCCCTTCCAGGTGAACCTGTAACACTCGGTGCTTGCGTCTATCGATCTGCCTTTGTTTCTCAACCTCGTGTAATGCACATGGGGCGCGACTGGACACCTTGAGGCCGATTTACCGTGTCGGAGACTTTCCTACGGATGAAAAGCAGGGGCAAAGACACAGAGGCAGAAATGAACCTGGCGGCTGAGCTTCGAGGAGGGCAGTCAGCCCCAAGGGAAGGAGCCCCTGGTCGCCCTGCCACACTCGGGCGCAGGCGGCAAAGCCACGGCTCGAATGCCGCTTTGCTGCCCAGGAGAGCTGACAAGGAGCTCTAGTGGCTCAGTGCCTAAGGCATTTGATGCTAACCAGAAGGTTGGCCGTTCAAACCTACCAGCCGCGAAAGGAAGATGGGGCAATCTACTTCCCTAAAGAACATTGGCAACCCAACGGGGGTCGCTAGGAGTCAGAATTGACTGGATAGCAGTGGATTTGGTTTGGTTTGGAGAAAGCGGCCAGCAAACCGGAACGAGCAATCACCGAGACGCACAGACCTCCGCTATTCCTAGAGAGGAACCGGAAAGGGCTTTTCCTCACAGACCTTTCTGACAGCGTCTGCGGCTCACTTCCGGTCCTCGGAGGGTACTGACGCTGTGGAAGCGCGGCTGAGTGCTGGGTCAGGGTTGCGGCGACGGACAGGGGCGGAGGTAGAGCAGGCGACCGGGAAGGGGTGTGACGCCGTTGCGGGCTGCCCAGCGCCGGGCCGGGGAAAGAGCACGTCTCTGTGCTCAGCCCCGCCTGCGCGCGGCTGGTTTCCCCGGAGCTGTAGCCGGCGGCACAGAGGCCCTGTTGGGCCGGGCAACGAGGCACTGCTCGTAGAGTAACCTGAGGTAGGAACGATGCCTATCCCGCCCGGCAGGTGTTGACCTAACAGGAACCCAGGGGACCCTTGAGCCGCAGCGGAACGCTTTGGAAAGCGGAAGTGGTGATTTTAGAGTAATGTGGAGGGCATTCATTTACAGATAACCCTGGAACCAAACTGGACTTTGACTTGTTCCCAAATGTACTGAGGAATTTCTAGCCACAAAGCTTTTGCCTGGAATGGCCTTTGAAAAGCCGGTTCATTCTCATCCTTCAGGTCTCAGCCTCAATCTCGTCTCTTCAGAAAAGCCTTCTCTGAGTCTCTCATCCCCCATTTCAGAGCACCCTGTTTGTTTGCTTTCTAAAACTTATTATTCTGTTTATTTGCTTATATTTCTTTTTTCTGTCTGCTGCACTAGAACATAATCTTTAAGAGGGCAGACACTTTGTTTTAATTCTGTATTTTCGTGTTGTGTTTCTAGTTTCATGAGTGGTGCGCGCGTGCACACACACACATTTCCTTTAATTTTGGCACCAACTTGGTAACCAACTTGACCGTAAGGCATTTAATAGTATTTTCTAAAGAAGCTCTAGTGTCCTAGTGGGTAAGGCATTTGGCTGCTAACCAGAAGGTCAGTGGTTCAAACCCTCCAGCTGCTCCTCAGGAGGAAGAGGAGGCAATCTACTTCTGTAAAGATTTACAGCCTTGGAAACCCAGTGGGGGTCACTATGAGTTGGAATCAACTTGATGCCATTGGGTTTAGTTTGGAATAGTATTCTCAAATTGTTCTCTTTCCAATGAGACCCTGAGCGATCTGTGAGTATAAGCTAAATTCTATATATTTATTTAATCTGTCATCAAATAAGTGCATAGCAAATACTTACTGAATTGAATTACTATGAATTTCTGGGTAAATGTTTATTTTTTAAGTGCCTTATAGAAGGCACTTGCCTTGTTCTCCATCAGAATGTTCATTGATGTAGAGACAGAACTGGGGACTGACCTTTCATGTGTCTCATGCTGCTGTCTGGTTTTCCCAACAGGCCCTCATCATCCGGGAGGGAGTGTGAAGATGCTTAAAGAGCGTCCAGGGATGGCGGAAGAGCCTCAGCAGCAAATGAGTGCTCCTGTGGTGAAGCTGGAGAAAGAGTTACCATGGGGAAAGGGAAGGGAGGACTCGAGTCCTGAGACTTTCCGTCTGAGGTTTCGGCAGTTTCGCTACCAGGAGGCAGCTGGACCCCAGGAAGCTCTCAGGGAGCTCCAGGAACTCTGCCGCCTGTGGCTGAGGCCCGAGCTGCACACAAAGGAGCAGATCCTGGAGCTACTGGTGCTGGAGCAATTCCTGACCATCCTACCCCGGGAGTTCTATGCCTGGATTCGGGAGCATTGCCCAGAGAGCAGCAAGGCCTTGGTGGCCATGATGGAAGACAAGACAGAGCGAGCACTGGAGGCCAAGGCGGTGGGTGAGAAGGGGTATCAGGTTTTTGTCTGGTTGGTGTGGGAAGGGGAGTTTCAAAGAATTGAAAGGTTTGAAGAAGCCATGGGAGTGGAGGAGACAGACATAGCATCTCTCTCTCTTCTCTGCTCCCAGGCTCTGAACTTTTTTTGGAGGGCAGTGCAGTTTTCAGCAAGAAAAGCCATTCCCAGGGAAGACACAGGGGTGTGGAAGGGTATTTAGCTTCTTTTTGGGTCTCAGGGCAGGGATTCAACCATATTTCCCTTGTGAGCCTCAGGCCCAAGGAAGGCAGCTGTGATTGCTTTCAAAGGCCCTGATAGAATTATTTCTCTTTGGGCAGCAACGTGGAAATGTAGGGAGTTCCACTTGGTGAGTATTCGTCCTGTGAATATGCAGTCTGTTTCCATGTCTGGGAAGTCAGCTCGTACGCCTTATTTGACTCACATAGCCATTAAATGGTATTGTTCTGACTGTGTCAAGTTACTTTGTACCATGGGTGTTTCCTTGAGACTCTGGCTGTGTTTCTGTCCCTGTTCTGTACTGGGAAAGAAGAGAGAGGAATACATGTTACTGTTTTGCTTGTTGTTTTCCAGTTGTTTTCAGTGTATCCTCACTTTTTTTCCTTAGTGGTTACCCAGACTTCCTATGTAATTGTAAGGGAATTTTTTTTTTTTTTTTTTAAAGATTCTTAACTTGGGAGCTTAAAAGTGGACCAGAAAGGTCCTTGTTTATGTGAGTGTATCTCTGTGGGAAAGTTACCCTATTTTCCAAGCAACTTTTCTTCACTCACTGATTCATTGCAGAAAATCTGGCTTTGTATCTTTTACTTTTGGCTTCTGTGACTAGAATTTTTTTTTTTTTCCTTTCCCTGCATTGTGCTAAAGTTCTCTTCAAGAAGACAATATTCGGGCTGTTGTTACTCATGGTGGAATTTGATCAGTATCAAGAAAGGCAGAAGGGACCTTTATAAAAGTGCATGGACAGATACAAGCTACTGAAAGCCTGATAAAGGGAGTTTAGCTTCCTTTTCTTGGGGACTTCCTCACTGATGTCCTGGGGAAGAGCTGAGTTGACTTTTTCCTTCCTGTCCCCTGGTGCAGGAATGGTTCTTTTCTTGGCTCTCTCTTTAGGTTGTAATTCAGCTCCCTTCATCACAGACTTACCCAGGCCTCATTCTAATAGGTATTGGGAACTGTTCTTAGGTTCCATGCCACGTGCAGGGAGACCAGGACGAGGCAGCACTTTGCAGAGGCCCTTGGGAACCAGGTGTCCACCTGGGGCCAGTGGAGGTCAAGCCTGAGTGGGGATTGCCTCATGGGGAAGAAGTTCAAGGCCTAGATCAAAGCACTGAGGAGCAACTCAGTCAGGACCCTGGAGATGGGACGCAGGCCTTCCAGGAGCAGGGTAAGTTGTACACAGTAAGGAAGTGGGGACACAGAAAACTTCGGCCCGTCCCCTCTTCACATTAGAAACCCAGCAATTGATAAGTTATTTACAAGGTGTAATTCTGAGTTTTCCTGGCTACTTTCTCAACCTCAGTAGGAAACAGATGAAGTGAAATGGTTTTCTATATCTTGACTCTGATTCTTGGAGGGGATATCTGAGATTATGTTATCTTATTTGTGATTCATTCTGCTGTGCATGGGGTCGCTATGAGTTTGAAACAACTCGATGGCACCTAACAGCAAACAACAACATTTGTTCTCCTCTCCTTTTCCTCATGACCCTTCTAGAAACCAGCCAGAAATATGCAGCTGATACATGTAAGGATGTTTCCCACCCCACCCCACCCCCAGTGGGCAGATAAACCATATCCCTAAGAGTAATATGTGACTTTGTTACTGAATCTCAAAAGGGCTTATTTCCTCAACATGACTGAGGAGCATGAATAGCCTTGAAGGGACAGGATGTATTGGGTTGGGACTGTCTTCCCAGCTGAGAATCGGGTGAGATATACCCAAATTTCTCTATATGGGAAAGTGAGAAACAAAGGGATTTGTATCTGGAGTCTCCTTATGAGACTGTGTGTGTCAGGCAGGGACATTATTGAATGAGCTCACTTCAGAACAGCACTCATCTTTCTTATGCTTTTTCCTTCTGCTCAGCTCTGCCTCTTCTTCAGGCTGGTCCCGGCCTCCCCCCAGTGAACAGCAGAGACCAAGAGATGGCAGCTGGGTTCCTCACCACTGGATCCCAGGTAAGCTGTCACTCTGCCCTTCCAGAGATCATGAAGTTGCTTTGAATGAGGTTCACCTTTCCCAAGTATCTCTACATATCAAAACTCCAGTTATTCTGCCTTTCTAGTTCTGATGGACATAAAAGCTTCATTTTCTCCACCTTACTGTCCCCAGTTGTTAATTTGCTCTGAGCTTTATGTTTGGACCTTAAGCCATAGTTTAACTCATTGGTGTTACTCTTACCATTGTAAGGAGAAAGATTTATTGATCCTGATTCCATAGGCATGATCTAGGCATGGTGTTTAGCCAGGAGACTAACTTTTATCAACTCACAGCAACCCTTTAGGATAGTATAGAACTTGCCTGTAGGGTTTCTGAGGCTGTAAATCTTTATGGAAACAGACTGCCTTATCTTCCTCTTGCGGAATGGCTGGTGGGTTCAAGTTGCCAGCCTTTTTCTGGTTAGTGGCCAAATAATTTAACCGCTATGCCATCAGAGCTCGTAACTCTTTGTGAAAGCCCTTTATAGATGCTTCTGCTGCTGTCAGCAGGGATGTAGCTGATTTAGGGTTGGGAGCTCCCAGAACCCTTGAGTTGAGTGGTCTCTCTGGCCGGTACTCTAGTCATACTAGGAGTTTTGGCCTTGTCAGCACTTGTTAACCTACCACAAGTAGAGGCAACTGAACCATGGATAGAGCACTCCTGCTCCAGTTCAGATCTTTCCCATGAGGTGCTGACCGTGTTACCAGGCGGTGGAGATCATCTCTGGGTTAATCCGAGAGTTAGTACCCATTGATTACCAGTTGGCCCCTTTGTGAAGGGGATGAGTCTTGAAGAGTCCCTTAAAGGAGAAAAGGGGCAGTTTGGCAAAGAAAAATAAATGAGCTGGATCTGCTCTAGTAAAGCAGTACTGGGGCAGGCTTTGATGTGAGCATCATTTTCCATTTCTCTTTTCCAAGTACATGGATGGAGAAGATAGAGAATCAAGCATTTTTTAATGTGGTCAGGTCCGTCCTTTCTCCCATAATGGCTCTTATTCATGATGTAATGAATGGGAGTGCATTTACTTTAACATGGTGGTGGTGTTCCTAAGACAAGGCTTGCCCAGATGTTTACTTTATCTGGAGCAAAAATCCGATATAGGTGAGGGGTACATAGCACCTTCCTGGCTCTATCAAGCTTGAGGACTGACTAGGGGTGATTAAAAGTGGAAATTTGTTGCTGTGGTAGTTAGGGTACAGGCTAAGCTGCTATAGCAGGGACTCAGAAATACCATGACTCAGACAAATAGATTACTTTTCTCATGAGATGCTGAGGGGTAGGCAGTTCTGCTTCTGGGACCCTGCACAGACCTTCTGTTCTTCCCTAGAGTATTGTCACGTGTGTTCTCTCCTGCTGTTAGACTGGTACTGCTTAGGAATTCTTCCTTTTTTGAAATTAATTATTTCATGTAAAACGTTTATACCTTTCCCTTCACCCAATGGAATGATTTCTTTATTCATAGCAATCTCCCATTTTTTCAGGGGTTGGGGCCATTTAAAGATATGGCTCTGGCCTTCCCTGAAGAGGAGTGGAGGCATGTGACCCCGGCCCAGATAGACTGCTTTGGAGAATATGTAGAACCAGAGGACTGTGGGGTCTCATCTCCAGGTAAGCCTGTTGCTACCCCACAGATAAGAAAGGAGGAGTTTTAAGAGGTACAAGTCAGGGTTCGTGGCCTAGCTCAGGACTTCAGAACCCCATCCTGACAAAGGAGGAGGACTTCATATCCAGAGGCGTGAATAGGTACAGAAGAAGACTCATGGACCAAGGGATGTAAGGAGATGGCTAGATGGATCTCTTTGTCAGGAGAGGAACCAGACAGTGGAGCAAGGAGGCAGGAGACAGTTATTCTGCCTGTAACAAGCTGGGTTGGTTATTAGAATTTCCCTGAACACGTACTATGTGTTCATGATTGAAGAGTACTAAGGGCTCGAGAGCAAGAGAAAAGATATACAAGACGTAGCATCTGATCTCACTCATTCAGCAGATATTTATTGAGTGCCCACTACATGCAGGTACCATGTTAGTAGCTTTCTATTGAGGCCAGGAAGTGGATGGGACTAATGTCCATGAAGCAGTGTGTACTGGTGGCAGTGTATATGTAGAGGAGGTACTAGGATATCAGAATGGGAGAGGTGGTGTGGCCATTGTCACAGGCTCTAACTGTAAACAAACCTAGCAGCCGTTGGAGGCAGACAACCTGGGCTCAGCTTCCACTGTGACACAGAGTCACAGGGTGCTGCTGTCATGCCCATAATAGGAGCTTGTAGTAGTAGCAGCAGCAGCAAGACAAAGAGTAGACAGGGAGAGGGAGCACAGAAAGCGCAGGGTCAGGGCCCAGGTGGGAAAGCCAGCAGAGGGCACTACAGAGCTGTGGTGACTGCCACAGTGAAGAGTGATTGGGAAAATTGGCTATGGGTTTGAATGGGAAGAACATTAGGGAGAGGAACTAAAAAGTGGCTGGGAATGGCCCTCTCTTTTGTTCTCTAATCTTCTTTCTATAGCATCTTTGTAAAACTGTACTGACCTCCACTTTACCTTTTTTCAACTTAAAATGTGTTGAGGGATAAGAGGGTGTCACTGTAATTCTTTCAGAACATGAAAGAGGCCTGGCTCTGCCACTTACTGACTGTGACCTTGGGCAACTCATTTTACCCTTTTAAGTCTTAGTTTCCTCCATTGTAAAATGGGGACATCATAGAACACTACTCATAGAGTTGTGAAGATTGGATGAGATAGTGGAACTATACAACTAAACATTTGGAAAATTTGACAGTGTGAAATATTTTTGTTTATTTGTTTTATTTATTGTTTATTAAATTTTATTAATTGTAAAATGATTCCTTTATTTATTAAATAAATCCAACATTTGTTCATTTATTATCCAAAATATTTATTTTGCACTTATTGTGTGTGGCCAGCACTCTAGTAATCACCATGAAGTGTGAAAATAAAGGGGTTTGCTTCTAAGGATCTTAACATTAAGATGAAGAGCCCAAATGCATGTAATAATTGTTATTATGAAATAGTATAAGGAGCAGGGGGATGGATGGGGTAGGAGACTTGGGTCCAGGGTGCAAGGTTGTCATGCTGTACCTGATGGGAGTGACTGAAAGATACAACATAGAGATGTAGAATGTCTTTAATGGCAAAGGGTATCGAAAGCCTCTGAGATGACTGTACGGAGCAGGAGCTTGGACTGCATGATAAGGGTTGTACACAGATGAGGGTCTTGGTGGGCCAGTTCCTTCATCTCCCCCAGGGATATACCTTTGTGCCAGGGATTTTACCCTCCCTTTCAGAGGTTTTTATACCCTTCTGGCCATTTCTGACTGTTCTACAGACTCTGGCTCCACGCTTGCCCTCTCACCAGGTCACTGTTTCAGAACAGCTCAAGCACATTCCTGAGTGTTTATGCTGAGACTGGATGACATGAAGGTTAGTTTCCCAAGTGTATCATCCTTTAGCTGTCTCAACCTTCCAAATATTCCTGACATTTATTCCTATGTTTTCCCAGTGCTTCCATCAATAGCTGGATTGGGATTAGGCCCGAGTTTCTTCAACTGTAAAGAGGACTGGAGGATGAAGTATTAGACTAGACGATTTTTCAGATCCCCTCCAGTTACTTTTTTTTTTTTTAAGAAAATAATTAACTACAAAATTTGTGGTCTTGATTGTAATTGCAGTAAGAGTGATGAGTAGGATGGACTAGACTAGTAGGAGGAGGGTTGATATATGTAGACATTGAACTTGGGCAAGAATTTGGAAGTTGATTTGGAAAAATAGAGACAGAGTAGTGTGTAGTGTTTAGGAATTGGTTGATGTGTTCATGGCATGGTGAGGGCACTGATGTGAAAGATAAATGTTCAGAAAGGATAAAAAAGGAGGTCGTAGAGTGAGGCCAGCCATGAAAACTGTGGGTGCTCTCCTTTTTAACTTTCAACACAGCGTAACGTGATGAAAGCATTACTTTAGGAACATTGAATTGACAGCAGGATACAGTTGGCCTGAAGGCTTGAAAGACTGACTGGGCGTATGCTGGAGTAATATAGACATGGGGGTAAAAGCAGGAGCCAGGATGATGGCAGTGAAGAAAGGGCTTATTGAAATGTCTTTCGAGAAATTTGGTCAGAGATTAGTCATAGGAGAGGAAAAGAGAAGAAAGAAACAGAAGTTTAAAAATCTGGCAGGAGACTGGAAAATTGATGGAGCTACTGACAGAAAGGGAAGGGAATGTTTTCTTAAAGGGGAGAAGGCGAATTAAAGGAGGTACAAGTGGAGAGCCTCTAGCATCAGTTGGAAGTCAGGTACTTAGGCTGAGGGCAAACGTAATACCACCTGCCACCGGATGCCTGCTCTGTGTGTTCAGCAACCTTGACAACTGTGAAATCCTATTTAGAGATGAGGAAACCAAGGCTCAGAGAGGTTGGTTGAGTTCTCTGTGATCATATAGTTATTAAGTTGCCAATGCAACATTCAAAACCAGATCTCTGGCTGCTATGCCCATTCTCTTTCTCCTAGATTGTGCCTAGCTATTTCATTTTATTTTCACCCAACTTTATATTTTGAGAATTTGTTGTAAAAATTTTCAAACATACAGAAAAGTTGAGACTAGTACAGTGAACACACACCTTTATCTAGATTTAACAATGAACATTTTTGTCATATTTATTAGCACGTATGTGTTTGCTGAACAGTTTGAGAATTGGAGACATCTTGATCTTTCACACCTCCTAAGTATTTTGGCATGTATCTCCTAACAATGCCATTCCCAACATAAGCACAGCGTCATAATTCTACCAAAGAAAACAAATCGATTCCAAAATATGTAATATCTAGCACATATTTGAAGGAGCCCTGGTGGCATAATGGTTAAGTGCTTGACTGCTAACTGAAAAGTCAGTGGTTCGATCCCACCACCCACTCCATGAGAGACAAGGCCTGGCGATCGTTTCCATAAAGAATACAGCCTAGGAAGCCCTATAGGGGAGTTCTGCTCTGTCCTATAGGATCACTGGGAGTCAGACTCAACTTGATGGCACACAACACAGTGCGTGTTCATATTTCCCCAGGGTCCAATTAAGGTTCGTGAATTTTGTTTAGTTTAAAATTTACTATTGATAACACCTAAAAACTGGAAACTACCCAAATGAGCATCAGTCAGATTAATAAGTGGACTTTGACATAGTCTTAGGGTAGAATACTGTGTATTAATGAGAAAGAACGGCTGCAGCTGTGCACCACAGTGTGGCTGAATCTCACAAACGTGATGATGAGCAGAAACAATGTGAATCGGCCACATGAAGCTCAAGAACAGGCAAAAGTACTTCACCATGAAGAAGTCAGCAAAGTGTGTCACCCTGGGGGCAGGGTGTAGTGACCAGGAGGGAGGGGAGAAGGTTTTCTGGGTGCTGGTCATGCTCTGTTTCTTCAACTGGGATGCTGGTTATGTAGTTGTGTTGGTTATGAAACTTCTTTGAGCTCCACATTTGTGTTTTGTGCACTTCTATGAAAAGTTTATAAAACAAAAGAATAAATGATAGGTGATGGCTGTGTGCTTCATGTTTTATCAGATCAGGAGGCATAAAAGGTCTGTTGCCTTCTTATGTTTTAATGGCCTTGCCCGAAAAGACTGTGTCTCCTTTTAAGCACTACTTACCATTTCTCTTTTCCCCTCCTTCTTGACCTCTTTGCTTACCAATACCTTTATTTCTCTTTCCCCTTCCTTTCTTCCCCTTGTCCTAAAAACAATTGTTCTGTTAATTTAGTGAGAGTAAGAGGGATCAGAGTGAGGACTGAAGGAAGGATTGAGTTGGGGGCATTTCTGTGGCATTCATGATCATTTTAAACCTAATACAATATGCTAAGGTAGAGGCTATATGATGCAAGAACTTCATGACAGACTGGGTTCATTCATTCGCCCAGCAGTTAACAAGCATCTGCCCTGAGCCAGACCCTGTGGCAGGCTCCCAGGACATCCATTACTCAGTGGGTTGGGCAGGGGAGCATTGTGAGTAGGGATAAAGAGTTGAGAACGTGTTTGGAGACTATGGGATACAGCAAGTAGTTCACCACTGCTGAGATAGTTTATAATGAGCTAGAGAAGGCGAAACATCTAGACGAATGTAACTTAGCACTTACAACAAGGTCTCATATAAAAAAGTACAGACAAAGTGTTCATTGAGTCCATAAGTGCTGAAGAAGTCCTCAGGGTAAGAGAACAACCAGAGGAGGTTTCTTGGAGCAAATAATTAAGTTATATATTTTGAGAAAAGCAAAAGTTTGAACTAGTAGAAAGTTAAGTGGAAAGGCATTAAAACTTGGCAGACTATTCTGTAAAAAGTCATGGAGATGAAAGGAAGTGGAGGAAGGTCCAAGTTAAGCTCAATGAAAGTGAAACTTATTAAGGTTGATCAGATGAGAAAAGAGAAGGAACACTCTTAGAAGCAAAGTTCTAATGTAAAAATTTGCTTTCATAGCTATTACAGAGTCAGTCGGTGTCTCCTTTCTTCCTCTAGGCATTGGGAGCAAGGAAAAGGAGGCCAAAAGCCAGCAGGAAGATATTAAAGGGTCGCTTGCTGGATTGACGTCTGAGAGGTTTGAGGAAGCTGTTCTCCAGAGCCCTGAGCTTGGAAGGACCTGTGACCAGGAGCCCAGTAGCTCTGTGGGACACGTGCCGGAACTTCCCACTCCCCAGCATGGCATCATACCCCTGCCTGATGACCTCAAGACTCACAGCTCCTTCTGGAAGCCTTTTCAGTGCCCCGAGTGTGGGAAGGGCTTCAGTCGGAGCTCAAATCTTGTCAGACACCAGCGAACCCATGAAGAGGAGAAATCATATGGCTGTGTGGAGTGTGGGAAAGGCTTTACTCTGAGAGAGTACCTTATGAAACACCAGAGGACCCACTTAGGAAAGAGGCCTTATGTCTGTAGCGAGTGTTGGAAAACCTTCAGCCAGAGACATCATCTTGAGGTCCACCAGAGAAGTCACACGGGTGAGAAACCCTACAAGTGCACCGACTGCTGGAAAAGCTTTAGTCGCAGACAGCATCTTCAGGTGCATCGGAGAACTCATACTGGGGAAAAGCCGTACACCTGTGAGTGTGGCAAGAGCTTCAGCAGGAATGCTAATCTGGCCGTGCATCGGCGAGCCCACACAGGGGAGAAACCTTATGGGTGCCAGGTGTGTGGGAAACGTTTCAGTAAAGGGGAGCGGCTGGTCAGACACCAGAGGATCCACACAGGAGAGAAGCCCTACCACTGTCCTGCCTGTGGGAGAAGCTTCAACCAGAGGTCCATCCTCAACCGACACCAGAAAACTCAGCATCGCCAAGAAACCCCAGGGGCGGTAAAGGCACCTTGCTGAAATGTCTCCTTTCTTTTTCTTTTTACTGGAGAAGGCAGGACCTTCCAGAACCGTCCACTTGAGGGAAACCTCACTGGAGGGATGTCATTCACTTTTTCTCTCTGAGGGGCTGTGGAGGGAGCGATGGAGTATAGAAAGGTGCTTTGACCCAATTCTTCCCACACGTTCTCAAACATGGGAAAGGGCAAGGCCTGGTTTATTCCAAGCTCTCGGAGAGCGCAGCTTCTCACATCTCTCAAGTGATGCAGACAAGTTTTTCGTACCACAGCTTAAGGAAACTACTTCCTGAGTTTCAGTTCAGTGAAGTTTTTCTCCCATAACGACATGTTCTTCTCAGTCTCCTGAGGAAGTCTGGTGGTAAAGGCATCATTTTATCACATGCTGGCAGCTTGAATGCTCAGTTTTTCTGAGGGCTGTATCCTGCCTGTCAGATCACTAGCTCATACTCTCTCCCTTCCTCCCCCTACTCTTTTTCATTTGACAGGTATTTATTGGACACCTATTATGTTCCTGGCACTGGGAATACAGTGGTGAAGGAAACTGTCGAGATGTGTTCTCCTGGAGCTTGTGATTAGCAGTGGCAATAAACATGAAACAGTTAATAACACAGAGTATTCTGAGTTACGCTGTGGTGTGTGCTGTGTGACGTATGTGTTCTTGGGCTCACTAGTTCTGCCATCATTCTGCCCTGACGGCAGGCCCTCTCGTGCAGGATCTTGCTTTTCTCAGTTGGCAGCTTTTCTCAAGCAGTCACACTACTTCACTTCGTTTTCAGCCCTCTTTGTCTCTGACTTTAACAGTCTGCCCTCATCCGTAAGATTTCCCTATTACATTATTTTTTGTACTATAAATAACCATCAACTCGTCAACTATTAGCAAATTAATATTTTACTATTGACCCCTTGGTAAAGATGAGAGTGTTCTTTTAAAACATTAAGTTGTTTAAAAAGATCTGAGTCTGAAAGGTGAATTAACATTGATGACCCTATGTTTGATAACACTTTATAGAAAGTCCTTTTCTTGGTAATCTCCATTTATTACACAAATACATGTTGAGGCCCTACTATGTGGCGAGAACTCATCTAGGTGTTCATGACACATCAGTGAACAAAGCAGAGGGAGAAAGTCCCTGACCTTGTGGCACTTCATTTAAGTGAGCGTATCTGATCTTCATGGTGGGCAAGCCACGAATCCTCTGAGATTTGAGCCTGTATTCTTCGTTCTCTCGGCTCCTTGCTCTGACATGCATTTGCCACATACTTCTTGTCACTGAACAGTCTCTCTTGGGTGCATCCAGATCCTTATCCTCTCAGACGCCGGAGATGAGGTGGTGGCAGCCTGTTTTGCATAAGTTCCAATTAAGGAAAAATAACAAATGGATATAGGCATTAAAAAGAAATACTTCTTAAAAAATGAGAGGATGGGGTATTTGTAACTGTGTTTAAGCTTCCTTATTTTATCATCACCGAAGGGTTTCCTGCATAAAATTTTGGGAACTGCGTAACTCACGTGGGCTGCACTGCAGTGTCCTTGTGCTGGTGTCTTTGAACACTGGCTGCTGCGGGGACTCTTGTCTTTTCTTGACAGTGTACTATAATTACGAGATGTGGTTTGTCTCATAGTGCCTCTTAATACTATATTCCTTTACTGAGATATTTGCCATTGAAAATAAGATAAACGAACTTTAACACAGAGTTGTATTACTCAGTCCATTTTGAAACATTTGATTTTTATCATCCATTTCTTGGTAGCAGCCATGGTGTTTAATTTAGATTTAGCAAATAACCCTCCTGGTTCATCAGCTGCCCCTACTAGGCTGACTGTATCTGAGACACCCACACAAGGGTGGTACCACTTCTCATGAATACTAAGGTCCGTATATAAAAATCTCTCCCCACTTCCTATGCAAGCCAAGCAAGGCTTACAGCCACTTGACAGCCAGAACCAGTGGAGTGTTTTTCCTAAGCCTGTAGGACTTAGGGGCTGACTTGGCCTGAGTTTGGCCTTTTCTGAGGAGGTCTGTGTTCCAAGGCTGGGCAGCATGAGTGAAGCCATTATGGGCTGGGAGTTGCTCATCAGTTGTCCCTTTCTTAGTTTAGTAGTAGCTTCTCTTTGGTAGTATGTTTAGCCAAACAAGGCTGAGTTTTCAGCCAATGGGATTTCTTGACAGAAACCTCAGTAAGAGTCAGGAGTTGCTCTCTTTCTCACTTTGCCTCTTCCCTTACCTGTTTTGAGATCAAAGATTATGAACAATTTCTCAAGCCTTAAAAGGGAAGTTTTTCTATGGGATTACAGTAGCCTATTTTGATAGCTATTAAAATGTCAACAAATATTTGATTGTTTTCTGTAGTTTTCTATCCTTAATTTTTGTTTACTAGAAAATTTCAAACACATAAATGAATTCTCATGTATTCATCGTTAATTACTAAAACTCAGGGCTGTCTTTTTTTTTTTCCTTTTTTTTTTTTTTAGGATTTGGGTGAAGATTTACAGAGTAAATTCACTTTTCATACAGCAGTTCACATATACTTTGTCTCATGTCATTGACCAAAATTTACAATGCAGCAGCTCCCCTCCCCCTTCCTCCCCATAGTTACCTCCTCCCAGTGTCCATCCCTTCATACTCTTCTGCACCCTGAGCTATCTCCCTGTGCATAAGCAGCCCTTCCTTCTCCCATGATTGTTCTCTCCAGGGCGTGTGTCTACTTGAGGTAAATGTTTAACTCACATGCCTGTACTTTGGCTGGAAACCACAGTTGTGGGTTCAATTCCAGACCTGAAGGGCAGCTAGGGGCCATAGTCTCAGTGGTTACACCAGGCTCCATTGGACCAGCAAACCTGGTCCCCACCTTCTTTTTTTTTTTTTTGCCTCCAAATGATTTTGAGTTTTGTACCACATTGTTCTCCCTCTTTATGCAGGATCTCCTACATCCCTTCCAAGTGGATGGCAGTGGTAGCTGGGCACCATCTAGTTCTTCTGGTCTCATAGTTGTATAGGTTGCAGATCAGATGGTGTACCAGTCACTAGGACTGATTGTTTCCATTAATTTTGGTTTTCTTCTTTCTTCTTGACGAGGAGAGACCCGTTGTTGCATCTAGATGGCAGCTTCCTAGCTTTTAAGGTCCCAGTCGCTACTCGCCAAAGTAGTAGGTGGAACAATGTTTTGTATAGTATGTTATGCCAATGGAGTTTGATGTCCCCTGCGACCATGATCCCAAGCCCGCAGGATCAACTACTCGGTCCCTCTGGGTAGCTGGCTGTGACCAAGTAATGACCATAACCTTGCCCCTTGTCAGCTCTACTATACACCTGGGAATTCTGAACATTCACATGAACTTATAGGCTAAAACTCAGGGCTGTCTTGTCTTTTCCCTATCCCTATCTCATCCTGCCTCCTTCACGGAAGTATTTTGAAGAAAATCTCAGATATCGTTGTTCACTTATAAATATTTCAGTACATACCTCTAAAAGGTAAAGACTCTCTTTGAAAACAGACATAACCACAATGCTATTATCATATCTTAAAAAGTTAATTTTTTAATGCTAAAATAACTAGTGTTTAGAAAAAAAAAATATATTTTTTTAAGTTAGGATCCAAATAAGATTCATACATTGTAATTTGTTGCTTTGTCTCATAAGTCTCATAAGCTATAGTTCTCATCATTTTTTTTTTTTTTTTTTTTTTTTTTAACCTACAACTGAGACAGTAACTGGCAGGAACTTGCTTCCTTGCTCTTTTTAGCTCTGCTGTTGTTTCTCAGCCCTGGCACCACTGACGTTTTTCCAGATGATTTTGTTGCTGCAGTGTCCTGGCCGTTTTGTATATTGTGGAGTGTTTGACAGTATCCCCAAACTCAGCCCACTAGATAACCAGTAGCAACCCCCTGTGTGACTGTGTGACTACCAAAGTTGTTTCCAGACATTGCCAGATGTCCCCTAAGGGTCCAGTCCAGATCAACCCTGACTGAGAACTACTCTTTGCGATTAGGGTAATAGCTGAAGCAAGTTAAGTGGTTTAGCTACTGAATGAAAGGACTGGGATTTCAAGAACTGGAGTAGTTTCTTGTTAAGGTTAAAGCCCTGGCTAACTTTCTGAAAAACAAAAGTTTTTTAGAGATCACTGGCTAAATGTAGGGATTCCAGATGGCCAGCATTATTAGAATCTCAAGATAGGAGGCTGGACATGTGTAACAAGCTGCCTGCGTGGTTCATATGCAGGCACCTGTCTCTGGCACTGTTGCTTTGGGAACCACTGCCTAAGCCCCTCTCCAAGCACCTGCCACAGACCCTCTACATTCCAGTGGAACTTTGCTTGAGGCCTAGATTCATTCCCTAGAAAACGCATGTGCATGAGCGGGGGCCACTGAAGCCCCACAAAACCAGTTACAACCTTTATTTTTCTCTGTAATAAGATCTTCAAAGCACATAGTAGACACATATTTAAGTGAATGAAAGGCCTAGTTTTCTACTAGCTTTCTTCTAGAAGGCTCTTGTGAAGGTGCCTTTGGGAAAAAACACTACAGCAAGTTACCCTCTAGTGACACTCAGCAGCTGGCAGTCATCTCTATGTGTGAGCCCCCAATTACAATTATACAGAATTTAATTATCAGAAATTCTACAAGCCGAAGAAATTCACTTGGATTTCTTACAATTTATTTTTATCTTGCTGCTTTTTTTTTTTCCCATTATCTCAGTGAAGAATATATTTCTAGAGATCATTGTGTGCAGCTCATCCTTAGTGGCCTTACAAAAATTTGCTATAAAGTGGAGGAAGTAGATAGTATTGTTCCTGTGTTTGCTTCTGGAAATTTAAACTAGGAGAGTGAGGATGCATAGGGTTGGATAACACAAATATTGCGCCTTAAGGAAGCAGAGGAGTTGAGAAGCGATTTCATTTTCTGAGCAGCAAATAGGTTCCAGTGTAAGGGCTGCCATCACTCCATGTGCACTAGCCAGGGCACCATCATCTGTGTGGCTGGAGCCCAGGAAATAGCAGCAAACCCAAGAACTTGCCTCTTGTGGTTTCCCTTCCAATTTGCAGTCTCTTGAGAAGGTGGTAAATTAGCTTTTAGATAGAGATTGAGAGGAGAAAGGTCATAGAAGTCTTTGTATTCTGGACACCCACCTCCAGGAGCTATTTGAGTATTATACTATCTGTGAAATTTTGAGGAAAACCCAATCTGTATCATTTAGAAATTTTATTGACTCCAGCAGAAGGGCTCTCAGCATGTTATATGAACAGAAGAAGTACAATGAATAAGTAGTTTGTATTGTTGTTGTTGTTGTTATGTGCCGTCAAGTCAGCCCTGACTCATAGCGACCCCTCCTTGGGTTTCCGAGGCAGTATCACTACAGAAGTAGGATTGCCCAACCTTCTTCCCACTCTTCATATATAAGTGACCCTACTGCTTGGACCAAGGTGCTGATGGAGGAAATGAATAGGTGAAAAATAAAAAATCAGTAGTTCAAACATTGTGGTATAAGCACATAAATAGACCAATGGAATGGAATAGAAAGTTCAGCAGTAGAACAAACTACACAGAGAGAACTAACATCTAATGAAGGTGGCATCTCACATCACTAGGGTGGAGATCGATTTATTTTTAAAGTATGGTATTGGGATAACTGGATAGCCATTTGGAAAAATACAGAAGTAGACTCATTCCTCACACCATGTGCAAGAATATGCTTCCAGATGGATCAGGGATCTAAATGTAGAAAATGAAACTAAAGTACTAGAAAACAGCATGGATAGATTCCTCTACAACCTGGGTGTAGGGAAAAGATTTTAAACTGTGATTCAGAATTTAAAAAAAAAAAAAAAAAAAACTGCCTGGCAAAAAACAAGCAAAGACAAATGGCAGACTGGGAGAAAATATTCACAACATATAACAAAGGGCTAATACCATTAATATAGAAAGAACTTTTTAAAAAATGATTTAATAAAAAAGGCCAAAAATATTATTTAAAATTGACAAAACTTGGATTCACGAAAAGATATAAAAATGCCTTTAATCATATGAAAAGATGTTGAACTTCACTCATAATAAGAGAAATGTAAAACTACTCTGATTGCCAAAAATCCAAAAACTTGAAAATACGCTCTGTTAGTGAGGTTATGGGCAAAAGGGAATTCTTATTCATTGCTGATGGGAATGCAAAATAGTACAACTTCATATAGAAGGATATTTAGCTTTATAAAGAAAAGTATGCATTTACCCTGAAGACACACTTCTAACAATATGGAAGAACTTATCCACAAGGTTATTCATCGCAGCATTATTTGGAACCGCAAAATAGTGGAAGCTGTGCAAATATCCGAGCATAGGTGGTTGAAAACAACTTTGGTACATCTACACAATGGGGACACCACCGAAGGAATACAGGAGAGTTGGAGAAAGCGCATGGCTTCTGGGCCTGACCAAGAACCAGTCCCAGTTCATCAGCTGGCTTCAACAGAAGGCTTGATTCTAGATAGTTTGGAAAAAAGTCTCTTCCTTTTGAGTGAGGTTTTGTTTTGTTTAATTTTACCTTGTCTTCTTAGTTAAAAAAAAAAAACAAAAAAACTTAAGGTGTGATTTTGTTCTCAACTAAAGAAATAAGATTTATTGAAAGAAAAGGAAGATGACTCTGAGGCCAGAAGAAGAAGAAGTAGATGATTCCTGGCTACCACTGCCAACTGCTCTGAAAGGGATCACAATAGGAGGTTCTGGATAGAGTGGGAGAAAAATGTGGAGCAAAAGTCAAACATTTAGAAAAAAAAAAAAGGACCACTCTTGCTGGTCTGATTGAGTCTGGGGGAATCCCCAAGACTATGGTCCTTAGACACCCATTAAGCCTAGAACTGAACTCATCTCGTAGCTCAACTTTCAGCCAAACGATAGAGGTGATCTATAACAACAAGGTATTACACTTCCCAGAACAACCAATCCTACGAGACCAAAAGGGCAACGTTGGCCAGGGATAAAGTTCAGAAGGTGGGAAGTGAGGAAAAAAGATTGGATGGCAACAATAAACACAAGGAGGAAGTGGAGAGAGTCCTGTTTCATCGTGGGGATTACAGTCAATGTCACAAATCAAAATGTATTAATTGTTGAGTGGAAAGCTGATTTGCTCTGTACACTTCCACCCAAATCACAATAGAAAGTTAAAACCCAGCTTGAAGTGGAAGAGGATGGGACCATTTGTAGTTTCAGATGTCACCTTGTTTGTGCTAGGAGAGGGAGGCCATTACAAAAGATCTTTTTTATGCCAGTGGTGTCAAGACTAATTGTCCTTAACTTGTCATTCCCCTGTATCATTTCTGCATTTCAATACATGCTTGCCAGCCATCCTTCCACCCAAAATAGTCCATTGTTCCACTTTAATCCACTTTGTTTATATGGAGCTGACTCTAGGAGTCATCTAAGGGGAGATCCATTACTTTACTGCAATTTGTTTAGACTGTGTCATAGAATAACCTCAATTCTTACAGAAAACACTTACTGACATCATGTCTTAACTTTGTATCCTTAATATGCTATAGTCTTGCATTTCATTTTCCAAATTTAGTTAGTGTCATTGCAAAAGATGAATTAGTATAACCTCAATCTAGGGATAAATAGCAAAGGCATGCAGCTCTCCACCGAAGACCCTTTAATAGAGATTTCAGTAGGTATCTTACCTCTTAATTTTGGCATGCTAGGGTAACAGGTTAAGTCAAAACCATGAGGATAAAGACCACAAGTGTTCTTTCTCCAGCACTTGCCACCACCACCACCACCACCACCGTCTCTAGCAATATGTTTATATTGAGTATTTTGTACCAGGAACTGTGATAGATTCTTTTGGGGATTGTGTTATTAAGAAGAATTAAGATCTTTTGTAAAACAAAGAATATAACATTCTTGTTTTAGGTGAGTTTTGGAATAATGCAAAGGAGAATATGAAAAGGACTGTAATAGAACTCAAGTTCTCTGGGAGGTCCAAACGGGAAAGAATACCTTTATTTTACTATTTTTTGGACCGGGGAGACTTGAAGGTGACTTCATGAAGGACATGGTATTTGAGATGAGCCTTGAAGGACAAATTCAATTTCAATGGAGGTGGGCAAGATGGGCCTGCTGGAATAGCATAGAGGGGCTAAAAAAAGCATGGCATGTTTGATAGAATAGTGAGTTTCAGATCGACTAGAATCAAATGATTAGTGATTGGAGGAGCTCGGGCTAGAAGCCAGCTGTTAGGACTTTCTGTCAATTGTTCTTTATTCTACTCCCGTTTGCACATGCCTCTGGCAGCCTAGGACATTACCTTCTTGGACAGAGAACCAAATACAATTTCTCCACCCATAAACTCATTTTTATGAGGACTTTATCTCCTTTTCTAAGTCAAGTCATAGAGAAGCACATTCAGAAGGATTGTGATGGTCCGTTTACTTCATATTATTTCTCAGAGAACCAAATCTAGGTTCAGCTTCTCTCCTTATATGGATAGAAGACCTTTCTTTTCTAAGGGAAAATCCTCAAAAGGGAAAGTGTGGGGCTGCCTTAGGTGTTTAGCTAAGTCAATGGTGAGACATTCACTGCAGGAATTCCTTATAGTGACAATGTTTCACTACTCATAAGGTTTTCAGTGGCCAAGTTTTTCGGAAGTGGTCTGCCACGTCCTTCTTTGTCTTAGTCTCTGGAAGCTATGCTGAAACCTAGCCACTGTGGGTGAAGCACTTACAGATGAAGATCAAAGACTACAGCCTTTAATATGGATTACTTCTTAACATAAACATCAAGGATTTCATCTTACTTGGATCCACATCAACGCCCATGGAAGCAACAGTCAAGAAGTAAAACCACCTATTAACAATGGGCAAATCTGCTTCAAAAGACCTCTTTAAAATCTCCAAGAGCAAAGATGTCACTTTGAAGACTAAGGTGTGCCTGACCCAAGCCATGGTCTTTTCATTTGCCTCATATGCATGTGAAACCTGGACAGTGAATAAGAAAGACCAAAGAAAAATTGGTGCATTTGAATTGTGATGTTGGCAAATAATATTAAAGTGAATGTCTGTCTTGGAAGAAATGCATTTGGAATGCTTCTTAGAAATGAGAATGGCCAGACTTAGTCTCACCTACTTTGAACATGTTATCAGAAGGAACCAGTCCTTGGAGAAGATATCATGCTTGGTAGAGACCAAAAAAGGTGAAGACGATTGAAAAGATGGATTGATATAGTGGCTGTAATGATAGGGTCAAGCATAGCAAAGATTATGAGGATGGCACAGGACCGGGCAGTGTTTTGTTCTGTTGTTCATGGATCGCTATTAGTCAGAACTGACTCGATGGCAACTGGCAGCAACAACATGGTAATGCAAGCACCTATAGCTATAGAACCCTCACCAGAAGGATCCAAGATCAAGAGTGGACTATCAAGGAAGACTGTCATGCCTATCCTCTGAGATAGAGTCAACCCAGGATGTGGGGATGGTTGTTGGGGAAGTGGCATGTAGTGGAGATTATATCTGGGTAGGAGTAATGTGTCAGCTTGGGTGTTGGAATGCATAAGTGTTAAGAATTTGAGGATGTGTGGAGGATTCTATAGGACATCACTTTGACACAGTATAAGCACAGGTCACAGATGCCTATGAGTTTACCATTTTTGCATAGAATGTATATTCTTTTCAACCCTCTCCAAAAGAGTTGTAGACAAAGCTAATTTGAATCTTTGTATGTGGTTCTGTGTATTTAGGGGAGAGTTTATTCCACTCCATAGTACCCTGTGCAGGGGACCAAGAAGTTTGACTTGCAAATAGCTGTGAGAAATGAGAGGATTTCCTGGCCGTGTTGACAATCTGGCACAGTGTGGTCTTTGTTCCTCCTGCTCTCTGTATGTGGAGTCTGTCCCAGAGGTTCATTTCCCTCCAAACACAGTTACCCTAATGGGGAACTCTGCTGTGTCACAACCTGCAAGATAATGCCTTTAGGCTGAACAGTTTCCTCAGAGCTCCCTTCATGTCCTTGTTCCTCAGGCAGTAGATGAAGGGATTCAGCATGGGTGTCACCACCATGTACATCACTGAAGCCAGTGAATCCTTCTCAGCTGAGTGAGAGGATGAGGGACTCAAGTAGACCCCTGTAATGGTACCATAGAAGAGCGTGACTACAGTGAGGTGGGAGCCACAGGTGGAAAAGGCCTTTTGTTTGCCCTGGGCAGATGGAACCTTGAGCACAGCAGACACAATGTGGGTGTAAGAGACAAGAATGCCAAGGAAGGGAATGAGGACAATCAAACCCCCTACCAGGAGAATCATGAGCTGGTTGAGTTGGGTGTTGGAACAGGACAGTTGGAGCAGGGGGACAAGGTCACAAAAGAAGTAAGGCATGACATTGCTGGCGCAGAACTCTAGCCGAGCCATGAGGAGGGTGTGTAGGAGGGAATGGAAGTTGGCAATGGTCCAGGAGCTCCCCAGAATCAGGACGCAGGTTTGTAGGCTCATCATGGTGGAGTAGTGCAGGGGGTGGCAAATGGCCACATAGCGGTCATAAGCCATTGCTGTCAAGAGGAAGTTGTCCATGTTGGCAAGCAAAATGCAGAAATAGATCTGGGTTAGGCAGCCCCCATAGGAAATGGACTGAGTCTGCAATTGGATGTTCATAAGCATCTTGGGGACTGTGGCAGAGATGAAGCAGAAGTCCACCAATGAGAGGTTGCTAAGGAAGATGTACATGGGTGTGTGAAGATGAGAGTCTGAACCAATGGCCAAAATAATAACCAAGTTCCCTGCTGCACCAATCAGGTACATGACAAGGAAGAGCCCAAAGATCAGCTCCTGCTGCTCTGGCCGACTGGACAGTCCTAGAAGGATAAACTCAGAGGCACTTGTGTGGTTTCCTCTTTCCATGGTTGACTGGTCCTGCTGAGAGATCCAGACTCGTCACAGACTATAGAGAGGTTGGGGCTTTCCTGCCTCCCCCTTTTGCTTATATAATCCCTCAACTCACATCTGGTCACATCTCTATATTCATTTTGTGTAAATCCTAAAACAAGGCTCTTATCCTATAAGAGGAAAAGCCTCAGCCAGTAAGTATGGCCACAATAGAGCCCAGAGTCAGAGTTTTAGCTGTTTCACCACTCAAAGGATTCTGAACCCATGAAGGCCCGTCTGCTACCCCTCAAAGGAGAGACCTTGTGATAGAGTGGCCATGTGTTCATTGGTGGCAACAAAGAGGGAGTTGCTTAGAATGTTTTAGACCCCAAATTTCCATCATACTCTGGTGTTTTAATGTGAGTAACTGACACTGTCTCAATATTAAGTAAAGAGCTCTAGAATGTAGCTTCCTTCAACTTCCAATAAGACTGCCAGCTGCAGGCCCTTTCAATACAGAATTCTGGGATCACAGTGGCACATATTGTAGGACCAGAGGGTATGGTTGGACACTACACACCTTCTTGCCCTCCAGATAGTTGGTCTCTGTTCACTCAGGTAGAGCCCAGGGCCACTTGTCACTGACTCTGAGACCCCTTGGTCCTAGTGATGATGCTGTGGGATGGAGTAGGTCAGGGCAAGCCTGGATAGGAGGGCCTGCTGACTGGGACAGCTCAGCCACGCCACCCAGGAATGGACTTGCCTCTGGAGAGTGATCCGGGAGGGGTTAGAGTTGCCACCCTGCAGATAAAAGAGAAATAACAGTTGTGACCACTATCCAAAGTAACAGAGACAGCAATAGACAACCCCACTAAGTTGGAACTCAGTAGTTCAGTGAGAGCTCAGCTAAAGTTTCATTAACCAAAGAAACCAAACTCGCTGCCATGGAGTCAGATCCAACTCATAGTGACCCCTCCTTGGGTTTCTGAGGCAGTATCTCTATGGGAGTAGATTACCCAATCATCCTTCCAAGGAGTGGCTGGTGGGTTTGAACCAGCAGTCTCTGGTTAGCAGTCAAATGCCTTAGGCACTATGCCACCAGAGCTCCTGAAGTTTCATTAGCTATAATGTAATTATTTTATTGCTTCACAAGGCCTAATTAGTTGGGATTTGGATCCTATGAGAATGTGAATTTATAAAGAGGAAGGAGAGAGAGAGAGAGAGAAAAGACTGAGATTTCCATGTTGATTGGGGAGGAGAAATAGGTGGATGGGGAAAATCAGTTCAGGAAAGCTATGGGAGTGAGGTTCTGGGCCTGCCTGGGAACTGGAAAGGAGTGAAAAGGGGAAAACAGTCTTGGGAGGTTGATTTTGGCCATGGCATCATTTTGCTGAGGTAGGGCCTGCTTGGAGTCAAGGAACTTCCCGGTGCAGGTGGGCAGGATATAATAGGGACAGTGGTTTCAGCTGTGCAGCCGGTCCCAGCTGAATACTTGGGTTATATTGAAAGCAATTCCTTTGTATGGAAGATAAATGGCTGTTTCAAAATTAATTTTTACTGATTAAATGTTTTAAGGATTCAAGTATTTTGTGATCCAAAGGTAGGAATCTTTGCGTAAAGAACAACCATATGATGGAAATACAGGAGCCTACAGGGACAGAAATGTATTCGGTGAAAAGTACAGATGAAGGGAAACATTTATCATGGTTGAGATCGTCATCTGATTAATCCTAACTAAGAGTTCTTTACTGGGTGATATGGAAGGAAGGAAACAATGAAGGATGTTGTTCTCATTCCCAAGAAGCTTCTATCAACTAAAATCTTCATGTAAGAAAGAAACTAGGGACACCTACTCATTCAGAACCTACTGTGTGCCATTTAATTTAATGCTCACAACAACCTCTATAAGGTAAGCATGCTTTCTCTTATTTTATGGATAGGTAAACTTAGTTTAATTTTTTCCTTTCCAAAGACACCAGGATTTGATTCTAGGTCAGTCTGATTTCACAGCCATATTCTTTCAATTTCACTGCTTTTACTTAAAAAAAAAGATCAAAGAACAAGTGCTACTGGATAAAATTAATTTGAAGCCTCTTATAATTGAACGTGGAGTCCTGAAGTCACCAGGTCTGGGACTGAAAAGAAGTTTAAATGGGGGAAGGGGCATGGTAGAAGAGGAAGAGAGAACTTGTTTGTGTGGCTACATCTGTTTTGAGACTGACAGATGTGGACAGGGGTGCATTGTAGTGACAGAGGCTTTGTTCTGTCCTTAATATTTGTTTATATTAATATAACCAAATATTGTTCTGCCCTAATATTTATTTCATATCAGGGGTGATTCTGTCCACTTCTCCCCCACAGATGAGGAGAAGAAATTTTACTTGTTACTGCTTCTCATTTGTTATGAAAATATCTTTCAAAGTACTGCTGTTTAAAGAAAATCTAACTTGAAACAGAAAGGGAAATTCTCTACTGGGTCATTCTTGTCAGTATACAGACATCTCTCATCTTAAAATTCACTTAGTCCCACATTCCCCTCTAGCCATCACCCATTTCTCTACACCCCTTTCAGCCAAAGTCCTCAATAAATGGTCTCTACTCATTGTCCAGTTGCCCAACCTCCATTCTTTCATGAACCCCCTTTTGAGGCTTCCCCACCAATCCAGAGACGTCTCTTATCAAGGCTACCATTACTGCATCTCAGGCTTCATCATCATAAACCTGGGGAGCAAGATTTGGCACAGTTGGTGGGTCCCTCCTCCTTAAAGGATGTGGCACCCCACTTACCTTACTAGTTACTCATTTGCAGCATCCTTTGCTGGTTCCTTCTCATTCTTCTGACTTCTAGCTGTTGGGATGTCCCAGCAACTCCACAGACCCCATCTCTTCTCTATGTTCATTCCTTATGTGGTCTCATTAATCCTAAGACTTTAAATACCATCCAAATGTTGATAAGTTCCCATTTTTTTCCTCTAGTTTGGAATTTTTCCCTTGAAGTGCAAACTTATTTACATCCAACTGCCTGCTCACCGTATCCTAATCCCATTGCTGCTGAGTCGATTCTGACACATAGTGACCCTATAGGACAGAGTAGAATTGTCCCATAGGGTTGCCAACAATGCATTACGGAAACAGATGCCACCTCTTTCTTCTGCAGAGCAGCTGGTGGATTTGATACAGTTAGCAGCCAAGCACCTAACCACTGTGTAACTGGGGCCCCTTGGATGCCTGATAAAACCAAACCCACTGCCATCAAGTCAATTCCAACTCATAGCAGCTCCCACAGGGTTTCCAAAGCCATAAATCTTTACAGAAGTAGATTGCCTCATCTTCCTCCCTTGGAGCAACTGGTGGGTTTGAACCACTGATCTTCTGGTTAGCAGCCAAATACCTTACCCACAGCAGCACCAGAGTTCCTTTGGATGCCTGAAAGACACCTCATATTTAACTTGTCCAAACTGTGTTATTGATCTTTCCCTTCTCAAACCTGCTGCTGCCTCAATTATCCCTATCTTATGTTTCCAATTCCTCAAGCCAAAACCTTGAGATCATCCTAACCTCTCTTCTTCTCTTACTGCCCACATCCACTGTTAACAAACACTGTCAGCTCTACCTTTGAAACACATGCAGAATCAGACTGCTTCTCCCTATGTCCACTGCGACATCCAGGGCACAACCAACCATTATTCCATCCAGATTATTGTAATAGTCTCTTACCTGGCCTTCCTTTTCCCAGCAGTCATTTTCCACAAAGCAGCTGAATGAGCTTTAAGAAATGTAGGTCAGATCTTGTTAACTTCTCTGTTCAGAATTCTCCAGTGGTTTCCCATTATCACACAGAATAAAATCCAAAGTCCTCAGCAAATCCTACAAGGCATGCATAATGCAGACCTCTGCTCTCTCCATAGTCTCATCTTCTCCTTCCCCCTCACTTTCAGTAGGCCTCCTATGGTGGCATCCTCTCTGTTTCACCACAGGACTTTTGCACCTGTTACCCCCTTTGCCTCCGATTCCCTTCCCTGAGGCCTTCCTTCAGCTTTCTGCTCAGATGTCCTTTTTGTTCAGAATTCCTGCAACCACCTGTCTAAAGTAGAACCCCTGTTTCTGTCTACCCTTATCTTGCTTTATTTTTATTCTTAGCATTTACTTACTTACTTATGGTCCTGCCTCTAGAATATCAACTCATGAGAGTGGGAACTTTGTTGTTATGTATAACTATATTCCCAGTTTCTAGAACTGTGTCTGGACTTCAGAACCATGTCGTCTTGAACAAATGAATAACTGTTCTAATGTTCTGCTTTTCTGACTTTCTGACAGTGAAATCGAGTAAGACTTTAGATATAGTCCTCCTTAACCCATTATCAACCTACTGCCTCCCACATTTCAACCATATTTACTTACCATCTGTATAATTATTTTCTTAGAACTTTTATTCAATCCACTAATTTTGTTAGTTGAAATTCACTTATTTTAAAAGTAAATTTCTGTGAGCTGCTGTATGGAAAGTGAACTTGCTCTGTAAACTTTCATCTAAATCACCATAAAATTTTTTTTAAAAAAATTACAGCACCATGATAAATGAGCAATCAGTCTTTTCTTATTTTATTGAATTTTATCTAGAAATCATCACCAAGAAAAACGTTTGAGTCTGAAACTGATTTTTTCTGGTTGAAGATGTATTAGGGAGGAATTGGGGAACAGGCTCACCAATTGGGTATTTGAAAGGTAATCAGAAGGGTTGAGAGAGAACTCAGAAGGGAGTCACTTTTTCACCAGGCTTGATGTGATTTATCTTGTCTATAAACCATCTGATGTCATATATCAAACAGAGGTACAGGCCCCATGCCACAGTGCACTAACCCACACATACCTGAACTCAGAACTCCTGATCATTTAGATCTCATTTCTGTTCCTGATCCTTAGGCAGCCAACACATGGGCTGACCTTGTTTTCTTGCTTCAAGAGCAGTTCTGACCCTTTCTCTGGTGGCCTTTACACTTCTGGGTTTGTGTCAACTTGAACACTGGACCTATTCTGTGAAAGTCCAAAGGGTAGAGAAAAATGTTTTTGACTTTGGGGACCTCGTGTTTCATTTTCTCTAACCATTGAACCATAGTTATCACTGCTTAAAGAATTTAGAAGGGGAAACAATAAATTAAAAATGTTGGCAAAATATGAGTGATAAAACTAAAAACATAAACTAAGAAAAAATAATTAGGTTAAGTAGAAAATTCATAGTTGATTCTTTGAAAATAAAAAGTTGATAGAAAACTAAGCTAACCATTGAGAAAGAAAATACAAATTAAGCAAGGAGTTGAAAAAAAAAATCTAATGTCTACTAAAAAAGATTAACATTTAAGTTGAATATTAGTTTAAATTCTATGCTAATACATTGCATCATCAAATAAAATGGATGACTACTTACAAATACATAAAATATCCCTCCTAAGATGCAAAAATAATTAGAAAGCATGAATACAGCAGTAATAGAAATAGAAAGTTATTAGGTTATTAGATAATTTCTAAAAAGACATCTTCAATAAAGAAAAATTTCTAACTTTCTAAGAAACAATAATTTATTCAGTAATAATTTTAAACTATAGACAATGATGGTTATTAATAATGTGTAAAATGGATATAGTAATAATATCTGCTTAAAGGGGTTGTTGTGAAGATTAAACTTTAAAAATACAAATAACATGCTTAGACCAGTACATTGCACATAGTAAACACCCAATAAATGTTGATTATTACTATTATTATTCTTATTTAACCTTTTGACACAAATATTATTTGAATCTTAAACATCAAAAAGAGAATGAAAACAATACTTAGGCCTATTTCATTTATAGATATAGATGCAAATGCCCTGAATAAAATATCTGCAAATTAACAATAGCATATTATAAGGATTAACTACTATAAACTCAGGTAAATCTGTTGGTTTACCCAAGCAAAATATTAAAATAATGTAATTAGCTCTTGATAAGGCACCTGGATAAATTTATACTCTCCATGGCATAGTCCCTAAGGCATTTGACTGCTAACCAAATGGCTGGTGGTTCAAATCCAACAGCCTCCAAGGAAGGAAGACTGGGCAATCTACTTTCCTAGAGATACTGCCTCAGAAACCCAAGGAGGGGTTGCTGTGAGTTGGAATTGACTCGATGGCAGTGAGTTTTCTTTTGTTTTTTAATAGATAAAACTCTGAAAACATTGTTGTTGTTGTTGTTGTTATTTGCTGTCGAGTCGGCCCCGACTCTGAAAACATTAGGGGTGTTTTTAAAAATATGATCGACTCTCTATATAGATATGAATTAGCATTATATTTATTGGAGAAGACTTGTGGTTTTTTCCTGAGAAAAAGAAACAAACAAAGATGAATGTTCTTTGTTATCATTCCTTAGTTAAATTAGAAATACTAGTAGAGGGAAGAGACAGATGACATCTTGGTGACACACTCCACCCAGTGTCTCTACAACAAAGAGCCAAGAAACCAAGTGAGACACATTCAGCTGATAATCCTGGAGTTCTGAGCATCAAATAACAGGATAAGGAATTGGATTAAACACCAATTGGAAAAAGATACAGAATGAAAACAGTGACCAAAGAGAGAGATGGAGTGGGGGGGTTTGACACAGCATGGCCCTTTTGAGGCACAGAAGGTGACATGCATGGATGAGAAGCCAACCTCATGGAATCCTCATTAAGACAGAGACACAATGTAAACAAATCTAAGTAAATTAAGTTAGCCACACCTACCAACTCCTCACCTACTGTCCCACCCAGTGGCTGAGTGCCACCACCTACTCCTGCACCACTGGATCAACAACAGATGGTGAACAACGCTTGCTCACCCCACCTGCAGCTGCTCTTCATGACTAGCAAACAGAGACCACACCATGCTCTTACCAGTTACTCCATCCATTCTTGAGATGGTGGATAACAGCCCAGTGCTGCCAAATAGGTGACCAAAGTAGCACGTCCACCCCACCTGCCTGGAAAGCAAAACAAAAAATCACAGTGAAACAAACCAACACATAACCAACAAATAAATACTACACCCAAATGTCTCAAGAGACAAAAAAGAAACAAAGATGGTGCACAACAGTGACCAAAATGAAGAACCAGGAAACTTTCCTGAGGAAGAATAGTAATACAGCTACCTGATAAGGAATTCAAAAGATTTCAAAATAGGAACCTCCAAGAGATTAAGGAAACCACAAACAAAATCAAGGAAAACACAGACAATATTCAAGAAGAATTCAGGTAACATACAAGAGCAAAATGACAAAAGAAATGTTGTTGTTAGGTGCTGTTGAATTGGCTCTGACTATAGCGACTTTATGTACAACAGAATGAAACACTGCCAGATCCCGTGCCAGCTTCAGAATCCTCACTATACCTGACCCATCGTTGCAGCCACTGTGTCAGTCCATCTTATTGAGGGCCTTCCTCTCTTATGTTGACCCTCCACCTTACCAAGCATGATATCCTTCTCCAAGGAATGGTCTCTTCTGACAGCATGACCAAAGTAGGTAAGACGAAGTCTGGCTGTTCTCATTTCTAAGGAGCATTCCAGCTGCACTTCTTCCAGGACAGATTTGTTAGTTTTTCTGGCAGTCCATGGTACCTTCAGTATTCTTTGCCAATACAACAACTAAAAAGTATCAACTCTTCTTCTATCTTCCTTATTCATTGTCCAGCTTTCACATGCATATGAGGTGATTGAAAATACCATGGCTTGGGTTAGGCACTCCTTGGTCTTTAAACAGATATCTTTGTTCTTCAGCACTTTAAAGAAGTCTTTTGCAGCAGATTTGCCCAGTGCAATACATCTTCTGATGTCTTTACTGCTGCTTCCACTGGTGTTGATTGTGGAACAAAGTAATAATATGAAATCTTTGACAACTTCAATCTTTTCTCCATTTACCATGATGCTGCTTATTTGTCCAGTTGTGTGGATTTTCATTTTCTTTATATTGAGATGTAATCCACACAGCAGACTATAGTCCTTAATCTTCACCAGTAAGCGCTTCAAGGCATCCTCACTTTCAGTAAGTAAAGTTGTGTCATCTGTATGTCGCAGGTTGTTAATGAGTCTTCCTCCAATCCTGATGCTGCATTCTTCTTCATATAGTCCATCTTCTCAGATTATTTGCTCAGCATGCAGATTGAATAAGTATGGTGAGAAGATAGAACCCTGACACACTCCCTTCCTGATTTTAAACCATGCAGTATACCCTTGTTCTGTTTGAATGACAGCCTCCTGATCTATATATACGTTTCTCATGAGCACAATTAAATGTTCTGAAATTCCCATTCTTCTCAATACTATCCATAATTTGTTATGATCCACACAATCAAATGTTTTTGCATAGTCAATAAAACAAGTAAACATTTTTGTTGTATTCTTTGCTTTCAGCCAAGATACACTGGACATCAGCAATGATAGCCCTCCTGTCACATCCTCTTCTGAATCCAGCCTGCATTTCTGGAAGTTCTCTGTCAATATACTGCTGCAACCCTTTTTGAATTATCTTCAGCAAGATTTTACTTGAGTGTGATATTGATGATATTGTTCAATAATGTCCACATTCTGTAGGATCACCTTTCTTTGGAAGGGGTACAAATACATATCTCTTCCAGTCAGTTGGCCAGGTAGCTGTCTTCCAAATTTCTTGGCACAGACGAATGAGTGCCTCCAGCATGGCATCCATTAGTTGAAACATCTCATTGGATATTCCGTCAATTCCTGGATCCTTGTTCTTCACCAGTTCCTTCTGTGCAGCTTCAGCTTCTTCCTTCAGTACCATTGGTTTTTGACCATATGCCACCTCCTGAAATGGATGAACATCAACCAGTTCTTTTTGGTACAGTGATTCTTTGTATTCCTTCCATCTTCTTTTGACGTTCCTGCATCATTCAATATTTTGCCCATAGAATCTTTCAATATTAACACTAAAATTTCACAGACAGATAACACATTGGAAAGACAAAAGTGTAGAATCGAATCTATGGAAAACTGGATCAGTGAATAGAACACAAGTCCCTTGACATCAATTTGCATGAGGAGAAATCAAGGGGGAAGAAAATGAAGAAATCTTAAGAATTTTGTGAGACACTATCAGGAAAAATTCATGTGTGATTGGGATTCCAGAACAGGGAGAAAAGAAAAAAAAAAAATAATAACCCACCACTGAGAGAATTGTTGAAGATTTGCTAGCAAAAACTTCCCCAGTATCATAAAAGATGAAAAGATATCCATCCAAAAAGCTCAATGAACCCCATATACAGGAAAGACCCCAAAAGAAAGTCACCAAGACATAGCATAATCAAGCTTTCCAAAACCAAAGACAAAGAAAGAATCCTGAGCAGCATGGGAAAAACAAAATGTTACCTACAAAGGAGAACCAAGAAGACTAAGCTCTAATTTCTCAGCAGAAGCCATGCAGCAAGAAGGCAATGGGAAGTCATACATAAAACCCTGAAAGAAAAAGTCAATCAAGAATGATATCCAGCAAAATTATCCCTCAAATATGCTGGTGAAATTAGGACAGTGACAGATAAACAGAAATTAAAAGAATTTGTAAAAGAAAAAAAAAATAGACCAACTTTACAATAAAGGTGAAAGGGAGTATTTTGGACAGAGAACCAACAATGTCAAACAAAAACCTGAGATTAAGACACATGACAACATCACCCAGAAACCAACTCAGAAAAAGACTCAAAAATGAAAAACTGACAACACTGAAAATAGGGAACCAGACAAAACAATCTGTAAATGACAACAGCTACAAACAAAAAGAAGAAATATAAGGTAAAATTACAGAACTTTAAAATGAAGAAGAGATCAAGAAAACAGACTGTTTTAAACTGTGGAAGGTAAATTACAGGGTAACCAAAAAGAAAATTAATAAACCTTCTAGCCAAAAGAAGAAAGAAGAAAATAATAAAAACTCAGTAAACACAAGTCAACAATGAAGAAAATGAAAAGAAAATCTGATAACAAAATGAACTCAGCACAGAAAATTACACAAAGCAAGGAAATAAACTAAAAACAGCATATTAAAAGAATTAACTGTTAAACTAAAAAATCTAATAACCTAGTTTCCCCAAGCAAAATATTAAAATAATGTAATTAGATTTTGATAAGGCAGCAGTATAAATTTATGATCTCCTTATAGATTAAAATTCTGAAAACACTAG
>NW_006922129.1:656986-658143 GCF_000298275.1 Orycteropus afer afer
GAATATGGAAATTATCAAACAATGTCATTAATAGCATATGCAAGGAAAATTTTGCTGAAGGTAATTCAAAAGTGCTTGCAGCAGTATATTGACAGAGAACTTGCAGAAATACAGGCTGGATTCAGAAGTCATGGAACAAGGGATATATCATTGCTGATGTCAGATGCATCTTGGCTGAAAGCAAAGAATATCATAAAGATATTTACCTGTGGTTTATTGACTATGCAAAAGCATTTGACAGTGTGAATCTTAACAAATTACAGATAACATTGTAAAGAATAGGAATTCTAGAATATTTAATTTTTTTTTTCTCAACTGGAACTAGTACATAGACCAAGAGGGAGTTGTTTAAACAGAACAAGGGGATACTGCATGGTTTAAAATGAGTGAAAATGTGTTTAAGGTTGTATCCTTTCATCATACATATTCAATCTTTATGCCGAGCAAATGATCTGAGAAGGTTGGACTACATGAAGAAGAAAGCAACATCAGGATTGGAGAAAGACTCATTAACAACCTGCCATATGCAGATGACACAATCTTGCTTGCTGACAGTGAAAAAGGCTTGAAGTATTTACTGATGAAGATCAAAGACGACAGCCTCCAGTATAGATTATATGTCAACATAAAGAAAACAAAAATTCTCACAACTAGACCAATAAGCATCAGAAGGAAGATTGGGCAATCTACTTCTGTAGAGATATCGCTTTGGAAACCCAAGGAGGGGTTGCTATGAATCGAATTGACTCGATGGCAGTGAGTTTGGTTTTTTTGGTTTAGACCAATAAGCAACATCATAATAAATGGAGAAAGATTGAACTTGTCAAAGATTTAATTTCACTTGGCTCTGCAGTCAACACCCCTGAAAGTAGCAGTTAAGAAATCAAACGACTTATTACATTGGGTAAATCTGTGCAAAAGACCTGTTTAAAGTGTTAAAGAGCAAAGATGTCACTTTGAAGAGCAAGGTACCTGATCCAAGCCGTTGTCTTCTCAATAGCCTCATATGCATGTGAAAGCTAGACAATGAATAAGGAAGACTGAAGAAGAATTGATGCATTTGAATCATGGTGTTGGCAAAGAATATTGAATATACATGGACTGTCAGAAGAATGAACAAATCTTTCTTGGATGTATAACCAGAATGTTCCTTAGAA
>NW_006922129.1:658913-660266 GCF_000298275.1 Orycteropus afer afer
ACCCAACAAAAATGCAATTCACATTCTTTTCTGGTGCACCTGTTTCATTCTCCAGAATAGACCATATGATAGCCCACAAAGCAAGTCTGAATAAACTCAAAAACATAGAAATACTGCAAAGCTTCTTCTTGGATCACAGCACTATAGCATTAGAAATTAGTACTAGGAAGATCGGGGAGGGAGACAGGTCAAATACTTGGAAAGTAAATAACACCTTGCTTAAAAACTACTGAGTAATAGAAGAAGAAAAGAAAAGAAAATCCTTGACTCAAGCAAGAATGAAAATACAACATAGCAAAATATTTGAGACACAGAAAAAGCAGTGCTCAGAGAACAATTTATAGCAACAAGCACACACATCAAAAAGAAGAAAAATCAAAATCAACACCTTAACCTAACAACTCCAACAATTAGAAAAAGAGCTGTGGGGGAAAAATAAGCCTACAGTATCCAGAAGAAAGGATTGCAACAGAAATAAATGAAGCAGAAAAACAATAGAATCAATGGGACTAAAAGTTGGTGGTTTGAAAAGATTAGAAAACTGACTAACCACTGGCAAATTTAACAAAGGAAGAGAAAGAGAAGGTGCAAATAATATGAATAATAGAATACTATGAGGAACTGTATTCCAACAAATTTGAAAACCAAGAAGGAATGGATGAATTTCTAGAAACACACAACCTACGTAAACTAACACAGACTGAGGTAGAAACTTTGAATAGACCTATAACAAAAGAAGAAACTGAACAAGTCATTTAAAAAAAATAAAAATAAAAAAATTGCTAACAAAAAAATTCCCAGCCCAGACAGCTTCACTGAAGAATTCTACCAAACATACGGGGAAGAGCTGGCACCAATCCTCATCAAATTATTCCATAACACAGAAAAGGGTGTAATACTCTTGAATTCATTTTACGAAGCAAGCATAACCCCAGTATCAAAGCCAGGCAAAACAAAAAGCAAACAAACAACTCACTGCCCTGCAGTCGATTTTGACTTGTAACAACCTCTCCTTGGGTTTCTGAGGCAGTAAGTATCTCTACGGAAAATTACCCAGTCTTCCTTCTGAGGAGTGGCTGGTGGGTTTGAACCGCTAGCCTTCTGGTTAGCAGTCAAACGCCTTAGGCACTATGCCATCAGAGCTCCCAAGCCAAGCAAAGACACCACTAAAAAAGAAAATTACAAACCAGTATTCCTCATGAAGATAGACATAAAAATTCTCAACAAAATCGTAGCCAGTAGAATCCAACAATGTATCAAAAAGTAATACATCATGACTAGGTAGGATTCATACCAGATATACAAACCAAGAAAACCAAACTCACTGCCATCGGGTAGATTCTGACTCATAGC
>NW_006922129.1:662531-665050 GCF_000298275.1 Orycteropus afer afer
ACAAAAACTAACTCAAAAATAGACCAAATAAATGTAAAATTTAAATCTATAAAGATCATAAAGAAAAAATAAGGGCAAACTTAGGGCCATAATTTATGATGTAAATAGACTATCAAATATAACCCAAATTGCACAAATAGCAGAAGATAAAGTAGATGACTGGACATCCTAAAAATGAAATACTATGTGCATTAGAAGACTTCTACAGAAGAATAAAAAGAGAACCTGCAGATTGGGGGAAAATAATTTGGCAATGACATATCAGACAAGAAAGTAATATCTAAAATTTATAGAAAACTTCAACAACAAAATGACCAACTCACTTTAAAAATGGGCATAGGACATGAACAAACACTTCATCAAAGAAGAAGGCCAAGAAACACATGAAGAAATGTTTGCTCATGATCATTAGCGATTAGAGAGATGCAAATGAAAACAACGAGATATCATCTCACCCCAGCAATAATAGCAAAGGTCAATGAAACAGAAAACAACAAATGTTGCTGAAGGTGTGGAGACATTGGAACTCTCATATGCTGCTGATAGGCCTGTCAAATGGTAAAACCACCGTGGAAGATGATGAGGCACCTCCTTAAAAAGTTGAAACTAGAAATATCATTTGATCCAGTTAGTTTATATTACTAGATATATATCCTAGAGAAATAAGAGGACATGAATAGATATATTCATACCTATGTTTATTGCAGCATTATTCACAATAGGAAAGGGATGGAAACGACCTAAGTGTCCATCAACAGGTAAGTGGATAAACAAATTATGGTACATACACACAACAGAATTCTATGCAATGTTAAAGAATAATGAAGAATCTGTGAAACACTTCATAATGTGGATGAAACTAGAGGACATTATGCTGAGTGATATAAGAACAAATTCTGTATGAAGTTTCTATTATAGAAAGTCAAGTCAAGGAAAGGTTTACACACAGAAAACAAACAAACATTTTTAAATACCTATGGATGGGAGGGAAAGGGAGGGAAGATTAGTGTCTACTAACTACATAATAGGAGCTCTGGTGGTGCAGTGTCTAAGGCATTTGACTGCTAACCACAAGGCTGGTGGTTCAAACCTACCAGCCACTCCTCAGAAGAAAGACGGGAATCTAGTTCCGTAGAGATACTGCCTCAGAAAACTAAGCAGAGGTCGCCATGAGTCGAATCTGACTCAACGGCAGTGAGTTTGTTTTTTTGTTTTTGTTTTTTTGATAACTACATAATAGACACGTATTAATTTGGGTGAAAGGAAAGGCAATATACAGTAATGGGGTGATCAGCACAATGTCACTAAGGCAAAAGAAGACAAGGAAAAGTGCAGAAGCATTACAGACAATGAAGGTAAGTATTGTTACACAATCCTGCAATATTAATATTAGTAATAACAAACAATAATCTATGAGTGGACACATAAGTAAACAGACAAGCTGAACAGATATGGGTAGGCAAATGGGACCACATCCAAGACCATATACAAGTCAGCAGAAAATATTTCTGCATATATATTTTTATGTGCTGTAAATATATCCACGTATATAGTAAAGAAGTCAGGGAAAAAAAGTTACGAAAACTTCTTAGCCATAATCAAACATCTTGAGATAATGAGTCACTGGGCTTGGAGGCTTAGGGCCACAGTCTAAGGGGACAGCTAAGTCAATTGGTGTAACATAGTTCACAAAGAAGATGTTTTATATCCTACTATGGTGAGTAGTAACTGGGATCTTGGATTTCTGAGGTGGTAAATCTTTATGGACATAGAATGCCCAGTCTTCCTTCCACGGAGTGGCTGATAGGTTTGAACCGCCACCCTTCTGGTTAGCAGTCAAATGCTTCAGGCACTATGCCACTAGAGCTCCTTTTAAAACCTAGCTAGCTGCCATCAAAGGTGCAACTATTGGTCTCTTTCCATTTGAAGGCAAGAAGAGTGAAGAAAATAAAATATACGTAGAAAGAAATAGTCCAAATTACTAATGGACTAAGTGAACCTGAGCTTTCTTGATCCTGGGACCAGAAGAGCTAGATGGTGCCCAGCTATCACTATTGACAACTCTGAAAGAGTTCTAAATAGAAGTTCCTGGAGAGAATGGATTGGGTTTGGAATGAAACTCAAAATCATAAAAATTACCAGGCTTACTTGTCAGATGGTGACTGGTGGAACACTGAGTCTGTAGCACTTAGTCACCCCTCAAGCCTGGAACTGAATTTATCTCTGTGGCTCAACTTTGAATCAAATAATAGACAAACCCATAGGTGAACAGGGAGGTACACATTCCTTAGAACAACCAATCGTACAAGATTAAAAGGGAGGCATTTGCCCAGGAATAAAGCTCAGCGGGTAGGAAAGAAGGATGAGTGGGAACGGGAAACACAGAGAGGAAGTGACGTGCATCATGGGGTTGCAATCAATGTCAAGAGACAAAGTGTGAAGGAATTGCTGAATGGAAAACCAATTTGCTTGTAAATTTTCACTTAAATCACAATAAAGTTATTTTCTTTCTTTTTTTT
>NW_006922129.1:665787-677131 GCF_000298275.1 Orycteropus afer afer
ACCCCTCCTTGGGTTTCCAAGGTGGTATCACTACGGAAGTAGATTGTCCAACTTTCCTTCCGAGGAGTGGCTGGTGGGTTTGAACCACCAGCCTTCTGGTTAGCAGTCAAGTGCCTTAGACACTATGCTACCAGAGCTCCTTTTTAGAGGCTTACAAAGATTATATAAATGTCTATAGATATAGAATTTTTACATTCGGAACCACATAGAAGGAAACAAATCAGATGAAAAGAAGGCAATTAATTTGAATGTTTGTTGCAATGTTATTCCTAAATTTTAAAAATTTGCAACAACCAATTACTTAAACCAATGGGAGAATAGTGTTGCAAACCTTGAAGTGTTAATGCATTGGAACACTATACAGATATTAAAAATGAAAGAATGTCAACTTATGAATATCTGTCTACAATGTAGATTTTAAAGCCAGAACACAACATAGCATGTACATACAGAAAGTATCTATACCAGAATGTCTGTACATATGCCGAGAAAAAGAATATTTGGAGAGTAATAAGAAAAGTTTAGGCCATTGTAGGGCAGTTACCTACTTTGCTTCTCAGCCTTTCACAACATCAACAAACACATTTCAGATGCCTTTGCCCAGGATAAGCTTTGAAGAGGTTGGAGTTACTGGATATGAGTTAAAATTGGTAAAATTTCTAGGTAAGTCTTTAGAGTAGAGAATGAGGGCAGTTGCTAAGAGAGCTTGTCCAAGAATTTAATCCTATGTGCGTTTGCAGAGTCTGTAAAATGACAGTGTTAGATCCGTGGATGGTTTCTAAGGTTCCTTATAGGTCTCAGATTTTGCTTGTCTTTGAGAAGTGAAATTTGGAGGGAGAATTAAAAAGCTAATACTTAAGGACTTAAAATACAATGCCAGTAATATAGTGTACATTTATTAATTTATTATTAGTGAGAACGTATCTTCTACTTACTTAGAAACCATGGTCATCTGAATACATTTTAACTTTACAACTACAATCTATTTATATTTTACGTACGTTCTTTTAAGTATTTGAACAAATACTTCATTTTCCAAGTTAAATTAAAATACAAATACTTAATTTCAACATTAGTGGGAATGAAATCACATTTTTCATTGCTATTTTTCACTGTTGGTATACCAGTAAACCATTCACTGATTTCTGTGTGATATACTCTTCAGTTTTTCTCAGCTAGTTTTTCTTTTCTGAGCTAATACATTTTGGGCTTTTAGGAAAGATCACCTCCTCCTGCCTCCATGTTGTCACTGACCTGTCAGCTGGTCTAATTTCTGTCAACCCCAATCAGGGAACCTGACTCCTCCTGAGTTGCTCCTCATGTCTTAATGAGGGCCAGAAACCTCACAAGCAGGCTGGACCAGAGACACAGCCCTGTGCCCCATGGAAAATCAGATACGATACAAATCTATAGGAAGGAAGGCAGGGTCAATGAGGTGACTAAGGAGCAGGGATCCGTGCCTGAATTTCTGACCAAGGAGAGGCGTGTGGGACTCACACTTGGATTATTTGCAGGGCTACCCTTGGGGTCTAAGGAGCAATCCACAATGGGCATTGTTAGAAATAAATGTGCAGTAATTGCCTTGGGTCTTTGCAATACCCAATTCTCTGGACTCCAGACAGACACATCATTTCCTTAGGGTTTCCATTAGAAAGTTATTGCTTTCAGTGGTGTAATTTGTTACTTTTGTCTTCAGGAGAAATCTTCACAATGTCTAACTTTTTATCTTTGGTCCAAGGAATTCATCTTGTTTATTCTATCATATCTCAACTCCAGTGTTCGTGTTCATGGCCATTTTAATGAGTTAGCATCACTGTTTCTCTTTCATCTTAATTCCAAAGTCATCCCTCTCAATTCCATTTTGCCACTTTCTGGTACTCTACAATCATGCTTTTCAGATTTTGATATTTCAGTAAATATCACCACCACCACCCCCGAAATCTGAGGGCATTAAAGTAGGGAAGTCAATTTCTATTGCACCAGAAAAGCACATTAAAGAAAAAAGTAACCTCCCACACAGTTTCATTAAAGAAACAAATGGTTCCCCAGTTGTGCTCCCCCCACTTAGCTATGTAGGCATAATGACAAGTACAACAAAGGAAACAATTTTGTTTCAAGAATAGTTGGTTTATTTATGTTAGTAATGACCCCACCAGTGAGGGAAAAGGCAGGCTAGTGCCATGAGCAAGATGCCTTTGGGCACACAGGTTTACATAAGTGTTTATTTATTAGCCACATGTTCACCATCTGACCTCCATCCTCATCCTCTCCATGAACTCTTTCCAAGTCTACCCAACCCTTTCTCTTCTGAGATGGCATTCACAGGATCATATGTAGTCCCATCCCTAATAACTATTCATTTTATTCGCATGTGACTTTGTATTTTAGAGTGTCCTTAGCAAAAGGAGAGGGGCTGGTAACCTGGGCAGCTGGGAGTGATGATGTACAATTTAGTCTTAATCAGTAGCCATGCAAGCCCTTTATTTTGCACACCAGAACTTTGGAGCTATGTAGGTGTTACCTTCTCATAGGATATTTAGGCTGGTTATGAACAGGTGGGAAGCTTCAAGCTAGTATCTTCTACTTTAGGATAATAAATGAGAGGAATTTCATAGAGAGTCCAATGAATGCTACCAAGAAAATGAGGGTTATTACCGTAAACAGTAATATTCAGGCTAGAATATCTAGGACCCAGCTCTAAATCCAGAAGCAGTTTGGTTCCTGCAGAAGAAAGAACATGGTAAATGGGGTTCTACTGCCAAATTAAACATGTTCATTCTTCCTGTAGAACCAAGCTGCATCTATGTGTCTAGATTAATGGGGTTCAACCAAAGTGGACTATACATGTAGACCTCACCAGATAGAATACACAGGAATCAAACTGACTACATTTGTGGAAAGAAGTGATCGAGAAGCTCCATATCATCAGTCAAAACAAGATCAGTGGCTGACTGTGGAACAATCAATTGCTCATATGCAAGTTTGAGTTGAAGATAAAATAAGTCCACAAAAGCCAAAAATGGCCTTGATTATATCCCACCTGAATTTAGAGGCAATATGAAGAATAGATTTGACACACTGAGCACCAGTGACTAAAGACCAGACCAGTTGTGGGATGACATCAAGAACATCATCTATTAAGAAAGCAAAAGGTCATTAAAAAGATAAGAAAGGAAGAAAATACAAAAAATGGATGTCAGAGAGACTCTTGAAACTTGCTCTTGAACAGAGTGTAGCTAAAGTGAGTGGAAGAAATGATGAAATAAAAGAACTGAAGAGAAGATTTCAAAGGGCAGCTTGAGAAGACAACATAAATTATCGTAATAAAACGTGCAAAGACCTGGAATTAGAAAACCAAATAGGAAGCACATGCTCAGCATTCCTTAAGCTGAAAGAAATGAAGAAAAAATTCAAGCCTCAAATTGCGATATTGAAGGATTCGCTAGACAAAATATTGAATGATGCAGGAAACATTAAAAGAAGATGGAAGGAATAATCGCAAAGAATTGGTTGAAATTCAACCATTTCAAGAGGTAGTGTAAACCAATGGTATTGAACAAAGAAATCCAAGCTGCAATGAAGGAATTGATGAAAAACAGGTCTTCAGGAATTGATGGAATACCTACTGAGATGTTTCAACAAATGGATACAGTGCTGGAGACGCTCACTCATTTCTGCCAAGAAATTTGGAAAACAGCTACCTGACCAACTGACTGGAAAACCAAAAAGCAAACTCACTACAATTGAATCAATTCTGACTCATAGAGATCCCACTGAGTTTCTAAGGGTGTAAATCTTTACAGAAGCAGACTGCCTCATCTTTCTTCTGTGAAGTGGCTGGTGGGTTCAAACCACTGTCCTTTTGGTTAGCAGTCAAATGCCTTAACCTCTACATTACCAGAGCACCTTAACTGACTGGAAGAGATCCATATTTATGCCTATTCCAAAAGTGATTCAACAAAATTAGAAAATTATTGAACAATATCATTAATTTCAAATTTTGTGAAGATAATTCAAAAATGATTGCAGCCGTACATTGACAAGGAACTTCCAGAAATTCAAGCTGGATTCAGAAGAGGATGTGGAATTTACTGATGTCAAATGGATCTTGGCTGAAAGCAAAGAACATCAGAAAGATTACCTGTGTTTTATTGACTATGCAAAGGCATTCAACTGTGTGGATCACAACAAATTATGGGTAACATTGCAGAGAATGGGAATTCTAGAACACTTAATTATGCTCACAAGGAACCTTTGCATAGACCAAGAGGGACTCGTTCGAACAGAACAAGGGAATATTGCATAGTTTAAAATCAGGAAGGGTGTGTGTCAGGGTTGGATCCTTTCACCATATTTAATCAATCTGTATGCTGATCAAATAATCCAAGAAACTGGGTTAAATGAAGAAGAACATTATGTTCTGTGAAATAAGTGAATCACAGATGAATATTAGTTCACTGTTGTAAAAAGTAAAGGAAAGGTTTATATATGGAAGGAAGCATTCTTTGTTGGTTACCAGTGGTGGGGGGAGATTGGGGAAAACACTGCTGAATAGGTAGAGACAAGCATTGATTTGGGTGAAGGGAAGAGCAATGTACCAAAAGTGAGTGATCAACATGGTGGCACTGAGGAAGAAGACAGAGAGGTACACGGGAGATACAAACAACAAAGATGAACCCTGTTGTATTACAGTGCTATGTTGTCATTGATGGCAAGTACGACATATTGCACTGGGAAAATCTGCTGCAAAAGACCTCTTCAAAGTGCTGAAGAGCAAAGATGTCTCCTTGAAGACTAAGGTGTACCTAACTCAAGCCATGGTCTTTTCAATCACCTCATATGCATGTGAAGATAAAAGTCCATGTGAGAGCTGGACAATGAGTAAGGAAGACTGAAGAAGAATCAATGCTTTTGAGTTGTGGTATTGGCAAAGAATACTGAAAGTACCATGGACTGCCAAAAGAACTAACAAATCTGTCTTGGATGAAGTACAGCCGGAGTGCTCCTTGGAAGCAAGAATGTCCAGATTTCACCTCACCTACTTTGGTCCTGTTGTCAGTGGCGACCATTCCCTGGAGAAGGCTATCATGCTTGGTAAAGTGGAGGATCAATAAAAAAGGGGAAGGCCCTCAACAAGATGGATTGACACAGTAGCTACAATGATGGGCTCAGGTATATAGCAAGGATCGTGGAGCTGGCACAGGACTAGGCAGTGTTTTGTTCTGCTGTACATAGGGTCGCTAGGAGTCGGAGATGACTTGATGGCACCTAACAACAACATGAGGTAAGGGTCTTGCCTTGGTGATTTTGTTGAAAATCAATTGAAGATAGTTGTCAGACTTTATTTGATACTTTCTGTTCTACTCTATACATTGATCTGTTTGTCTACCCTTATGCCAACAACACACAGTATTGTTTAAAATTATTTTTATTGTGAAAGTTTACAGAGAAAATTCATTTTCCATACAGCAGTTCATACACATTTTGTGTATGAACTGTAATTCCCCACAATGTAACAGCTCTCTTCCCATTTCCTCCCTGGGGTTACCTCTTCCTTGTGTCCTTCTTTCCTATGTATTCCTGCCCCCTGAGCTATCTCCCTTTGCAAATACTACCCTTCTATTCTCCCATGAACAGCACATTCTTGCTTATTATACATTTATATAGGAAGTTTTGAAATTGGTATATAAGTCCAAGTCAATTTGTTCTAGGTCCTTTGCATTGCCATATATATTTTCTAATTCACCCATTAAATTTTACAAAAACCCTGCCAAAATCTTGATATGGATTGTATTGGAGAAAACTGGCATTTTAACAATATTGATTATTCTAATCAATGTGCATGAAATATCTCTCCATTTATTTTGATCTGCAATTTGTATCAGCAATGTTTTGTAGTTTTTGGTGTACAGGTCTTAATCTTATTTCGTTAAACTTTATTAAATTCATGGGAGCTATGGTGGCGTAGTGCCTAAGGCATTTGACTCTAACCAGAAGGCTGGTGGTTCAAATCCACCAGCCACTGCTCAGAAGGAAGGTTGGGCAATCTACTTCCATAGTGATACCTCCTTGGAAACCCAAGGAGGGGTCGCTATGAGTTGGATCCGACTTGACGGCAGTGTGTTTGGTTTTGGTTTTATCTGAAATTAGTAAGTCTTAGCAAAGCATCTACTTTTATTGGTAGTAGTACTTTTCTCTTCCACTCTGTGAATTAAATATCATCAATGTTATGTGTAAGGCAAACTAGGTGCTTTTCATTTATTAATTCATGTAACAAATAGTTATTCAGCACTTACATTACCAGGCTCTTTCTTGGCACCAATGAGGAAACAGTAAACAAAGCCATGTCTTTGCCCTCATACACTTTACTACACTGTAGTAATATAATACAACAGAATATTTTCAATATAATGCAAAGTAATATTAAAAAGTAAAGTAGGAGAAGGAGACAGAGAATAAAGAGAGTGGTGTTTGAAAAGGGTAGTCAGGGAAACACTGTTTGGCTAGGTTACCTTTGAGAAGAAATCAAAAAGAAATGAGAGAGTATCTGGCACTTCCAAGGTTTGGAGAATAACATGTGCAAAGGCTCTGGTTAAGGGACTATGTGACTGGAATATAGTGAGAAGAAAACGAAATGGGAAATCTGGCCAGAGACCAGGTCATGTATGGTTTTTCAAACTCAGAGACGTACCTTGGATTTTACCTAAGTTGTGATACAAAGAGATTTTGAAGAGTTTTAAGTAACAGAATGAAATATGTATGTTTTAAAGGGATTACTATGGAGGGTAAAAGCAGGAGGAGGAACAGCAGTTAGGAGTCTATTGCAGTATTTCAGGCAAGATATAATGGAGGAAGTGGTGATCCATAGTCATATTTGGAGTATATTTCAAAAATAAAGCCAACAAGTGTGGTGTTAGAGGAAAAAGGTGCCAATGACTCCATGGTTTTTGACCTGAGCAACTGGTCTAATTTCTTACCATTTACTGGGATGGGAAGCACTTGAGGGGCAAGTATGTTTGGGGGAGATTTTGGCTTTAGATATGTAAAGTTTGATTTGTTTATTAGGAAATCATGTGGAAAGGTAGAGTTGGAAATCTAATAAGAGAGTTTGGAGTTCAGAGAAAAGGTAAGACTTGAAATATAAATTTAACAAAACTGTATGAGAATACTTGGGAAATGAATAAAAATAGAGAGGAGTTCAGAGGACTAAATCTGGGACAATCCAACATTTAGAAGTTAAGATGATGTTGTTGTTAGGTGCCATCGAGTTGTCTCCAACTCACAGTGACCCTATGCACAGCAGAATGAAACCCTGCCTGGTCCTGTGCCAGCCTCACGATCCGTGCTATACCTGAGCCCATCGTTGCAACCACTGTGTCAGTCCGTCTCACTGCGGGCCTTCCCCTTCTTCATTTACCCTCCACTTTACAAAACATGATATCCTTCTCCAAGGAATGGTTCCTCCCACAACATAACCAAAGTGGGTGAGACAAAGTGTGGCTGTTCTCACTTCCAAGGAGCATTCTGGCTGCACATCTTCCAGGACAGATCTGTTAGTCCTTTTAGCAATCCATGGTACTCTTAGCATTCTTCTCCAACACCATAACTCAAAAACATCAGCTCTTCTTCAGTCTTCCTATTCATTGTCCAGCACTCACCTACATAAAAGATGATTGAAAATACCATGGCTTGGGTTAGGTGCACCTTAGTCTTCAAGGAGACATTTTTACTCTTCATCACTTGAAAGAGTACTTTCACAGTAGATTTGCCCAATGCAATACGTCATCTGATGTCTTGACTGCTGCTTCCATTGGTGTTGATTGTAGAACCAAGTAATATGAAATCCTTGACAACTTCAATCTTTTCTCTGTGCATCGTGAAGCTGTTTATTGGACCAGTTGCAAGGATTTTTTATTTTCTTTATATTGAGGTGTAATCCATACTGCAGACTATAGTCTTTAATCTTCACCACTAAGCACTCCAAGTCATCTTCACTTTCAGCAAGCAAAGTTGTGTCATCTGCGTATCACAGGTTGTTAATGATTCTTCCTCCAATGCTACGTTCTTCTTCATATAACCCATGTTCTCAAATTATTTGCTCAGCATACAAATTGAATAAGTATGATGAAATGATACAACCCTGATGCACCCCCTTCCTCATTTTAAACCATGCAGTGCCCCCTGGTTCTGTTTGAATGACAGCCTTCTGATCTATGTACAGGATCCTCATGAGCACAATTAAGTGTTCTGGAATTCGCATTCTTCTCAATGTTATCCACAATTTGTTATGATCCATGCAGTTAAATGCTTTTCCACAGTCAATAAAACACAAGTAAACATCTTTCTGGTATTCTTTGCTTTGAGCCAAGATCCATCTGACATCAGCAATGATATCCCTCATTCCATGTCCCCTTCTGAATCCAGCTTGCCTTTCTAGAAGTTCTCCATCAATTTACTGCTGCAACTGTTTTTGAATTATCTTCATTAAGATTTTACTTGCATGTGATATTAATGATACTGTTTGATAATTTCCACATTCTGTGGGATCACTTTTCTTTGGAATGGGTACAAATACAGATCTTTTCCAGTCAGTTGGCCAGGTAGCTGTCTTCTAAATCTCTTGGCATAACCGAGTGAGTGCCTCCTGTGCGGCATCTGTTTATTGAAACATCTTAATGGGTATTCCATCAATTCCTGGACCCTTATTCTTCACCAGTTCTTTCAGTGCAGCCTTGACGTCTTCCCTCAATACCATTGGTTTTTTATCATATGCTACCGCATGAAATGAATGAATATCGACCAATTCTTTTTGGTACAGTTACTCTGTGTATTCCTTCCATTTTCTTTTGATGTTTCCTGCATCATTCAAAATTTTGCCCATTGAATCTTTGAATATTGCAACTCAAGGCTGAAATTTTTTCTTCAGTTCTTTCAGCTTGAGAAATGCAGAGCATGGTCTTCCCTTTTGGTTTTCTAACTCCAGGTCTTTGCACATTTAATTATAATAGTTGGCTCTGTCTTCTTGAGCTGCTCTTTGAAATCTTCTGTTCAACTCTTTTATCTTGTCATATCTTCCATTTGCTTTAGCTGTTCTCCACTCAAGGGCAAGTTTTAGAGTCTCTTATGACATCCATGTTGGTCTGTTCTTCCTTTCTTGTCTTTTTAATGACCTCTTGCTTTCTTCATGGATGATGTTCTTGATGTCATCCCACAATTCCTCTGGTTTTGTCACTGGTGTTCAATGCATCAAATCTATTCTTTAGATGGTCTCTAAATTCAAGAGGGATGTTATCAAGGTCATATTTTTGCTCTTGTGGACTTGTTTTAATTGTCTTCAACTTCAAGTTGAACTTACATATTAGCAGTTGATGGTCTGTACCATAATCAGCTCCTGGCTTTGTTTTGGCTGAAGATATTGAACTTTTCCATCTCCACTTGCCACAGATGTAGTCAATCTGATTCCTGTTGTTCCATCAGGTGAAGTCCATGTGTATGGCCATTATTTATTTATGTTGTTGAAAAAAAGTATTTGCAGTGAATAATTCATTGGTCTTGCAAAATTCTGTCACCTCCAGCATTATTTCTATCACCAAAGCCATATTTTCCAATTGCCAATGACTCTTCTGTTTCCAACTTTTGCATTCCAGTCACCGATGGTCGTCAACACATCTTGTTTGCATGTTCAGTCAATTTCAGACTGCAGAAATTGGTAGAAATCATCAATTTCCTCATCTTTGGCTTTGGTGGTTTGTGCATAGATTTGAATAATAGTAGTATTAACTATTAGGAGGAGGGGTTGCTATGAGTCAGGTCCGACTCGACGGCACATAACAACAATAGAAGGCCCTAGCCACTGTGTGCCCACCTACCTGCCCAGGGGCCCAGCCTTTATAAAGATGATGAGAAGATTCAGAGAGTCTGAAAACAAAGAACCAGAGAGTTTGGAGCTAAGTAGAGTGTACTGTCCAGGAAGTTTAATGAAGAAAGTCTTTCAAGAAGGAAAGCATGAACAACTGTTTCAAATGCTATTGAGTGATCCAAATTTGGCCATTTAGTGTGGCAACATGGAGGCTATTTCTGACTTTTCACTTTTGTTGTTGTTGTTATTTGCTGTCAAGTTGGACCCAACTGATAGCAACCCCTCCTTGGGTTTCCAAGGCGGTATCACTGTGGAAGTAGATTGCCCAACCTTCCTTCCAAGGAGTGGCTGGTGGGTTTGAACCATCAGCCTTCTGGTTAGCAGTCAAGTGCCTTAGTCACTATGCTACCAGAGCTCCTGTGACTTTCCACTAGGGATTTCAATATATTGACAGTTAAAAAAAAAAAAGTCAACTGAAGGGGGCTCAAGGAAAAATAGAAGAAAAAGTGGAAATAAACAGCAAAGAAAACTGGGTCAAAGAATTTTTTCTTTGAAAATTTGTAGGGTTTGCAGAGTAGAGAGAAGTTTTCTTTGTTATCATGAGAGATATAAAAGCTTGTTTGTAGGCTGATGGTGGTGTTTGAATGAAGAGGGAAAATCGATGATGTAGGAGAGAGAAGGGATCATTTCAGGAGCAAGATCCTTAAGATCTGTTGCACAAGTGGAGGAGATAGCCATCCATAAAAGATCCCTGCATATCAGATGGGAGCTCTAGTGGTGTAGTGCCTAAGGCATTTGACTGCTAACCAGAATATGGTTATGATTACAATATAAGCCTGCCTGCATATTGCTAACTTGAATTATCTTGTCTTTATTGGATAAATTTTTCTGAAGTCATCAGTTTGGATTAGTTCGGTGGCACAATTTGGCATTAGACAGATATGTGGGTAATAGTCTCTAGATCAGCTTCTTTGGTGTTTCCATTGATTCTAACAGATATTCTTTTCTGCTTATATTATTCAGAGTCCATTTCTGAAGACTGGGACTAAAATCCACAGCTACCGTACTTACAAGTATCATATAACTCTCTTTTTTTCCATTAAACATATGATATTACTGAGGCTTTCAGAGGTTAAATAACTTGTGTCTCTCACACTGTTAGCAAGTGTGAGCACCCAGAACTCTTAAGTTCGATGTAAGCCAAAGAGAGGCACAAGTATGTATATATTATATATATGTATATGTTTAAAAGAATGTTAAATTTCATATGGGCAAACTGGTGGGACTGACATATCCCAAATACCTAGTTTAGTGCCTGGACCAAAGAGGACATGCAATCAATACTTGTTAAACATAACAAGTATCACAAGAATTATAGGTTTCTGAGGCAGTATCTCTACGGAAGTAGATTGCCCAGTCTTCCTTCCAAGGAGTGGCTGGTGGATTTGAACTGCCAGCCCTCTGGTTAGCAGTCAAATGCCTTAG
>NW_006922129.1:677906-679540 GCF_000298275.1 Orycteropus afer afer
AGCACTTTCCTCAGTGCCTTAGCTACATCCTTATTCCGGAGAGTATAAATCAGAGGATTCAGTGTGGGAGTAATGATGCTATAGAACACAGAGCCAACTTTGTCTTGCAATGGAGTGCGCTGGGCCCTGGGCCTCATATATGAGAAGATACAGGCACCAAACAAGAGGGAAACCACAGTAAGGTGAGAGCTACAAGTAGCAAAGGCATTTCTCTTGCTCCCAGCTGAACGCATTTGAATGATACTGTGGAGGATGAAGGCATAAGATGTCGAAACCAGGAAGATAGGGAAGAGGAGAAGTAGGATACTGCTGATGTACACTGTGGTTTCATAAACAGTGATGTCTCCACATACCAACTTCACAACAGCTGGAAACTCACAGTAGAAGTGGTGGATTTTTCGAGGCCTACAGAAAGGAAAGTGCATCAAAATTACTGTGTGAATGAGGGAGTTCACGGATGCTTCCAACCATGACACGACAGCCATCGTCACTCCCAACCTTCTGTTCATGAGGACAGTGTAACGCAGTGGATGACAGATGGCAACATAGCGGTCATAGGACATGAGAGCTAGGAGAAGACACTCAGCACCACCCAGAGATAAATAGAGAAAGTGCTGGGTCGCACAACCCACAAAGGAAATGGACTTCTTGCCAGATAGGTAGTTGGTCGCCATCTTGGGGATGGTAGTGGTGACATGCATCAGATCCATGAGGGAAAGCTGGCTGAGCAAGAAGTACATCGGTGTGTGAAGCCGAGGATCAGCACAGATGAGGAGAATGGTGAGGGTGTTGGCAGTCACCGCGATGAGGAAAACCACCATGGTCAAGGAGAACAGAAAAAGGTGGGGGAGAGAGTCATCAAAGAGCCCTTCGAGGATGAAGTCTTCCAGAGAGGTATGATTCTCCTGCCACATCTCTTCCTTCTCAATCCCTGGGGAAATAGGAAGTGGACAGCGAGGTGACTTCAGAAATACTGGGGTTCGCCATGCCTGACAACATGCATCTTTTGATCTAAGAAATAATTTGTGGAGATTTTTTTTTTTCTACTTGTAATTATTCAGTAGCTTTCATTATTAAAATAATCTTTAAAATGAGAGCAAGAACTTATCATTTCTCTCCACAAACATATTATACTGAAATTCCAGAATATCTGTTGTTGTTGTTGTTAAGTGTTGTCAAGTCGTTTCCGACTCATAGCAACCCCATGCACAGCAGAATGAATATCTAGACTCTATTTTATACCAAACTTCAAGATTATAGTCTCTTCTCTTAACTTACTGTATCTGTCAGGGCTTAATCAGAGAAGCTGAACCACTGGGAGATTTATATATACACATATGTATGTGTACATGTATGCATATTTATGTGTACATGTATGCATATGTATATATATATAAATCTCCCAGTGGTTCAGCTTCTCTGATTAAGCCCTGACAGATAAATAAGTTAAGAGAAAAAACTATGTAAGGAGCTTTGGTGGTGCAGTGCCTAAGGCATTTGACTACTAACCAGAAGGTTGATGGTTCAAACCCACCAGCCACTCCACAGAGGAAGATGACACCCAACAGGGGTAACTATAAATCAGAATTGACTTGGTGGCAATGAGGGCTTTTTTTTTTTTTTTTTTTTTTTTT
>NW_006922129.1:679640-681499 GCF_000298275.1 Orycteropus afer afer
TTTTTGTATATAGCCACAGTAGTCAAAATAGCCAGTGTTGATGCAGTGATGGACAAATCAACCAATGGAATAGAGTAGACAGCTGAATTTCACAAAGGGACGAACCCCATTAAATGCGGAAAAGATAGCCTCTTTAACAAATAATGCTGGCAAAAGTGGCTGTCCTTTTGCAGAAAACTGAAACAGGAGCCACATCCTTTCCCATATACAAAACTGAGCCCAAGATGGAGCAAAGCCCTAAACGTAAAACCTGAAACCATAAAGATCATCAATGAAAAAATAGGGGCAAGCTTAGGGGGCCTAATACGTGGCATAAATACACTATCAAACACAACTGAAAACACACAGACAGCAGAAGACAAACTAGACAACTGGGACATCCTGAAAATTAAACATCTGTGGAGAGCAAAGACTTCAGCAAAAAAGTAAAAAGAACCTACACACTGGAGGGTGGGGGCGGGGGTGGATTGGCAACAACATATCAGAAAAAACACTAGTCTAAAATTTATAGAAAACTTCAGCACCTCAACAACAAAAAGACAATCTAATTAAAAAATGGGCAGAGGACATGAATAGACACTTCACCAAAGGACATCCAGGTGGCCAACAAACTCATGAAGAAATGGTTGTGATCTTTAGCCATTGGGAAGATGTAAACCAAAACAACAATTAGATATCATGTCACCCCAGCATTAACAGCAAAATTAAAAAAAAAATAAAAAAGCAGAAAACTACAAATGCTGATGAGGATATGGAGAGACTGGAACCCTCATATATAGCTGGGAGTATAAAATGGTGCAGCCACTGTGGAAAATGGTCTCGTGCTTCCCTGAAAAGTTTGAAATAGAAATACTATATGATCCAGTAATCACATTACTCGGTATATACCCTAAAGAAATAAGAATCATGACAAAACATATATATGCACATCCATGTTCATAGCAGGATTATTCACAATAGCAAAAAGATGGAAACAACCTAAGTGACCATCAGTGGATGAATGGGTAAACAAACTGGTACACACACACAATGAAATACTGTTGTTGTTGTTGTTGTTATGTGCCTTTGAGTCAGACCTGACTCATAGCGACCCCTCCTTGGGCTTCCGAGGTGGAATCACTACAGAAGTAGATTGCCCAACTTCTTTCTGAGGAGTGGCTGGTAGGTTTTAACCAACGGACTTCTGGTTAGCAGTCAAGTGCCTTAGGCACTACGCTACCAGAGCTCCCTAATGGAATACTATGCAACATTAAAGAATAATGATGAGGACAAATATTGTGTTAGTCTGTTATTGTAAAAGTTAAGGAAAGGTTTATCTATAGAAGGAAATTTTCTTTGTTGGTTACCAGGGGTGGGAGGGGAGGGAAGGGAACGCCGTTAGATAGATAGAGATAAATATTGATTTGAGTGAAGAGGGCAATGTACCAAACCTGTGTGACCAATATGACAGCATTGAGAATGAGAAAGACATAGAGAGGTACATGGGAGGTATAGACATCAAATATGAACCTTTTTGCACATATAGTACTGCATTGTCAATGAAGGCAAACATGGGTATATGGGTAGATAGATAGGTGGACAGGCTGTACGATTAGGTATGTCTATGAAATGGGGAGTGTATCCAAGAACATATATGGGGTTGGCAGACAACGGTCCTACAAGTTTATGTGAATGATCAGAGTTCCTAGGTGTATAGTAGAGCTGACAAGGGGCAAGGTTGTGGTCACTGCTTGGTCACAGCCAGCTACCCAGAGAGACTGAGTAGTTGAACCTGTGGGCTTGGGACCATAGTCGCAGGGGACATCAAGCTCAATTGGCATAACATACTATACAAAACATTGTTCCACCTCCTACCTTGG
>NW_006922129.1:682379-684208 GCF_000298275.1 Orycteropus afer afer
GAACACAAGACTTAAAGGCAAAACCCAAAAACAAACCGACTGTCATCAAGTTGATTCTGACTCATAGCGACCCTTATAGGGTTTCCAAGGCTGTAAATCTTTACAGAAGCAGACTGTCTCGTCTTTCTCTCATAGAGCAGGTGGTGGGTTCAAACTGCCAGACTTTTAGTTAACAGCCCAATGCCCTAACCACAGTGCCACCAGACCTCCTTAAAGGCAACAAAGATAAATACTATTACATGCATAATCTTGCAATAACAGTAATAACAATAACCTATGAGTGGATACATCTATAGACACCCAAGCTAAACAGATGTTTAGCGAATGAGACTATATGTATGAATAATATCATTCATATACGTTTGACAGAGACTGTCTCTACCTCTATATTTGTGTGTGCTGCAAATACATCCATGAATACAGTAGAGCCTACATGGAGCAAAGTTATGAAAACTTCTTATCCACAACCAGACACCTTGAGGGAATGAGTCACTGGGCCTGGGGGCTCAGGACCATAGTCTCTAGGGACACCAAGGTCAATTGGCATAATATAGTCCACAAAGACAATGTTCTGCCTCCTACCTTGGTGAGGATTGACAGAGGGCTTAAAAGCTTGTGAGAGGCCAAGTTGCAACTATTGATCTTTCCTTACCCGGAGTGAAGGAGGTCCTGGATAGAGTGGGAGGAAAATGTTGAACAAAACTCGAAATCATGAAAAAGACTAGGCTTACTTGGGTCAGACAGAAACCGTTGGACCTCAGAGACTAAGGCCCTTAGATACCCTTCAAGCTTATATCTGAACTGTCACCCCTGTGGTTCAACTTTCAGCCAAAGAGTTGACAGACCAGTGAACAAAACACCAGGGACAGACCACCCCTTAGAACGATCATCCATAGAAGACCAAAAGGGCGAGATGTGCCCAAGAGTAAAGCCCAGAAGGCAAGAAGGGGTAGGAAAGTAGGATGGATGGGAATGGAAGCGGAGGGCGGAAGCGGGAACAGTGCTGTTACACTGTGGGGATTGGAATCCGTGTCACAGAACAAAATGTGTAGGAACTGCTGAGTGGAAAACCACTTTACACTGTAAACTTTCACCCAAATCACAATCAAAAAGTTAAAAAGAAAAGAAACAAAAGTAATTTACTCTGTAAACTACAATAAGATGTGAAACAAAGAAGAAAATCAAAGGAAGAATGCTTCTACCCAATGACACAATGATTCCACTTTGCCACTGAGGCAAAGGGCAAAGAAATGGTTCCTCTACTTGCCAGGGTGATTAATCCTGACTATCGAGGGAAAATTGAGCTGCTGCTACCCAGTGGGGAGAAAAAGATGTGTGTCTGGAATGTACAGGATTCTCTAAGGTACCTCTTTGTACTCCTGCGTCCTTTGACTGAAGTCAATGGAAAAATACAGCTCAATTCAGGCAGTACTGCTAATGGCCCAGATCCATCAGCAATGAAGTTTTGGGTCACCCCACTAGAGAAGGAACTATGACCAGCTGAGATGCTTCCTGAGGGTAAAGGAATATAGAATGGATAGTGAAAGAGTGCAGTTGTAAACACCAGCCATGACAATATGACAAGTTGCAAAAACAAAAACTGTAATAGCTAAGGCATTTCTTACTTATTTTGCTATAAATATTTTGTACCTGTATAACAAATATTTTACCTCCCTTCTGTTGCCCCATTATCTAACATAGATGTGTTAACAACACTGAACTTTATTAAAATACTTAGCACTTAAGTAACAGGATATAAAAGGAGAAGTATGGATCAGACAAAGGAACAAATGTGACCTGAACAAAAAAGTGTTTTGTATCATCTTATC
>NW_006922129.1:684723-686068 GCF_000298275.1 Orycteropus afer afer
CAACCTTCCTTCCGAGGAGTGGCTGGTGGGTTTGAACCGCCAGCCTTCTGGTTAGCAGGCAAGTGCCTTAGGCACTATGCTACCAGAGCTCCTACCACACTATGTACATGAAAGCAAACAAGAAAGATGCCCTAGGTAGACCTGCAGTCTTAAAATTATGGATTAAGCCAATAAAATGAGCCTGATAACATTTCATCAGCCAGATTTTATTCAATTCTCATATAAATACTAATCAGAATGAGAGCTTGATGTCCACTGGAGTGTGACTCAAAAAAATAATAATCTATATTGGTCCCCAAATAGCCACACTGTCCCTCTTCGTACTTTTTCTCCTAAGCATCTCTCACTAGATCCTCAGGCATTCCGAATTCCCTGCTACTTTTTACAGCAAAGAACTCAGGACTGAATGCGTTTTAGTTCCAATCAAAGTGTAATTGGCTTAGTATGGAGAGATCACATCTATTATCTCTGTCTCTACTAATGCAGCCTTGGATCTGATCTTTTCGACTGTCACTTCACGCTTAAATGCAGCTCAGCTTTTTGTGGACTAAGAGCTCAACTTTTCCATGCTCTCCCTGATCACTCCAATCCAGTCAAAATATGGACACTTTTACTTAAATATCAATATACTTCCTTCTTTCCTCATCAGTGTCCCTCTTTCTCTCTAAACTTCCATGATGTAAGTTTTTCATCATCTGTTTCATGTCTCTCTTCTTCCCTTAGGAAACTCTCTGATAGTTCCCCCATTCTGATGTGTGACCCACAGATGACCTTTTTTCTGTGCCTTCTTTTGTATATCACCCTCTGACTTAAGGGGTAGGGAGATAAGCTGAAAACATTAGCGGATCCTCTAGTTTTTAATAAAGGCTTCCAGGACACCTCAACCCCCAACATTATTTTACCTGTAACTTCCTCTTCAGAGACTTGTGGGCAGAACAGGTAGAGAAGTGAACTGTAGTGGGCAGGATGAGTCCACACTGACTCCAATTGACTACTGATCATGAAAACAAGGCTTTTCAGAGGTGCTCATCAGATTTCCTTCTCTGACCCTGGAAATCTCCCTTTACTGGTGGAATGGTATAGAGTACATTGTTCAAGGCCCAGCCATCATTGTTCACACTAATTATCCTTGTGACAGAACATCATCACGAGCAGCAATGAATGTGATTCTGCGATGCCCTTCCAATCTTTACTCAGATCTTGAATTCCATCAGGACATATTAAGTGACTGAACTTCTTTAGCTCTACTAGCTGTACTTTTGAATTATGCATATACTTCCTTTCCCTCTAAACATACACCCAAGCCACCTCTCCATCCCCAGATGGCAGTGAGAACTTGGGCAAT
>NW_006922129.1:697914-699361 GCF_000298275.1 Orycteropus afer afer
GTCTGTGCAATCCTTCTGCCTAGTCCGCCATCTTGCCCCGCCTCTTTTTTTCTTATTTCTTAAGATATAGTTGTGGAGATTTCTACTTTTGACCAAGGGAGTAACTGGACAATATTTACTCTTCTGCATGTAACAACTAGAAAATAGGACAAAATATATGAAACTATAGTTCAAGACATTGAATACCAAAAAAAAAAAAAAAAAAAAAGATGCGGCTGCTGTAGAAAACAAATGACTTCAGTGGTACAATTTCTTGATTTTTTTTTTTTTTTTTTGCCTTGAGGATATCCAGGCTGAGAGGCTGGGACGGAGAACCCAGGTGGAACTCAGCCAGCTCCTTGAATTGAGGAGCTGGAGCTGAAAATGGGAGGAGCTCCAAGTCACTATAGTTTTCAGGGTTTAAAACTGGAGAGAAGAGCTGCACAGAGAGACAGCCAGAGATCTGCAGGTCTTCTTGAGTGTTTAGTAGAATAATGAACAGTATGTGTGTGTGGTAAAATTACCTGAAGCTGGAAAAAGAATCACCTGAAAAGATTAGCGGAAACAGTACCCAGACTTCACGCAGGGACTTCCCTCTACTCAAACTGGAAAACTTCATAGTCCATGGAGTAATGGGTGTAGTCACAGAAGAATCTCTCCTCCGAAGTGAGAGATAAACATCCCTTGACTAAAATCTGCTGTGGTTCTGCCTAACAAATCCTAAAATCAAGATCCAAAGAGATCAAATGCACCCAGTAATTTAACTGCATTCCAGGGCAAAGCTCAAGAATATTTACAGGAATACAAAAATATCCAGCACTCAAGAAGGAAAACTCACATTCCCTGGCATCTAATAACAGATTACATGGCGTACAAAGAAAGAGGAAAATATTAACCATAATGAGAAGGAAATAAAATCAATTAATTGAAATTAACCCGGAACTGATATGCAATAGATATTTAAACCAAAAAATAAGGGGTTTCCAACTCATAGCAACCCCCATTGGATTTCCAAGGCTATAAATCTTTATGGAAGTAGATCGCCCAGTCTTCCTTCCATAGAGCAGCTGGTGGGTTTGAACTGCTGACCTTCCAGTTAGCAGTCAAGTCCCCTTATCCACTATACAATACACAGCACTATTTGTATAAAATGCAGTATGTTTAAAATGTAAGAAGAAAGATTAATCATGTTGAGTAGAGACAAAAAGATAAAACACACATACATGCAGATCAAGTTTCTAAAGTTGAAAATTTATAAAATCTAAGATTAAAAATAGGAGCTCTGGTAGCATAGTGCCTAAGGCACTTGACTGCTAACCAGAAGGCTGGGGGTTCAAACCCACCAGCCACTCCTCGGAAGGAAGATGGGGCGATCTACTTCCATAGTGATACTGCCTCAGCAACCCAAGGAGGGGTCGCTATGAGTCGGGTCCGACTCGACGGCACATAACAACAACAACAACAAGAT
>NW_006922129.1:700231-717620 GCF_000298275.1 Orycteropus afer afer
ACACTGGGAAGAGGTAACTGTGGGGAGGAGGTGGGAGGGGAGCTGTTGCATTGTGGTAAACTGTGGTCAATATCATGAGACAAAGTGTATATGAACTGCTGTATGGAAAGTGAATTTGCTCTGTAAACCTTCACCCAAATCACAATAAAATAAATAAAATAAAAGGCTACAGTCTTCAGTGTAGACTACACCTCAATATGAAGAAAACAAAAATCCCCACAACTAGACCAATAACCAAGATCATGATAAATGGAGAAAAGATTGAAGGTGTCAAGGATTTCATTTTAGTTGGATCCACAATCAACACCCATGGAAACAACAGTCAGGAAATCAAACTATATGTTATTGGGCAAATCTGCTGCAAAATACCTCTTTAAAGTGTTTAAGAGCAAAGATGTAGCTTTGAAGACTAAGGTGTGCCTGAGCAAGCTGTGTTATTTTCAACAGCCTTATATGTGCATGAGAGCTGGGCAATGAATGAGGAAGACTGCAGAGGAATTGTTGCATTAGAATTGTGATGCTGGGCAAGAAGATTGAATGTACTATGTCTTGCTATATGAAGGAACAAATTTGGACTGGAGGAAGTACAGCCAGAATCCTCCTTAGAAGCAAGAATGGCCAGTCTTCTTCTGTCGTATTTTCAGCATGTTGTCAGAAGAGACCAATCCCTGAAGAAGGATATCATACTAGGTAAAGTACAGGGTCAGCAAGAAAGAGGAGGACCCTCAACAGGATGGACTGACACAGTGGCTGAAACAATGGGCTGGAACATAGCAACAATTGTGAGGCTACCAGCACAGCACCAGGCAGTGTTTCATTCTTTTGTACCCAGAGTCTCTAAGAGTCACAACTACTCAACAACATGTTCTGTGTATATTCTTAACAACAGCAACAACAAAAAGATCAGAGCTGAGTTTCAGTCTAGATCTTCACAAACCAGGCCAAAGTGCTCAAGTCAACTTCACACATTTCCTGGCCTGCGGTTAGATTCCTTACCTACATGAAATGAAAAGGCCTGGGCTAACTGGCCTCCTAGATACCATTCCAGCTCTTAGGGTCTGTGAACCTCTACATTCAATCCAAACAGAGAGGTCTCCCTCCAAAATGCACCTCAAATCTGTTCCATTGCCACCCCTAACTCAAGCCACCATTGCCTCTTGTCTGAACTACTGCAATAACCTCCTGATTGGTCTCTCTGCTTCCAATATTGTCCTTCTCTAATCTAATATCTACAAAGTAACGAGAAGGATCTTTCTGAAAACCAGATGATGTCACTTCCCTGTTAACGATACTTCATTGGTTTCCTTCCTCATCAAGAAAATTTATACACCTTCTCATGGTCTAGTGCAGTTGTTGTTAGCTGCTGTCAAGGTGGCTCTGGCCCAAGGCAATCTTTTGTAAAACAGAACGAAACTTTGCCCAGTCCTGCACCAACTTCCCAGTCGTTGGTATTGGTTAGCCCACTGTTGCAGCCACCATGTCTAATCGTCTCATGGAGGGTTTCCCTTGCTCTGTCGCTGACCCTCCACTTTACCAAGCATCATATCCTTTTCTAGTCATTGTTCTTTCCTGATGACACAGCCAAAGGAGGCAGGACATAGTCTTGCCATCCTGGCTTCTAAGGCACCTTCTGGATGGACTACTCCAGGGCTGATTTGTTTGCTCCTCTAGAAGTTCACAGTATATTCAATATTTTTGCCAACACCACAATTCAAATGCGATGATTCTCTTTCGAGTTTCCTTTTTCACTATCTAGTTTTTACATGGATATGAGGTGAATGAAAAGGCCATGGCTTGGGTCAGGCATATCTTAATCATCACAGTAACATCTTTACTTTTTAAATTCTTTGCAGCAGATTTTCCCAATGCAATTTTCTCTTGACTTCTGGTCCTAAGGGCGTTGATTGTTGATCCAAGTAGAATGAAATCTTTGACAACTTCAATTTCTTTGCCTTTTTATTTATTGGTATTATTTATTGGCCCATATGTGAGGATTTTTATTTTCTTTATGTTGAGGAGTAATCCGTTTTGAAGGCTATAGTTTTTAAACTTCATTAGATAAGTGCTTAGTTGAATCACTTCACTTTTGGCAAGCAAGGTTGTGTCATCTGCATATCTCAGGTTGATAATGAATTTGCCTCCAATCCTGATGCCATGTTCTTCCCCATATAGTCCAACTCCTCAGATTATTTGTTCTGTGTAATAATTGAATAAATAAAGTGCAAGAATATAACTCTTTCCCAATTTTAAGCCATTACACCCTTGTTCTCTTTGAACAACTGCCTCTTGATCCATGTATAGATTCCACATGCACACAATACCCATAGTTATAATCTACACAGTCAAATGCTTTCATGTAGTCAATAAAATACAGGTAAACATCTTCCTGGTATTCTCTGCTTTGGGCCAAGATCTATCTGATATGATATTCCTCATTCCATGCCCTCTTCTGAATCAGGTTTGAACTAACAATTTCCTGTCAGTGTATGCCTGTAGCAATTTTAAAATTATCTTCAGCAAGCTTTTGCTAGCATGTGATATTAATGAAATTGTGCAGTAATTTCTGCATTCCATATGATTGCCTTTCTAGTGAATGGGCACAAATATGAATCTCTTCCAGTCTGTTGGCCAGGTAGCAGTCTTCCAAATTTCTTGATATAGATAAGTAAGTGCTGACAGTGTTGCATCTGTTTGTTGAAACATCTCTACAACCTTGTGTTTTGTTAATACAGTGTAGTATGTCAATTGTATTTGTCAATACAATGCAGTGCAGTGTGTTGTTGTTGTTGTTGTTAGGTGCTGTCGAGTCATTTCTGACTCACAGCGACCCCATGCACAGCAGAACGAAACACCACCCGATCCCGCGCCAGCCCCACAATCCCTGCTATACTTGAGCCCATCATCGCAGCCACCGTGTCAATCCATCTCGTTGAAGGCCTCGCCCTCCTTCGTCGACCCTCCACCCTACCAAGCATGACATCCTTCTCCAAGGAATAGTCCCTTCTGACAACATGACCAAAATAGGTGAGACAAAGTCTGGCCATTCTCGCTTCCAAGGAGCATTCTGGCTGCACTTCCTCCAGGACAGATCTGTTAGCTCTTTTAGCAGTCCATGGTACTTTCAGCATTCTTTGCCAGCACCACAACTCAAAAGCCAACTCTTCTTCGGTCTTCCTTATTCATTGTCCAGCTCTCACATGCATATGAAGCAATTGGAAATATCATGGCTTGTGTCAGGCACACCTTAGTCCTCAAGGAGACATCCTTGCTCCTCAGCACTTGAAACAATTCCTTCCAGATGATGCTGCTGTCAAGTTGGGCTTTTTCCCAAGCACTCCAGATCAAATCAGATGGACTACACTGGTATCCATAGCTTGTGTGGGTAGAATGTAAAACTTCTTCTAATGGCAGGAAATGCACTCCTGCTGCCCATATTCCTCCTAGAGTGCAAGCCTCTTCATGATTAGCTGGCTAAGTTTTAAAGGCAGTATGCTCACACTACCAATATAGCTCCAGATGCTGGAGGAAATAAACTGTAGGAGGAAGTTGAAAAACAGCTCTAGCAATGCTCTGTTTAGCCAGGGTAATTCCTATATTGTCAGGCATATCCTTAACTGGGGTGTCATATTCTATAATGGTACCATCTTCATCAACTCAGGTTTAGTTCAGCATATGAAAGGACCGGACCTGGTTGCATTGTGCCCATTTCCCTACTGAATCTGATGGCCTACCAGGGGTCCAATGTATATAGAGTGGCCAAAGTTTGATATCTTAATACATTGTATTGCATCACAGTGGAACTCTTGTTGGAATTGATTATATAGGCCCCTTCATTCCTGGCCCGGTATTTTAAACATAAGGGGATGGGAATGATAGACAAAACTGTGCTCTATGTGAAAGTGAGTGGGAATGCACCCAACAATTATTAGCCCAAGGTATATGATTTCATAAGGTTTATTGGTGTTTTATGAGGGTATTAAACTCTCATCCCTCAGTAAGGGTAAAATAATTACTGAATTGATTAAAATCTCACTCATGTTCTAATCTGGAACAGGTTTCTTTTTAACAAAACCTTAAGATTCTCAGTGGATTCACAAGGCTGATTGAGCCACCTGGTATTCAGCCAGTCAGCCCTTTTGAGTCCTCCTGTCCCACAAGACTATTTCCTGTGGAACAAAATTTAGTTACAGGCTAAGGAGGGTTGTCTGCATGGGCAGGAGATACTCTTAGCCAAGTAAGATGAATCCAGGGTCAGATTCCCTTGAGTGTAGCTGAGGATCAGCGAGATATTTTAGAACCCAGTTCACTTGACCTGGAGCTAGCTCTGGAGAGTCTGGTTGTTCCACTCCTTAAGAAGGACCCAATCACCTGGGCAGATGTTGTGGAGGGGAATATCTGTGGGATATCACAACCTGCTAGAAGTAAACTGGCTAATAGTCTTTAAGGTTGCAGACAAAGTTTGCACATGTTTAAAAATATCCAGCTCCTTAACAATTTTAAGGTTTCCCCTTCATGCATACGTGGGGTGCCACACTCTGGAAAATGGTCTCCCATATAATATCTCATATGTGCTTACCCCAGGCTTGCTTCTAGGAGTGACCTAGACCCATAATAGGGCAAGAGATAAAAGCTTTATCCAATGTAAATTGGTCTCTTGACACATCTGAGCCAGCACCTTCTTAAGAATGTGACTCATCTTCAGTCTTCCCTGTTGGTTGAGGCCTCCAAGAGGAATGCAATCTTCACTTAATGCCTAATAGTCTTGTTACTTGTTGGACTACTTGAGCTACAAATGCTCCCATTATCACTTTGAATTGAGATTGGCAGGCTGTGAAGAATGGGAATTCCAGAACACTTAATTGTACTCATGAGGAACCTGTCCATAGACCAAGAGGTTGTTGTTTGAACAGAACAAGGGGATACTGCATGGTTTAAAATCAGAAAGGATTGAATCTTTTCACTATACTTGCTCAATCTATGCTGCACAAATAATATCAGAAGCTGGACTATATAGAGAAGAATGTGGCATCAGGATTGAAGGAAGACTCATTAACAACCTGCTTGCTGAAAATGAAGATGACTTGAAACACTTCCTGATGAGGATTAAAGACTACAGTCTTCAGTATGGATTGCACCTCAACATAAAGTAAACAAAAATCCTCATTACTGGACCAATAAGCAATGTCACGATAAATGTAGAAAAGATTCAAGATGTCAGTGATTTCATTTTACTTGGATCCACAATCAACACTCACGGAAGCAGCAGTCAAGAAATCAGATGTTGTATTACACTCGATGATCTTCTGCAAAAGACCTCTTTAGAGCATTAAGAGGCAAAGATGTCACTTTGAAGACTAAGGTGTGCATAACCCAAACCATGATATTTTCTTTCAATCGCCTCATATGCGTGTGAAAGCTGGACAATGAATAAGAAAGATCTAAAAAGAGTTGATGCCTCTTGTTGAGTTGAATTGTAGTGTTGGCAAGAAGTACTGAAAATACCATGGGCTGCCAGGAAAACAAACAAATCTGTCCTGGAAGAAGTCTAGCCGGAATGCTCCTTAGAAGCAAGAATGGCCAGATTTCATCTCACCTACTTTGGTCATGTTGTCGGAAGGGACCATTCTCTGGAAAAGGCTATCATGGTTGGTAAAGTAGAGAGTCAATGAAGAAGGAGAAGACCCTCAACAAGATGGACTGACACAGTGACTACAACAATGGTCTCAAGTACAGCAAGGATTGTGAGGTTGGTACATGACTGGGAAATGTTTTGTTCTGTTGTACATATGGTCGCTAGGAGTCGGAGCTGACTTGACACCACCTAACAACATGGGCTTAACCCAAGCTTGCTTCTGGGGTTAAGCTTGCTTCTTGATCCAGACCCAGAACAGGGCAAAATCTACCTGCCAGTCTTCACAAGACCCTCATCCTCTTGCTTGAGCGCCTTTTACTACTGGAGACAGACTGCACTTCACCTGTTGTAAAATCTCTAGAGGCACTACCTCAAGATCAGCAGCAGATGAGTGCAGGAGGATTGCCTGCAGGGCCCACACCTGGTCAGGATTAACATCTCCCCCGAGCTTGTCAGCTGAAAAAGGTAACTGGTGCATTCAACTTGGTTAGCAAGTCTCATCCCAAAAGATGAATGGGGTGTTCAGGCATGTATAAGAAACTTCGAGTTAAAACAGTACTCCCCGCTCAGCACGCAAGATGCTGAAGAAAAATTTTTATATGCAGTCTTTCCTGAAACTCTGGTAATGTTCTCTGTCTTGTGGGACAAAAGAACCTTGGGGATATTCAGGACTGAGAATGTTGTCCCCGTGTCCACCAAAAATTCAATGGGCTGTTTTCCCACTGTTATAGCTAGCTACCCAGAGCTCCTTGTGGGAGATAGGGATTTGCCTGGTCTGCAACAGACCCCCTGGGTTCCATCATTCTTTGATCACTGTCAGCACTGCTTACCATCAGCTGGGCCCTTTCTGGTCATGTTTGAAAGGGCTACTCTGGCCACTCCCTCTTTCAGTGCCCATTCTTCTTGCAGTAAGCATACTACTACAGCCCCAATGTTGTTGGTCAGCCTGCTCAAGGGGGCAGAGCTTGGTCTATTCCACCTTGGCTTGTTGGGAGCCCACAGGGACTTACCTGGCAGAGTTGACTTCATGGTGGCCCCAGAGCAGCAGCCAGTAGGGCAGCCTGTTGCTTCATTTCTCTTTGCTTCTGTTTCTCCTATTTCTGGTCTCAGTTATTATAAACCTTAAAAGCAATCTCCACAAGTTGGGAAGTGTTCATGCCCAGACCTCCTTCTAACTTCTGGAGTTTGCACTGTATGTCAGGGGTGCTCTGGTTCATAAAAGTCAAATTGGTAATGTGAGTTTCCTGGGGGTTATCAGGGTCAGCATCAGTATGTTTGCAATAGGCCTCATATACCCGTTCCAGGAAAGCAGAAGGATTTTTCTTGGGGCCCTGCTGTACCTCCTGAAGCTTGTGAACACTGATTTGCTGTAGAGCCCCCTTTTGAAGCCTTACAATAATGCATTATGCCATATGGCCCAGCTTAGCCCTTCCTGTGGGTCATTTGGATCCCATTCCAGATCTGCTCCCCGCACTGCCTGATTGCTGGGGCCTCTCACTGGGTTTTGAGGCTGATGGTTGTGAAGCTTGTCAGCCTCCTGTTTAGGCTTTTCTAATATCATCCATGTCTCTTCAGGGGTGAGCAGGGTGGTTAACAACACATTAGTATCTATCAGCCCAGTTGGGATGGTGAACTGCGGATATGGAAGTGATTCAAGTCTCCATCCACTTCAGATCCTCCCTCTAAGTGGGCATTATATTTTTCCAATTTAATAAGTCATCTATGGTGAATGGAACATGGGTCCAAACAAAACCTCAAGGATTCCCTTGATGATCTAAGCCAGATGGAACCTGTCATAATAATGCCCTGATGGGCCTGGTTCAACCCCTGACCAAGTTGTACACCACTCTGGGTGTATGCAGAGGATATAGTTTCCTGAGTGGCACCTGGGTGCTAATGGGTAAAGGTGGGTATAACACAACCAGAGCTTTAGGAGCTTCTAAATTTAAAGCTTCCCTAGGGTTAGATGGTGGCATCACCAATCAGGTGCTTTTCAACGCCAGGAGGTATGGAGGGAGAGCAGACAGAGGAGGAAAGAGGTCAAGACAAGGGTCCTCAGAGTCCTGGAGGACTTCTTTAAAGTCAACTTTCCCTTTAGATTATACAACCATCAATTTGTACTGCCTCTGTTAATTCTTTTTCTGGTATGAAGACATAAAAGCCTGCACATAGAATATCTTATCCCATTTCTCTTCCCTCTTGCAAAACAAATCTAACTGCAAAATAGCATCATAGCTCAAACTCCCATTCCCCAGCCATTTTCTACCAAACTCAAGTTGGTACTGAGGTCAGGCAGTGTTACAAAAATATCACTTTCTTTCTCTTCCTAGGTTCAAGTTCATGGCTAAAATGAACCCAATTTTTCAGGACACAGCAAGGGGGCTGCAGTCTGGTACTGAATTTAGGTAACCATTTTCATTCACACGCCATGTTCACCGTCACTTAAAACTCTTCACACCAGTGCCACACACACACACACACACACAAAGTAAACCAAGACTGAACTAGACCATGAAATATCTCATGGAGATATTTCTCAACCTTCCAGACAGTGATTAGAAAACTAGACTGGAGTCCAAAGCTTAAGAAACCCCAGGGCTACAAAAGTGGTCTTGGCTAAACCTCAATCTCACAGTCAGCTCCCTTTATGTGTTCTGAAGAATTAGCTTGCACTCACTCAGGAGACATCTTCAAACCCAGAATAGTTTCTTTTCTCTCAAGATACAAATGTGCCTAGGGCTGAGGGCTTTATGGACAGGGGCTTGGCACCCTGTATGTACCTCCAGACATAGCAGAGTCTAGGTGCACACTGAGGTCTGTCTGAAGTCCATCTCCACCATCCAAGGGCCCTCATGCTCCAGGCATGGGTCAGAGGGACCTCGGACCCATCTGCATAGCCATTTGCTACCATACTAAAGCGAGTCCCTGCCCAGTGTGTGGTCAAGCTGAATCAGTTCACACACATCCAATACTTGAGATATGAGAAAGATAATTTATTACCATGTACATGGTAGGAGACAGGGGCTGTACCAAATCTGGCTTCCTGAGTTGGGGTTGGGTTACAATTTTTGTCAGGCTCAAGAAAGGGGGCTATACATATTATATAAACTTCAGGAATTTGGATATGGATTGGCTGGGGATGGGCTGAAGTTTCGTTTGCTTTGGTTAAAAAGGACAATTTTTAATGCAGTGCACTTGCACACAAGATGAGTTACACTGACTTCCTGTCACTGGCTGATCAGGGCTTGGGCCGAGGGGAAGATGTTAGTTCCAAGCAACTTTATTCTGTTTCTCCCAATGTGCATGTCCACCGGTCAAAAGTGATCTGAACTGGTTTTAATTGATTTCAAGTTGGTCTTGGCTGGATTTCTGAAAAACAATTTTAAAGAGATGAATTATGCCCACTCATCTTTTTCCAAGTGGGATGGAGAATGGTTACAGAAAGGTTTGGGAAATGAGTTCAACTTGGCTTTGATCTATCTGGACCTGACAGCAGTTTGCCTTCAAGGTACCTGCTCACACCTTTGAGACAAGAGATTGCTCAATTTAAGATGAGACCACTCCAAGATGAATCTCAGTACAAGTTTATGAGAACTGACTGGTGCTTCATAGAGGGGATTATGAGGATAAAAATTTTTGCTTTGTTAGACCTGACTCCATATGGTTAAAATAAGACTCCATATTTTCAGTTGAAGTGCCATTTCTTTCTTTCTTTTTTAAAATTTTTAGTGATTTGGGTGAAAGTTTACAGAGCAAATTCATTTTCCATACAGCAGTTCACATATACTTTGTCTCATGATATTGACTGCAGTCTCCCACAATGCAACAGCTCCTCTTCCACTTCCTCCCCATAGCCACCTCCTCTCTGTGTCCTTCCTTCCCATGCACTCCTGCCCCCTGAGCTGTCTCCCTGTGCATACACAGCCCTTCTACTCTCCCATGATTGATCTCTCCAAGGAGTATATCAACCTAATGTAAATGTTCAGCTCATATGCTTGTCTTTTGTTTGGTGGAAGCCATAGGAGTGGGTTCAATTCCAGACCTGAAAGGCAGCTAGAGGCTGCCCCATAGTCTCAGGGGTTCCACTAGGCTCTATCAGACCAGCAAACTTGATCCCCCCTTTTTTTCTCTCTCTCATGATTTTGAGTTTTGTTCCACATTGTTCTCCCACTCTATCCAGAATCTCCTACATAGATCCCCCTCTGAGTGATAAAAAAAGAAATGCCATTTCTTTAAATACTGGTTTCAATCTTGTGTTGTAATTAACTTGTTCTCTCTCTAAGATATGGTTATCAGTTCCTGCTGCACCCTGTGATCTAAGCCAGGGCCATCTTTGTCAACAAAGTCTCCTGGACTGGACTTTGGGACCAGGCACATGGACTTTGACAAACACCAATGTAACCTCTTAAGGATTACCTGACTGCCAGGAACTCACAGGAAACATTCCTTTGTTAATTACCCATTGCCCTATCTAACATTTAGAAATTTGTTAACTAATCCTACATAGGGGAGCTCTGGTACCGCAGTGCCTAAGGCACTTGACTGCTAGCCAGAAGGCTGGCCGTTCAAACCCACCAGCCACTCCTCGGAAGGAAGGTTGGGCAATCTACTTCCGCAGGGATACCGCCTCGGAAACCCAAGGAGGGTCGCTGTGAGTCATATCTGACTCGACAACACATAACAACAACAACAACAACAACAACAATCCTACATACACGCAGTGTCTCTTTTACCTTTAATATAAGAATCCCTGATTCTAAGTGCTGAGCAGAGTGATCATTTTGGGAGTCGTTGAGACCCCATCTATCTCTCATTGGTGTCCCTTCTAATGAAAATTCTCTTTTTCTCCTTGAACTCTGCTGTGAACTATTGGCTGTGGTCCAGGGCCAGACCCCAGCATTTTTTGGGTAACAAAGAAAGAACCCTGTGTGATAGCATTTGCTTTCTTCCTTGGTTACCTTGGCTAGGCTCTAGATAAAGGTTTCTTTATGGAACCCTTGTGCAGCAAAAAGAAAAGTAATATTTTATTAGTTGTTGCCAAATTATTCCTTGGGGGACCAAATGTGTTTCTTTAGGAAAGAGGCTTCCTAACTCACTTAGTGATCATTAGGGACTCAGCAGGAGAGAGAGAGAGAGAGAAAAAAAAAAAAAAAAAAAACTAGATAACTGCTTCTTATTAAGAATTTGAGGGCAAGGAAACCGAGGAGAGAGACAAAGTTGTGCAATAAGGTGAGAGGCTAGCGCACTCTTGGACAGAAGAGAAGAAAAGCTTAATATTCTGATTTAAATGATCTGCTGAATCATGCTGTGATATAAACCTCCCTTGCTTATATCCCTGAATAGGCAGTAAAAGTCTGCTTTCTTTTCAAAGTGGCGTTGCGGGCTGTGGGCTTCAAAAGTTAGAACTGGTCCCACCTATGAGTTGCTGCTGTGCTGGAGACAACACAACAGCGTTCGGCTCACAAGGCAGCGAATGAGAGCCCAGGAGAATGAGAGCTATCAGTGGTCAGTGGACGTAAGCCCCTGAAGTTACAGTCACCTTCCTGGAGAATGTGGATAGGGGCTTAAATAAATCTCATTGAAATATTAGAGGACATTGAGTTATATATGATTAGAAGGCCGGAGTTTCTGGCTGTGACTGTAGACATTCATAAGTTACAGGCCCTTAAAGTTTCCCAACGTTAGCAGAGAATATGGAATAACAGAAAAAGATGAACTGAGTCACTAAGACAGGAAGGAACATTGTCTTCAACAGGATTGCCAAGAGCAGTTAATATCTGTTGAGCAGGGCATGGAGTGGCACTATTTTACTAGAGGTTTCTTCTGGCTGATTCTGGAACCAAGCCCATAAAATTGAGGTGCCAACACCAGAGAATTTTGGTGAGGATGCAATGTCAGGAGTTCCTCAGACAATATGACCAGCCATTGCCCTTAAAGATTCTTCAGTAGCCTCTAATTGATCTTGGACATAAAGTCCCACTCACTGAATGTTAGGAAGAAGGTACAATCATAGGGTTTCCTTTGCAGGTGAGCCAGGTAACTTCATAACTCTGTAAAGTAGAGAATCAAGCATAATCTAGATTTTTCTAAGTGAGAAGAGACATAAATGGAAGGGTAGGAGGTACAGGCAGTGCTTGGAATGGCCAACTCACTGAGCACTCCAGCTCTGGTTCATTGGAAGGCAATCTTCAAATTGATGAGGGAAAGGGTTAGGAGCTGGGTTGGGAGCGGTGGCCAGAACACAACTGTCTAGAATCAGGTTTCTATTTCTAACATGTGAGAGTTATCCTTCCCTGAAGGTGAGATATCCACCCTGGAAGCAGATCATCATGACAGAGAAGGAAAAAAGACGGTCATCAGCACACGTCTTACCTGCTTCTTTTACCTGCTCTTTTGTTTCCACCACTGTGAAATTATCAGTTGGTTCCTTGTGTCTTCTGATGCCCTTTAACGTTAGGAAGCTGTTAGAACAAGAAGATTTGTGCTTCCAGCTCCTCCACTGTCCCCTCAGAGATAGAAATACAAGTTCCACAAAGGTGAACGAGAGACAGAGTGCACTGACCCCAAACATGGTCTTTAGGAAGATGGTCTTCTCAGAGGGGCGAGATAAATTGCAGGTTATACTGCCAAGGCAAGGCTCTCTACGACACGCAAAGGAACTGGGCATCTTGAAGCCGTACAGGTAATACTGACTCCCCAGGGCCAGCCCCTCAAGGACCAGTCGAACACCCATATGTGCCACATAGGCCCAGAGCAACCTGGGACCTCCAGCCCCTGAGGCATCTCTGCTGTTGTTCCCTTCTTGGATCAGGGTCTCCTCCTCCTTCTTCACATTTCCTGAGTCTTCCCAAAGCCAAATCATGCGATACAGAGTGAAACCCATGTAGAGGACACTGGGCACAGCCACCAAGGTGACCTGGAAGGCCCAGAAGCGCAACGGGGAGAGGGGGTGGAAGGCATCGTAGCAGGCGGCCTTGCAACCTGGTTGCTGGGTGTTACACACGAATTCACTCTGCTCATCGCCATAGACCCCAGTCCCGTTGGCAGCCAGCAGCAGGAGGCGGAATCCCAGGAGCACAGGAAGCAGAAGCCGGCCCACGGGGGTGGAGTGCCGGCTCTCCTCGGCCAACAGCTGCCTCAGGAACCTGCCGCACATGTTTCTGTGGAGCAGAGAACGACGATAATTGGATGCATGTTGCTCACTGGCCAGCAGAGAGCGCTCCAGGCCTCCTCGTCACGCCTAATTCAAGGATGGGCGTTTTGGTTCTCTCCAAGGTTGATCAAATGCCAGATTGCACCTCTGGTGGTATAGGAGCTCTGGTGCCATAGTGCCTAAGGCATTTGACTACTAACCAGAAGGCTTATGGTTCAAACCCACCAGGCACTCCTTGGAAGGAAGATTAGGCAATCTACTATCCATAGATATGGGAGCTCTGGTAGTATAGTGCCTGAGGCATTTGATTGCTAACCAGAAGGCTGGGGGTTCAAAACCACTAGCCACTCCTCAGAAGGAAGGTTGGACAAGCTACTTTTGTAGTGATACTGCCTTGGAAACCCAAGGAGGGGTCGCTATGAGTCCAATCAACTAGACGGCAGAGGTTTCTTGTGGCCTAGAGTCTAAGGCATTTGATTGCTAACCAGAAGGCTGGCGGTTCAACCCCACCAGCCACTCCTGGAAAGAAGGTTGAGCAATCAACTTCCATAGTGATACTGCCTGGGAAACCCAAGGAGGGGCCCCTATGAGTCGGGTCCAACTGGAATAGTAACAATGAGTGCATGTGAGTGTGGCTCTCTGCCTTTCCCTTCAGTATAGCTAGAGTGGAGAGCGTCTCAGCACCTCAGCGTGGAAGGGGACTAGAGTCTGTCTTTATTTATCTGGGTCTTCCTCCCTGCCTCTCACCCTCTCCCAAAAGCTAAATAGTAAGAGACCGAAGTGGCAGGTTTATTACTCATCCCTTTGAAAAAGCAACACTTATTGCTTCCCCAGAAAATGACTGCAAGGTCTGGGGCTACAGCCAGCTTCAGCTGAACCAAATCAGTGCTGACAGTGGGAGGAAATGTGTTTCTGCCGTTTCCTCTGGTTCCATGCCCTCGGGTGTTCACAGGTGTGCTGGGATAGCCCAAACTACCATCACAGTGGTGAGATTGAGATGGGTTAGTTTAGGGGCCTACTTCCATAGTGATACTGCCTCGGCAACGCAAGGAGGGGTCGCTATGAGTCAGGACCGACTCGACGGCACACAACAACAACAACAACAACAAGTGGGGAATGGAGATAGACTGAACACAGTGAGTCTCGGGCTCGTTTTAATCTAATGCTCTTTGTTGTTGTTATGTGCCAAGTTGGACCCAACTCATAGCGACCCCTCCTTGGGTTTCTGAGGTGGTATCACCACGGAAGTAGATTGTTCAACCTTCCTTCCGAGGAGTGGCTGGCGGATTTGAACTGCCAGCCTTCTGGTTAGCAGTCAGATGCCTTAGGCACTATGCCATCTCCAGCCATTGCTAAATGTTCCCTTCGAAGAGGATTCACTTCTTGAGGATCACTGCTTTAGGGTAGCACTGGTTCATGGCTTTTCCGCTCTTGGCCGTATTTACTTGCTCTGTAAAGCAAGACATCTGTAGAAGATCATCTCACAGGGGTTTCCTAGCCTTCATTTGGTGGGGCCATGACAGTCTCCCACATCCTTCCCTTCCAGGCTGCTGGCACATCTCTCAACGAGCTCCACTCCTAAGGCTGTCTGCAGTCCTGCCAGCCTCGTAAATCCTGGACTTAGAGGAGGCAAACTCGGGGCTCCGAGGGCTCCTGACCTGGCTATCCTGAAGAGTCAGCAGACTAAATGCTAATTTAGTAAATTCACTTCTCTTATTCAAAGATCAGACCATGTACTCTCGGAACACATTTCCCGCACATTCCCAGCAGACCTGGACTTTACCGGAGTAGACCTGGTATATTTCAAGTGTCAGGAATTGGAGTAGCTATCAGAGGCTTTATCTCTGGTTCCTCTCTCTGTTTCCTGTACCCATCCCAAGCCCCTAGCCAGACACCCAAATGCTTTCTGAGAGGCTCTCAGAACTGAGCTGAGGTCTCCAGAGCTCCAGGCAAAAAAGCAAGACAAAAGGACTCGCTAAGGAAACACTTGGTTTAAAAAAACCAAACACACTGCGTGGAGTCGGATCCGACTCATAGGGACCCCTCCTTGGGTTTCCCAGGCAGTATCACTGCGGAAGCAGATTGCCCAACCTTCCTTCCGAGGAGTGGCTGGTGGGTTTGAACTGCCAGCCTTCTGGTTAGCAGTCAAATGCTTTGGGCACTACGCCACCAGAGCCTTCAAACGTAATTCTTCTTTGTCCTTTGCCCTGTGGCTGTTATCTCCAAAACAACACTTATTCTGCACACATTCAGGGACCTCAAGAAGCTGAACTTCAGGATTAAGGGAACTGAGGAGAAAAAGAAAGGAGAGATGCTTCTAAAGCCTCAGGGTCGGGAATTGTTGACAAAGCTTGATTTAAGGAGGAAGGGCTCTGTTAGGAGTGGAGAAGCAGTTTGCAAATGAATTTGTTCAGGAGGGACTTGGCAGTGCCTCAGCTCGAGAACTGGGAGAATGAGGAAAGCCCAGAGATTGTCAAATTTGCCAAGTTTTTTAAATATTCAAAAAAAATTAATTCCAACAGGACTTTAGTAAGAGTTTTTCCAAGCATCTCTTATTTTTTGAGAGAATTTTCAGGATTCCATTGGTGGCAGATCCATCTCAGAGAATTAAGGTGTGAAGGAAGAAATGTCCACTGAGGAAGACCCAATGGTACTGGACCCAGGCTCTTTGCTCCACTCTCAGCCCACCCGGCCTGGAGAACATTCTAGATTCTTTTGCTCAAAGTACGGTCTGTGGACCACCCGCACTGGCATCACCAGCAACGCAGACTGTCAGGCCACATCCCAGACTTACTAAGTTATGTCTGAATGTTAATAATCTCTCCAGATGATTCGTGTGTGTAGTCAAGTTTGAGAAGCGCTCTCTAAAGCCTAACGCAGCTCCCCCCCATCGCCAGGCCCCGTGCTGTCCTAGCTGCCCTCTATCCATGCACGTGCACTCACCTGAAAACCTGGAGCAGAAGCACCCACAACAGAGAGAGAAGAATCCTCAGGCCGGAGCTCGGCAGAGCCCCATCTCTTCTGAGGCCCTGCCTCTGACCACCACCCACTTCTTCTCCCTCCCCTTTTCATTCCTGGCACTCTTGCTATCGCGTGCCATGAGTCAATTCCAACTCACAGCAACTTCATAGGACAGAGTAGAACTGCCCCATAGGGTTTCCTAGACTGAAATCTTTACAGGAACAACTCGCTAGGTCTTTTCTCTCTGAGCCATTTGTGGGCTTGAGACCTCACCTTTTCTGTTAGCAGCCAAGTGCTTTAACCATTGTGCCACCAGGGATCCTTAGTGAAGGGTGAAAGAATGCAGCTGGATAACCAGGCAGCTCTGCTGTTAAAAAATTAAGCCTGGTGAATAACTCTGTTGTTGCGGGTAAGGCAAGTATGTTTTCTAAGTTATGTGAAACAAGAATTTGCAGACATCTGAAAGGGGAGCAATGCCTTCAGTGTTTTGCCAATATGGGGGTTTTCAGGAAACAACAGATAGAATTTCCATATGTTTGAATCTCCACTGAACCCCTACCCTCTTCTCCAAAATACCCAAAACACAGGCTTACTCACAGAAGAGTATATGTGTGTTTGCACTCATGTGTTTTGTTTCCTCAGGTAGCATCCACCCCAGAACTCCAGGATGTCCTCTCCCTTTGGCTGGGAGAAATAGCACAGTCTTCCCTTTGGAGTATGATGGGAATCTGCTCCACGTTCCCCCTCAGTAACCCGGAGATCCCAGGCTTTCCGTGCCAGGCCCAATGAGAACTGTGATGCTAGGCCCCTGCATGCATTTCTACCACCGTTGCTAGAGCCAGGGTTCCCACCAGAGATAAAAGCAAGAATGGGAAAAGTCGAGGCGAGGTAAATGGGTGGGAGAATAACTCCCTGCAGTGCCTAGGCACTTGACTGCTAACCAGAAGGCTGGCGGTTCAAACCCACTCCTCGGAAGGAAGGTTGGGCAATCTACTTCGGTAGTGATACTGCCTCAGCAATCCAAGGAGGGGTTGCTATGAGTCGGGGCTGACTCAAGGGCACATAACAACAACAACAACATGAGGCTGAGGCTGAGGCAGGGCAGAGTAAGGGATATGTTTTCTCTGTTATTTGGAACAACTCCCTGAGTCAACGTTGGACCCTTCAAGGAGAGGAGTTGGGGAGAACCTCAGTTCCAAATACTGCCCCTGGATCAGGCACAATGTTCAGTCACAATACTCCTCTCTGTTCATGTGAACAACCACTTCCTGAGTGCCAAAGCAGCCCCACAGCACAGGACTGAATCAGACATCTATCACCCACAGTCCTCTTCCCTGATAACTTCCCCAGACTCCATGCAGAACACTGGTAGCTTCTTCTCCAAGATTCTACAAAAAATCTGTCATCAGTATTTGGCTCTTGGGCTCCTGGTGAGAAATGAGATGCTCTGTATGGGTTCAGGCACTGGGGTCTTGAGAACATTGTCCAGCCAGTGGAGTTCCCCACCACCATTATAAGAGTGGCTAGCTTCAGTGCCTCTGGGACAGACACCTTCTATCATTCCCATTGCTTCCAGAGGAAAATGGCTTTCGTACATCCTAAGAGAAATCAAATGGAGCTCTGGTACAGTAGTGCCTAAGGCA
>NW_006922129.1:718062-719206 GCF_000298275.1 Orycteropus afer afer
AGTGAGTCTCCTTCTAAAACAGAGGAAAAATATAAAACAAAATATCACATCAGAAGGACCAAAACAAAAATCAAAGCCATTGTCATCAAGTCAATTCTGACTCATAGCGACCCTATAAGACAGAGTAGGACTGCACCATAAGGTTTCCAAGGCTGTAAATCTTTAGGGAAGCAGACTGCCTCATCATTGTCCCATGGAGTGGCTGGTGGGTTTGAACCAAGCAGAAGAGCATCCTGCTAAAATTATATTGAGAGCTTATACAAATTTTAAGGTAATTTTAAATGCCCTAATACATAAACTGGGCAAGGTCATTGTTATGATATCAAATATATGTGTTGCAAATCATGACCCCTATACCTGTGCGTGGGAGCTCTGGTAGCATAGTGGCTAAGACACTTGCCTGCTAACCAGACAGCTGGCGGTTCAAACCCACCAGCCACTCCTTGGAAGGAAGATGAGGCAATCTACTGCCGTAGTGATACTGCCTCAGAAACCCAAGGAAGGGTCGCTATGAGTCAGGGCCGAAGGCACATAACAACAACGACAACAACAACATACCTGTGGGTATAATCTCATTTGGGAATGAGTTTCCTTTGTTATGTTAAGAGGGTGTATCAGTGTAGAGTGTGTTTTAAGCCAGCCACCTTTGAGATATAAAAAGAGCAGATTAGGACAGAAGAGCAAGCAAAGACGGGTGAAGACAGATGCCATGTCACATGAAGACTGCTGAGGGTCCAAGGAAAAGAGACAAGGACCCTCCCCCAAAGCTGACAGAGAGAGAGAGCCTTCCCCAGACCACAGCCCTCACTTCCAGCCTCCTGAACTGTGAGAAGATAAACTTCTGCTTGTTAAATCGATCCACTGTTGTATTTGTTTTAGCAGCACTAAGTAACTCAGACAGACATGAACCATAATTCAAACTCCATTAATGTTCAGTCTTGGTAGGAATTAAAGGAACACTCGGTAAAATAGCAATGCACTACTATATCTATCCACAGTATTAAAGACCATTACTGGCCTAGCAACATCCACTCTCCACCTTTTCCTTAGCAAGGGAAGCCTGATGTTATTTAATTGTTGTTGTTGTTGTTGTTAAGTGCCGTCGAATCGTTTCCAACTCATAGCGACCCCATGCACAGCAGAA
>NW_006922129.1:722346-730767 GCF_000298275.1 Orycteropus afer afer
CTCACCTGTATCCCTGAGGCTGACTGCTCTTCTGTCCAGGTTCAAGGCTTTTATCCCCTTTCTCCTGTTCTTCTGGCCTGCTTAATATGCCTAGTTAAAAGACTACATTTCCAAGCATTCATGGAGTGAGGGATGGCCAACAAGATGAAACCAAGACTTGTTGGGCAGGACTTCTGGGAAAACACATCTTGGACCATGAGGCTTGAGGATGGAAGCCATGTGTGAAGACATCTGGGTCCCTGATGATACTGAGGGGCTGCTAGAAGCTCTGGACTGCTTATCTCTCAACTCTTTTTACATGAAAGAAATAAACATACATCTAGTTTTAACCGGAGGAGCTCTGGTGGCGTAGTGCCTAAGGCACTTGACTGCTAACCACAAGGCTGGTGGTTCAAACCCACCAGCCACTCCTTGGAAGGAAGGTTGGACAATCTACTTCCATAGTGATACTGCCTCGGAAACCCAAGGAGGGGTCGCTATGAGTTGGGTCCAACTCGACGGCACATAACAACAACTGAAATGTCTAGTCTATTACTGGCAGTTTAAGTCAATTTCTTACTTGACTACCAAGTAAGTCAGCTAATATTTTTTATTCCAATTCCTAAAGCTGGTAAAAATGTGATAGGACATGCACATATTCATATACGTGCCAGTTGTGATGCAAATCGGCCTAATCCTTTGATGGACACTTGGAAAATATCTACCATAAGCCTTAAGTATGTTCGTATTCTTTGAGCCAGTAATTCCAAAGTAGAGATGTTCAAATGTAAAATTATGTGAATGCTTTAAATGTACCTGAAAAGGTCTTCTGTTCCCTCTTTTAAGGATATAGAGTGACTGCAGTGCAGTGAATTGATTACTGTGTCACCTCCAGCCATTGTCCTCCATTCTGTAGTGATACCACCTTGGAAGCCCAAGGAGGGGTCGCTAGGAGTCAGATCCAACTCTATGGCAGTGAGTTTGGTTTTGGAGTTTGGATTCTCTGTGCCTTTGTAGGGTGGGCTGTATCTTGAGTCCCGCCTTGCTAGAGGGTGTGACTCAAGTCACCACTCTTAGCTTCCTTGAGGGGATATATAAGAATGTTCTGGGAAAGTCTGCTCTCTAGCTCCAGGTCTGCAATTGTCATCATCTCACCCCTGGACTTAAGACAGCAGCCATCATCTGATGCACTGATTTGGGTTCACCAACCCCTGCAGCCAGGTGGGCTGGGAGAATCCTCCAGACCTACCTACAGACCTGGGACTTGCCAGCCTGCCAGGCTCCCAGCCTCCGCTACCACCACGTGGTCTGTTTCCTTGGGAGTCTGTGAGTTCTGTGAGACATTACAGTGAAATACAGAACACTAAGACAGGAGGAGGAGCTCTGGTGGCGCGGTGCCTAAAGCACTTGACTGCTAACCAGAGGGCCTGAGGCTCAACCCCACCAGCCACTTCCGACCTTCCTTCCAAGGAAGGGAGTTGGGCAATCTACTTCCATAGTGATACTGCCTCAGAAACCCAAGGAGGGGTCGCTATGAGTCGGGTCCGACTCCGCGGCACATAACAAGAAGAAGAAGAAGACAGGAGGGAGAGTACTGAAGGGAGGAGGAAGAGTTGATGTTAGAGATGATGGAGTGGCCCGGCAGTTTGGAAAAGCTGGATGTTTGGGACATCGTTAACTTCTGCTTCATAGGGACCAGCCTTGTGCTGATCTTTCTAAAAGAAATTATTCAAGCAGTGATACGTATATATAGAGAGAGCATGGGTGGCGCAAATGGTTACCCACTTGGCTGCTAATCGAAAGGCTGATGGTTGGAACACACCCAATGGCTCAGCGGGAGAAAGGCCTAGAGATCTGTTTCTACAAGATTACAGCCAAGAAGACATTTCTACTCTGTTACATGGGATCACTGTAAGTAGAAATCAAATCGATGGCACCAAACAACAAAAATACATATCTCACTGCCGTCGAGTCGGACCCGACTCATAGCGACCCCTCCTCGGGTTTCCGAGGCAGTGTCACTATGGAAGTAGATTGCCCAGCCTTCGTTCTGGTATATAAATTAGCTTTAACATATTAATTATTGGCATTTAGATCTGTATCTTGTTTTTTCCTTTGAATTTCTGTGGACTGAAATAAGTAAATTACAGCCTGCTTTTACTAGTGTTTCCCTATTTCTCCTTGTACTATGTATAATTTTTTTAATGAATATTATTACTATACTTTTTGCATATAAATTCATAATTCTAATATGTTGTAGGGAACTCTGGCTGCATAGTGCCTAAGGCATTTGACTGCTAACCAGAAGGGTGGTGGTTCAAACCCACCAGCCACTTCTCAGAAGGAAGGTTGGGCAATCTACTTCCGTAGTGATACCGCCTCAGAAACCCAAGGAGGGGTCGCTATGAGTCAAATACGACTCAACGGCAGTGAGTTGTGTGTGTGTGTGTGTGTGTGTGTTTAAAGACCTCGCAATGTTTCCCTACTATTCATAAGGTTTTCAATGGCCAGGTTTTTTTTTGGAGTGGACCTGGCTATGTCCTTCTTCCTAGTGTGTCTTAGTCTGGAAGCTCTGCTGAAACCTGTCAACCATGGGTGACCCTGCTGCTATTTGAAGTACTGGTGGCATAGCTTCCAGTGTCACAAGCAGCAGTCAAGAAATCAAATGACATATTGCATTGGACAAACTTGCTGCAAAAGACCTCTTTAAAGTGTTAAAGAGCAAAAATGTCACTTTGAAGACTAAGGTGTGCCTGACCCAAGCCATGGTATTTTCAATAACCTCATATGCCTGTGAGAGCTGGACAATGAAGATTTAAGGACTGATGCCTTTGAATTGTGGTGTTGGTGAAGAATACTGAAAACACTATGGACCACCAGAAGAACAAACAAATCTATTTTCGAAGAAGTACAGCTGGAATCCTCCTTAGAAGCTAGAATGGCCATACTCTGTCTCTCATGCTTTGGCCATGTGATCAGAAGGGACCAGTCCCTGGCGAAGATCATGCTGGGTAAAATAGAGGATGAATGGCAAAGAGGAAGACCTTCAGTGGCATGGATTGCTCTGTTGTACACAGGGCCACTATGAGTTGGAACCAACCCATGGCACCTAACAACAACAAGGAAACTAAGGTACAGAGAGGTCAAATCCCTTGCAAGGTTCACTCAAGTCAGTGAGTAGAAGGTAGAACATGACCTACGATGGTCTGGCTACAGAATCGGACTCTGAACCTTCTACTAAACCATTTCTTCAAGAACAGCCACTGGGTCAGATCCATTCTGTACATCTTTACTCATGGCATGTTCATATCCTTAGAAACAGAGAGCTGTGACCTCATCACTCAGAGCTGTGCAGACAGGACAGCAAAAGTGGTCAGAGTCCTTGGCTACATGTCCGCAGTGGGGCTAGAAAGTTAGGAGATATGCAGGAATCAGGGAACAGGGATATTTTTCAAAGTTTCATAAATTTCTCCTCCTTCCTCAATGGCTTCATTTACAGATGTTTGCAGCCCCCGGGTCAGTGTGGGTATCAAGGGAGGCTGAGGTTGGTGCTGGGGACTGGAGGTGGGGGGCACTATGCCTAATTATTTCTAAGCTTCTGACAGTGCCTTAAAGCACAAAGACAAAGTTCTCTTTCACAATAGCTTTCTGAGGATTTGTGCCAGGCAAGAAGCCCCCAAGGGAAACAGAGCTCTCACTCCACTTCTTTATTCCACCAACAATGCCCGCCTTGTCCCTCATCTTCCCACCAGATGAGACCAGCCTCCTCCCACAGCCATATGTTGACTAAATGAGCCAGGACCTGAAGCAGCAGGGCATCCAGGGTTCAGGGAGTGGAAAGAAGTGTGGAGGCCTGGGGTTTCAGCACCCTCTCTTCCACAGCTGGTTTTGGGGAGAGTGAGAGCCCGCGAGGAACAAGGGTTGGGGAAGGGTTAACAGGGAGAAAGTCAGAGCTAGAAGGAAAACACGTCCCCACAGAGTCAGACACACTGCACTGGGCCTGGGATATAACACAGTATGGGGAGAAGGGAGCGAGAGCCGGTCCAGCCCATTCACAAACAAATTTGGAGGAAACAAAAATGTGCACTAATGATTTCTTAATACATTGAAGGCTTAAACTGTGTGATATCTGTGAATTGTCAGCAAATGCGTTTCTCACCCGTGTCTGGCAAAGACTCAATTTAGCAACAAGTTAAGGCTCCAAGAACTAGCAACACAGAGGCAGCATCCCAGTTTTATTCTACACCGATCCAAGCTGGTTTATTATCTGAATTTTCTAGTAAATTCTTCTTCCTGCACTTTCTACCATATAAAGTATAGTCCTTCTTCCTGTATCAGCTTGCAATGTTTGGAGGAAGGTCGGAAGAAAAAGACTGGAGACCAGGAAGTCGCGTGCAGCTGTTGATTCTAGTGATCAAGTCTTCCTTCTTGACCCTCTGCTGCCCCACAGTCCTCTCCACTTCCTCAGAGCATTAGTCTCTTACCTTTCCATGCACCAGACTGTCCAGGCCCAGTGAAGTCTTCCCCACGTTCACTTCCCACTACAGTGACGGGCCTGGCTTCCTCTGGTTGTGAAGGCAGGAAGGTTGATCCCATGGGACCCTGGAGGCAGGTGTGGGGATGGAGGATGGAAAAACAGCCAGCTTCAAAAGGCCAGTGAAGAAGTATTCTTGGTGACCCTGAAAGACATCAAGGACTACTACAAGGTAAGAGAAGGGCTAGTGGACTGAGGGCTATGGATAGAAAGCAGAGATGTGCTTTTTTCATAAGCTCAAGAGAGCAACCCCCAAGTGGCTGTGAAAGGAGGGTTAGCAGGAAGAAAATCATCAGAGCCCCAAAGGATCAACAGAAGGCACAAGTAGAAATACACAGACATTCATGCATTCATCCTATCCTGCAACACATCTGGTTTCCTCCTCCTCCATTTTCCCCCCCTCCCCACTCTGCCTCAACACAGAGAAAGTGATGTCAGAGTCAGTTCTCATCCTGGCACGTTCTGACCTCTCAGCTCCACGTCCCCACCCATCTGAGGCTGAGCACACATTAGAAGGTTTCAGGCTCACACTGTTCAGGGATGTTGGGTGGAAAATGCCAGCATTAGAGTCAGTCAGACCTAGGTTCAAACTGTGGCTCTGCCAGTCACTGACTGTTTCACAGTGAACAAGTGACTTACTCACAGGGGCTTCATTTGCATCACTGAGTCTTCTCATGATTGTGAGAATTTTTAAAGCTGCTTAAGGGAGGGTCGATGTCCTATTGCTCTTCACCTCAAGCCGTTGCCAAGGAGATCACTCAGCATGTAGAATGTGCTCAGTTAATGCAGGCCATAGTTTCTTAACCCATGCTAAGGAAAGAGAGTTGCTTTCCTTTCCATGCTGTTACAGCTACTTGGATCTTTAAATTTCCTCTAATCCATTTTGCACATAAGGAAACAGACTCAGGATAAGTAATTTGTACAAGTTATGCAGACTGTTGCATGCAAAGCAAGGCTAGAAGCCAATTCCACAGTACTGGTAAGCTTTTGATATCAAGGCACAGAATAAGGGTAAGATTTCAGAACAAAATGCTCAAAAAGCTTCAGAGAAGCTAGATAAAAATGAAACAAGTCTTCCAGAAGGAGATAATAGAAAAAGGGGCTGGATAATGCCTTGAAATTGGGAATGGCTGAAGCACAGGGGTCTGAGAAGGACATTGGCTGGACCAGAAAAGTTGTCAAAAACCACACGAGTGATGGATGAAGACACAAAGAGAGGGCACCAGCTACTTATAGTAAACTGTGTTTATTGAGCAAGAACTATTTACACCAAGCACACGTTACAACATTTAATGCTCACAAAAACTGTATGATAAAACTATCCATGTTACTGATAAGGGAGCTGTAGCATAGAAGAAGTAGTTTGCTTGAAGTCATGATATTAGCAGATAGTGATGGACCTGGGATTTGAATCCAGATACACTACCCATAAAGCCTGCATCACTGATCATGGTACTCACTATACTGGATAAAATCCAAGTTAGGAGATACTCTTTTAAGTCATCAGAAAGAGGGAGCTGGAGGCCTAATAGGGCCTGATTGGCCCTATGAAGTGAAGACTTGCACTGATCCCAGGGAGTGGGGGCTCAAGAAAGGAAAGACAATGGAGAATTACTGAAAATGGCTGGAGGAGTTTGAGCTGCAAAGAGAAAGTAGCATAAAGGTGGAGCAGTGGGCTCTCTGCAGTCATTCAACTGGGCAGATCAACTCCAGAGAAATTGAGAGGGAAGAAAAGGTGCAAATAATCTAAGTAAGATAAAAATAATTTTCTTTTGGTTTAGAAACACATACTGTAATAGTAAGACAGATTAGAATTTCTGGGAAATGAATATGTGTTCTAACCTGAGTTCCATATTAATCTTTTTCCACATAAGACTCCTGCCCCTGCAACCACATTCCTAAGACCATAAAACCAAGACAGGAGCAGCTCATAGGACAGGGCAATTGCATTCCTTAGATCATGAGACTAAGGAAGAGACACTGCAAAGAAAATAATGCAAATATAAATTTACTACTGAAATGGCCTTTCCTAATAACAGGCCGGGAGCTCTGGTAGCGTAGTGCCTAAAGCACTTGACTGCTAACCAGAAGGCTGGCGGGTCAAACCCACCAGCCACTCCTTGGAAGGAAGATGGGGCAATCTACTTCCGTAGTGATACTGCCTCAGAAACCCAAGGAGAGGTCGCTATGAGTTGGGTCCAACTTGACAGCACATAACAACAACAACAATAACAGGCCATTCTTGAGATGTCTTCCAGCTCACTCTCTGTGGCCAGCGTTAACCAGTTTTGGAGCCTGCACACCCCTGGCCCTCCTTTGCCACCTGATGAACTAAGATGGCCAATCCAAGATGAGACCAAGACTCGAACCAAGGGCAAACAGCAGACTGTACATAGCCTGAAGGAAGCTGAGGAATTTATCACAACCTTGTTCTGCTTCCTGACTTCACAAAAAGCCTACACACGGTAATCACGTACACCATGGCCTTCAAAGGAGCTCTGGTAGCATAGAACCTAAGGCACTTGACTGCTAACCAGAAGGCTGGCGGTTCAAACCCATCAGCCACTCTTCGGAAGGAAGGTTGGGCAATCTACTTCACAGGGATACCACCTCGGAAACCCAAGGAGGGGTCACTATGAGTCGGGTCTGACTCAATGGTACATAACAACAACAACAACATGGCCTTAAAAATGACTATAAAAACCTATAAGGCTCGGGGAGACAACACATGGCGTTGCCTCCGGCCCCATGTGTCTCTACTTTGCAAGGTTACTATCCTCTTATTAAATTTCTCTCTGAGCTACAGCTGACTTTCTAGTCCTTATTTCAGGACGCAGTCTGTAACAATACAAATGTTGTGTCTGGTTCCCTCAGTATTTACAAGATATCAGAAGAAAGAAGCTCCATTCAGCCAGCTCCACGTGGGCTCCAGATCTGACTCTCGCATCCCAGCCAACTGGTAGCCTCCCTCTTGTGGCAAAACATGAAGAAACACCGACTGAGTGTGGTCAGTGTCTATCTGGGACCTTACATAGAAAAGTGAGGAAGTTAGGTGTGGCGGTGTGTCTAAGGTTCGGCAGGCCTGGCAGGTGTCCTGGGCACACCTGAGACATTTCTATCAACCATCGCACTTTCCATCACCCGCTGTGAGAGATCATTTAGCAAGTTCAAGCTCATACTTTCGTATGGGTCAAGGCAGACTGTGGGATCTGCTCTGCTGAGTGCAGAAAGAGAAGAAACTGAAAAAATGACGTTGAGCACATCATAGCCCAACATCCATCAGTGAAAGCAAGGAAGATGCGGTTGCAATTTTCACAAAGTGCCATAATGTGTTAAGGAGAGATGAATGAGTTTGATGTGTATTTTTGAGCTGATATTATGGTAAGGTTATCTAAAAGATGGGTGTCAGATGCTTGGACATGGCACGCATTCAGTGCTTGCCATAGGAGCTATTTTCCATAGACACAACTCTGATTGAATTAAAAAAAAAAAAAAAAACTTTCTTCCTACTGGGTTGTAAGCGACCTTGAAATAAGAACAGATTGAAATGGAGAAGGTTGTTGTAGAAAGAAGTACAGACTAGAAGGAGGCAAAAGGCTAAGCTTATGGAACAGTTCGAAGCTTCTTCACTCTAACAGAGCTGCCTAGAGGATCCAGGGGCTAAATGAGGAACCAGATGAAGAATCTACATCTTCCTGCTTCTGTGTGGAGCCCAGCATTGCTCCCTGAGTGATGGACAGCACTTCCCTAGAAGAATGCATGGCGATCACTGGAGTACTACAGTGTTTCCCATGAGATTGTTGTTGTTGTTGTTATGTGCCGTGGAGTCGGCCCCGACTCATAGCGACCCCTCCTTGGGTTTCCGAGGCAGTATCACTACGGAAGTAGGATTGCCCAACCTTCCTTCC
>NW_006922129.1:731132-731751 GCF_000298275.1 Orycteropus afer afer
GAGATTTAACATTATAATGAGACTTGATGAGGACCAAGAAAAGAGCTCTGGTGGCATACTGCCTAAGGCATTTGACTGCTAATCAGAAGGCAGGCGGTTCAAACCCACTAGCCACTCCGTGTGGAAGGAAGACAGGGCAATCTACTTCTGTAAAGATTTACTGCCTCAGAAACCCAAAGGGGGTCTCTATGAGTAGGAATCAACTTGATGGCAGTGAGTTTGGCTTGGTTTTTTTTTAAGGACCACCATCTTTGTATCCCTACTGCTTAACCTGTAAGCATGAAATTTATGTAAATCCCACCCTGCGAAAGAAACTTGGGGAGCTAGGCAGTCAGAATCTGAGGGACTCCCCTCTCTGCCCAGCTCCTGCATGAACTTAAGAAAAGCCTTGTCTTTTGCTCTTCACCTGTTGTTGTCAGGTGGCACCAAGTTGTCTCCGAATCATAGCGACCCTATATACAGCAGAATGAAACACTGCCCGGTCTTGTGCCAGCCCCATGATCCTTGCAGTACCTGAGCCCATCATTGTAGCAACTGTCAATCCATCTCGTTGAGGGCCTTCCCCTTTTTTGTTGACCCTCCACTTTACCAAGCATGATGTCCTTCTCCAGGGAATGGT
>NW_006922129.1:732822-734167 GCF_000298275.1 Orycteropus afer afer
CATCAGCAATGATATCCCTTGTTCCACATCCTCTTCTGAATCCAGCTTGCATCTCTGGAAGTTTTCTGTCAGTATACTGTCAATACACATTTCACCTAGTTATGTCTTTATTGGCTTAAATCACTTTGGGCAATGAACCCAGCAACTGGCTGGCATCATAAACTCTGGAAGTCTTGGTGGTGGTGAGTGGTAGTGGAGATTAAATGATTAAACTGGATCCAGGGATAAAAGAGAGGGATCCAGATTTGGAGAGAAATAATTGAGTGTGTGCACATGGTGGGCACCGATGAGAAAATGGGGTTTAGTGATGTCCTGCAATTGACATAAAGAGTGAAACCAGGATGGATGCACCGCACCAAAACTAAGCCCTCTGCAGTGCCCCCCATAATGGCCCCCAATATATTGGCCCCAGGAGGGATCTGCGGCTTTCCAACCTCCCCTGGCAGGGAAAGGTGGTCGGGGACAGAGCGAGCCCACCTCTGGGCTGAGCTGATCGCTTGTGCCCAGAAGCCTGGGGGCTCGCAACCTCATCTCCTCGCCCCCCCCCCCCCCGGCCACAGCGGTGGTGTGTCAGAAGAGTGCTCACACACTGCATTATGGAGACGTCATGCACGTGTGACACAAGACAGGTCAGGGCCCTGTCTACAGATAGTACAGCACCCGACCCCTCTACGTGTGTTTAGGGGTGGGGGGCCTGTGTGGTTCCGCCTTGGAGCTAGAGCACCCCAGGATGGTGAGGGTGGTGGCGGGGGTCTCCTACCCTAAGCGCCTCCCTCTGTACCACGGGTCTGGATGGCACTGGGACGGTGCCCATCTGGGCTTTCAGCCTGCTGGGTCTCTTCTCCCCGCCTGGGGTGGTCTGTGGCTGGCAAGGCTGAGGGTCGGGCCGTCTCGCCCCCGCGGGGACAGCGGGTCCGAGCCACCCACCGAGCTACCACCGCTAGCCGCTGTCTCTCGTGCATGGCCTCCCTGCTCCTCTGTTCGCTGACCAGCTCCTTTTGGTGCATGTCCCCAGTTGTTCCTTCTCGCTCCCCCTGCAAAGTTCGCTAAGTCGCTCTTATGTCTAAAGTCCCTTGTTCATGGCCGCGTCACTGAGGCTGGAGCGGGTAGGGGGCGACATACAAAAGCACGCCGTGTGGTCTTTATTTCGAGACCAAACATGCAAGCGGACATGGCGGACCAAAGTAGCGACGCCCTCATGGAACTGGCACACGGAGGCGCTAACTGAAAAGCTCGCTGCCATTGAGGCTGGTGGGTTTGAACCGCCACCCCTCTGTTCGCAGTCAAAATGCCTCAGGCACTACGCCACCAGAGCGCCTCAAAGTAAATATTAATACACTAAAAA
>NW_006922129.1:734572-744106 GCF_000298275.1 Orycteropus afer afer
GGGGCCAACCCCAAGCCTCAGCGGGGCGCTTCGTCTCAGTGTGGCTCTCTAAGTTCATGATACCACCTGTTAGGCCCAAGCAGACCCCCATTTGTAAAAATGGTTCCAGTAGCGCGTTGGCAGCAACAACAAAACTTAGATGAAGCAGATTACTGGAATGACTTTTCCTTGATGCTCTAAAGACCAGATCACAACAAGCTTATGTAATTAAGATAAGTTTTTAGAGTAGATCAGGGGAAAAAAAAACCTACAAACACAACAGAAGACACATTGTGCTACCACCTTTCGTGGGTGACTGCTCTTTCATATTGCCTGATAGCCCTGGGGCCCAGCTGATAACCCTGGTAGCCAGCACCTGTCAAGGCCAGCAGATGAATACTGAATAGTGCTTTAGAACAAAGGCCTAAACAGAAAGTCCAGGCCATTCCAAGCTCTGAAAGTCAAATAAGTGTAAACTGAGAGATGTCGTAACTGGTTTTTAACAAATAAAATGTATTTCCAAGGATGTGGGGAGATTGGTGGGAATGCAAAATGGTACAGCCATTGTGGAAAACAATGTGGTTGTTCCTCAAAAAACTAAAAATAGAATTACCATATGACTCAACAATTCCACGCCTAGGTATATATACCTAAAGACTTGAAAAAAAGAGACTCAACCAGATAGTCATATACCAGTGTTTACTGCAGCACTATTCACAATAGTCAAAAGGGAGAGACAGCCTACATGCCCATCAACAGATAAACGGATAAACAAAACGTGGTACATACAGACAATGGAATACTACTCAGACAGTAAGAGAAATGAAGTTTTGATACTTTCTAGAATATGAATGGAACTTGAAGACATTATGCTGAGTGAAATAAGTTAGTCACTCAAAGGACAGATGTTGTATGACCTCACTTATATAAAGACAAGAACAGACACAGAGAGAGACCAAAGTTTATTAGTGGTTACTAGGGGTGGGGGTGGAGGGATTAGTGCTTATGGAGTCCTGACTTTTGGTTATGGTGATGGAAAAATTACATTGATTAGTGAATTTACTCTGTAAATCTTCACCCAAATCCTAATTAAAAAAAAGAAAAATTACATTGATTAAGGGTAGGGTTGCATAGCCGATTACTGTAATTGCTGTCAATAGTTTGTACACCTATAAAAGATTGAATTGACAAAAGTTATGTGATAGATATAAAAACCAAACTCACTGCTGTCGAGTCAATTTGACTCATACCAACCCCTCCTTGGGTTTCTGAGCTGGTATCTCTACAGAAGTAGATTGCCCAACCTTCCTTCTGAGGAGTGTCTGGTGAGCTTGAACTGCCAGCCTTCTGGTTAGCAGTCAAATGCCTTAGGTACCGTTCTGGTTACCCAGTGCCGCTCTGACAAGAATATACGACCAAGGGGATGGCTTGAGCAAACAGTTTATTCTCTCACAGTTTGGACGCTTTAAGTTCGAGTTCAGAGTGCCAGGCTCTAGGGGCTGGATGAAAGCCCCTCAACCTTGGGCTTCAGCTCTGCCTCCTGCTCCCACCCACTGTAGGCAGAGGCTTTTCTTCACTCAGACAGATGCTGGCTGCTGAGACTGACAAGCCCAAGGTTGACAAGTAAAAAGGCACAATCCCGATGTTACCAAACCACATGGCAGGTCATTAATTCAATTCCGTTGAAAGTCCCAAGATCGGCAGAGCATGGTAGGCTGCTGAATAATGGCACAGCTATATCCAGGGTTCAAGGTGCCATAAGCTAGAGACCATTCCCAAAGCTGCTTCTTATATATGGGAAGCAGACCACCTACCCAAAGCAGCTACTCAGCTGCTTGTGGTAGATCCCACCATGGAGCTGATTGCCAGTCTCATCATGGGGATTATCTACCATCAGCTGCCCAGCCACTCAGCCAGGCCCAACCAAGTTGACATACAACTTTGACTACCACAGATACTATGCCACCAGAGCTCCTATGTCATAGATGTATTTACCATAAATAAATAACTAAGAGTAACTGTTGAGGCTACTTATGTATGATCAAACACCTCATGGGATTTTGTTCTTTGGTTTGGAGGTTTAGGGCATGGTTTCATGAGACATCCCATTTAATTAGCCCCAGAACATATTTAATACTCCTGTTCTGTGTCTGGAAGTGGTGGGAAGGAGTGATGAATAAGAAAGATGGGTTGACAGTCTCTTTAATAAACTGTTAAATTCCTAGAAGCCCTACCACTATTTCAAAACAACTAGGAAATTATATCTCTCCCATAGTGCCATAAGACCGAAGATTTATTCTTTGGGGAGGGTGAAACAGAGGGTCTCTGGGCTGGGGGAGCCAGACACCAGCTCTCAGAATGTTGGCCCACAAGTCTTGCAGAGCTCCTCCCGAAGAGTTTTCTCTGGGGACTCTTAACCTTACTGACCAGACTCTTAATTAAACATGAATAGACATCCAGGATTAATAGATATCAAAGGAAAGCTTTAAATATGAAAGGTGTTGTTGTTGTTGTTGTTGTTATTTGCCGTGAAAGGTGTAGACCTAATCAAATGCGTAGTGAAAAAGAAAAAAAAGAAACTTGGAAGAAACAGAGCTCATGCAGGGAGAATACTATTTTTAAAGAAGCCTAAAATTAATATATTTAGAGAGATTAGGTATTATAACCAGGAACCAAGAAGAAAGTGCTTTAAAAAAAAAAAAAAAAAACATAGTTTTTCTGGTTCCCTAGTGCTGCTCTGACAAGAATATACCACAAATGCAATGGCCTTAATAAACAGGAGTTTATTCTCTTAGAAATGGGGAGGCTAGAAGTCCGAGTTCCAAGTGCCAGGCTCTAGGGGCTGGGTGAAAGCCCCTCAACCTTGGGGTCCAGCTCTGCCTCCTGCTCCCGGCCCACTGGAGCTAGAGGCATTTCTTCACTCAGACAGCTGCTGGCTGCTGGAGCTGAGAAGCCCCAAGGCTGACAAGTCAAAAGGCACAGTCCCAATGTTACCAAACCACATGGCAGGCCATTAACTTAAGTCCATTGTAAGTCCCAAAGTCGGCAGAGCATAGCAGGCTGCTGAGCAATGACATGGCTACATGCAGAGTCCAAGCATACCATAGGCTAGAGACCATTCCCAAGGCTTCTCCTTAAATACAGGAAGGAGACTACATATCCAAAGGCAGCTACTCAGCTGTTTGTGGTAGATCCCACCATGGTGTTGATTGCTAGTCTCATCATGGGGAATAACTACCACCAGCTGCCCAGCCTCTCAACCAGGCCCAGCCCAGTTGACACAGAAACATAGCCACCACAACAGTTCACCAAAAAGGATATTCAAATGGCCAACAAGCACTTGAAAAAATGCTTAGTGTGATTAGCCTTTGTTGTTGTTGTTAGGTGCTAACAAGTGGATTGTGACTCACAGCGACCCTGTGTATGAAAGAACAAAACACTGCCCCGTCCTGTACCTCCTCCCGGTGGTTGTTTGAGCCCATTGTTGCAGCCATTGTGTCAGTCCATCTGGTTGAGGGGCTTCCTCTTTTTTTGCTGACCCTCTACCAAGCATGATGTCTTTCTCCAAGGACAGATCCCTCATTATAACATGTCCAAATACTTCTAAAGAGCATTGTGGCTGTGCTTCTTCCAAGACAGATTCATTCATTCGTCTTGCAGTCCATGGTATATCCAGTATTCTTCACCAACACCATAATTCAGAGCCATCAGTTCTTCTTTGGCCTTCCTTATTCATTGCCAAGTGTTCACATGCATATGAGGTGATTGCAAATACCCTGGCTTGTCAGGGGCTCCTTCAAAGGAAAAAACAACTGCCATCAAGTCAATTCCAACTCATAGCAACCCTAAAGGACAGTGTAGAACTACCTCATATGGTTTCCAAGGCTTTAAATCTTTATAAAAGTAAACTTCCTCATCTTTCTCCTGCAGAGTGGCTGGTGGGTTCGAACCACCAACCTCCTGATTAGCAGCCCAATGCAACACTGCACCACCAGAGCTCCTGCTTTAGCCATCTGGGAGCTGCAAATCAAAACCACAAGAGAATGTCAGTGATACAAAAAAAAAAAGAAAAAGAAAAAGAAAACAACAGGTGTTGGTGAATCTGTGGAGAAATTGGAATCATCATCCATTGTTGATGGGAATATAAAGTGGTACAACCACTGTGGAAAACAGTTAGGTGATTCCTGCAACAGTTGAGCACAGAAGTAAGATATGACCCAGCAATTGCAGTCCTAGCTATACAACTGAAAGAAGTGAAGGCAGGAGCACAAATGGAAACCTGTACACCAATGTTCACGGAAGCACGTTTCACAATGGCCAAAAGGTGGAAGTAACTGAAATGTCCATTAACAGATGAATGGGTAAACAAAATGTGGTCTATACACACAATGGAATACCACTCAGTCATAAAGAGAAACGAAGTCCTGATGCATGCTACAACACAGAGGAACCTTGGAAACTGTGTTGTTGTTGTTGTTGTTATGTGTCAAGTGAGACCCAACTCATAGCGATCCCACCTTGGGTTTCCGAGGCAGTATCACTACAGAAGTAGATTGCCCAACCTTCCTTCTGATGGGTTTGAACTGGCAGCCTTCTGGTTAGCAGTTAAGTGCCTTAGGCACTATGCTTCCAGAGGAAACTTTATGCTGGGAGAAATAAATAAGTCTCAAAAGGACAAATAATGTATGGTCTTATTAGGGTCTGTGGTGTAGTACCTAAGGCACTTGACTGCTAACCAGAAGCCTGGAGCTTCAAATCCACCAACCACTCCTTGGAAGGAAGACTGAGCAATCCACTTCCATAGAGATACTGCCTTGGAAACCCAAGGAGAGGTAGCTATGAGTCACAATTGACTCCACAGCAGTGAGGTTTGTTTTTTTTCAATGAAATAAATAAATATATAGAAACCAAAGATTATTAATGGTTACTGGAGCAGGAAGGAGGGAGAATGGGGGAGTTTTTGTTTGAAGCACATTGTGTCTATGTTAAAGGTGGTGGGATATGTTGAAAAAGGACAGAGAGAAGGTGGCATGGCCTGAACAATGTCATTAATGCCACTGAGTTGTAAATGTGGAAGCTGTATTAGCAAACGTTCTGGTAAGTACACTTTACAATAGAAAATGAAGACTCAGAAATTAAGGATATAAATGCAGAATTTTAAAACCTCAATAGGAAGGTTGGAAAACATAGTTGAGCGACTCTCCAGAAACTAGAGCAAAAAGAAATAGAAAATAGGAGAGCATAAATAAGAAAATTAACCAGGCCAGGAGGTCTTACATTATACAATAGATTTTCCATAAAGAATGAATAGACAAGTCGCAACAGAGTCACACAAAAGCATATTATCCTTTCTTGGCTCCATCTTCACCACAGCAACAGTAGGGGCCATATGTCAGTCAACCTCACGCAGCTCTTTGTTCGCCCCAGGAGACCAGCCAGCAGGTCACCCAGGTCAAGGCTCACACATGTGACGTCAATGGAGGGCATTGCCTGGGAAGATCAGCTTGTGCTTCTGGGAGGCACAGCCCTGGAGGACCAGGCTCCCCTGAGCCAGTGTGGGCTGGAGGCCCTGACCACTCTTGAAGTAGTGGACCTCAAGCTCGGAGTCCAAGTTCCTGGCTCGTGCTGAGAAAATGAGAGGTCAGACTCCCCAGGTGGCTAAATAGGAAAAGAAGAGGACTGGGCTGGCCAGGTAGCAAATGCAGTACAACCCCTGTTTGTCAATGTTGTGCCCGCCTTTGGCAAGAAAAAGGGCCCCAATACCAACTCTTAGGTCCTTCGTAACCCTGGCTTGTTCTAATAAAGACATTTAGCTCAGCGCCCCCCTCCCCAAAAAAAGCATATTATTATGAAATTACAAAAGGATGGAGAAAAGATAAATTTTATAAGCTTCCAGAGGGGACAAAAACAGCTAACACACAAAAGAATCAAAGGTCAGAATGACTTCAGATGTTTCAAATGCACCAGTGAAAGCTATGATAATGAAGCTATGCCTTAAACTTTCTGAAGAAAAAGTATTTCTAACCTAAAATTGTATATGTAGTCCAACTAATAAATCAACCATGAGGGTAAAATAAAAACATTTTAAGATCTATGTGGTAGTTAAGGTTGTGTGTCAACTTGGCTGGGCCTGGTTGAGCAGCTGCAGCTAATTGTAGTTGTGCCCCATGATGAGACTGGTAATCAACTCCATGGTGGAATCTACTGTGAACAGCTGGAGTAGCTGCCTTAGGGATATGGTCTGCTTCCAGTTTATAAGAAGCAGAAAGGTCGTTGAGAAAGGTCTCTAGCTTTTGGCATATCTGGATTCTGCATTTGGTCACTTCTTCATCTCAATGGCCTGCCATGTGGTCTGCTAATCTTGGGGCTTGAATTATTGGTCCACCATGTTGCTTGATAATTTTGGGACTGTGCCATTTTACTTGTCAATTTTGGGTTTGTCAGCCTCAGCCAGCCAGCAGCTGACAGAAGCCTCCAGCTTCATTGGGCCGGGAGCGAGAGGCAGAGCTGAAGCCCAAAGTCCGGGGACTTTCACCCAGCCCCTAGAGCTGGCACTTTGAACTCAGACTTCTAGCCTCCTAACCTGTAAGCGAATCAATCCCTGTTTGTTCAAACTATCCAGTTGTGGTATTTTCCGTTAGAGCAGCACTAGAGGACCATAAAGAGAAGCTTCTTGATAACGTGCTACATCAAAATGAAAAAGTAAAACAAGAGAGGGAGATACGTATGGGATATAGGAAATGGGCGATGCTGTTTGGTTTGGTATATAGGAGATACTGGCTTGGATAAGCAAGCTTCAGGGTCATTTACCTCATGCGGTGTAGTAAATTACTTAGTGTGGCTTTTCTACCCATAAGTCTTTGTAAACTCCAAGGTGGGAATTGCTATTAGCAACTGAGGAGATCCTGATTTTAAAGTCACCCACCTGGGTTATTTCTGTTGGGCGTGGCACAATACAATGTTCTGGGAGGTTCCCACGCTCTCTCACGTGCTTAGAGTTCTGATGCTGTGATTGGCTAGTTTGACCACCCTTCTGGGCTCAAAAGGAGGCCTCTTGGAGGCAGAACTCTCTCTGACTGCTGGTGGAGGAAGATGTGCTGCCGAAAGAGACACGCGCCCCTGAAAGAGACACGTGCTGCTGGGAAAGAGCTGCAAGAGACACGCATCGCTGAGTGAGACACCGAGGGACCAGCACTGCTGGAAAAGAGACTGTGAGAGACTCTTGGCTGAGGGACGGTGGGCTGGGAGAGAGACTGAGCGTTCTTCCTGGACTTGAGTTGTAGCCTGGTGCTTCCCTAATAAACCCCATAATCTGTGAGTTCTGTGTGGCCACTGCAGTGAATTATCGAACCCAGGAGAGAGGTGGTGGGTGCTCTGGGAGGAACGGTTGGAGAAAGGGCTGGAGGAAGGCAACATGTCTGGCCTGGCAGTAATAGGCCTTGGGTTACTGCTGGTAATCCTGTCTTCCCTTTGTGGAATTAGAGGAGGTCAGAACATGTGGCCTCCTTGCCGTTTTAGCACCTCATTCTGTCACTTCGGTATTTTTTTCTTATGTGGAAATTCCATCTTTGATAGGTGTTCTGGTTCCCTAGTGCCACTCTGACAGGAATATATACCCCAAATGGGATGGCCTTAACAAACAGGAGTTTATTCTTACAATTTGAAGTCTTTAAGTCCAAGTTCAAAGTGCCAGTCTCTAGAGGCTGGGTGAAAGCCCCTCAACCTTGGGGTCTAGCTCTGCCTCCTGCTCCCGGCCCACTGGCACTAGAGGCATTTCTTCACTCAGACAGCCGCTGGCTGCTGAGGCTGAGAAGCCCCAAGGTTGACAAGTCAAAAGGCACAGTCCCGATGTTACCAAACCACACGGCAGGCCATTAACTTAAGTCCATTGTAAGTTCCAAGGTCAGCAGAGCATAGCTGAGCAACGAATGACATGGCTACATGTGGGGTCCAAACATGCCATAGGCTAGAGACCAGTCCCCAAGGCTTCTCCTTCTATACAGGAAGCAGACCACATTCCCTAAGGCAGCTACTCAGCTGCTCATAGTAGATTCCACCATAGAATTGATTACCAGTCTCATCATGGGGGATACTACACCAGCTGCCCCACTCCTCAGAGGGAAGGTTGGACAATCCTACTTCCGTAGTGATACTGCCTTGGAAACCCAAGGAGGGGTCGCTATGAGTCGGGGCCGACTCGACGGCACATAATAACAACAACAACACCAGCTGCCCAGCCACTCAACCAGGCCCAGCCAAGTTGACACACAAACATAACTACCGCAATAGGTTTATCCAATTTAGTCATAGGGGAAAAAAATAATGCAAAAGGAAAAAAAACCACAGCTAGTGATATTTCAAAACAACTTATGACACTTTGAACAATTAAAGAGTAACACATAACAGGATAAAAATTTCAAACCCATGTGAAACCTGAAAGTCAACATGAAAAAGACAGAGTTAAGGCAGATTGAATGTGGGGTCCAGACCCACCAGTGTCTGGAGAGATTGGGCAGAGTTGGAGGAGGGGGAGAAAACCTCAGAGGACTCAAGGGCTGACGGGGTACTGAGGAAAGAGGAGAAGCAAAGAGCCACTCACACCCAGAGAAAACTTCCTGGAAGGATTCATGTTTCAGAGAGAGTGTGAAGGCCTAAGAAAGCTTGCCAAAAAGAGGGGGGAAGACTGTCCTTACAGGTTGAGTGAGACTTGCCATGATGGGAGGGTCCCAAGAGTCTGACAAGGAAGGTGACCTGAGAATGGGGATGGACATCAACTGGGGCACACAGCTTCTGCCCTGCCTCAGCCCAGAGGGTATACACAAGTCCAAAGAACCAAACGTGAGTCTTTCCACAGTCACCTCCTGCCTGCACTCCTGAAATGCCAACCACAGATTTCCCTTCAGGCAAGGCCAACCTCAAGTACAATTGAATGATCCACCTCCCTGGGAGAGCCTCATTCCACATATTGTCTCCTCCTTTAACAATTCCTGGGTTGTCTTAGAACAGCATGTTCTCTGTACCCGGAAGACCCCTCTGCAAACAGTCCACTAGCCCTCACAGGTGCATGAGTAGATCTGTGTTTCCAAGTACTGGTTTCCTGTGTATCTTACGTGTTTTATACATTCAGAATTCTCTTGAGGACAATTGGCAAAGAGATAGATGGCCCCAAAAGGTTAAGAACAGCTGACCTAGAGGAATGAGACACACAGTACTGGCTCAAAGGGAAGAGACACAATGGAATGTTCCTCAAACATACTCATTGGAGTGCAGCTCTCCAAAATCTGACTCCAGTCTACCTTTTTGAATTTTTAAAATGTATTATACCCACCTACCTAACCCCTCAATCTTCCTCAGGAACTCTCACAGATTGAATTGTGTCCCCTGAAAATAACCTACTGCCAATGAGTCAATTCCGATTCACAGCAACCGTAGAGGGCAGAATAAAACTGCCCCACAGGGTTTCCTGGGAGCTCTGGTGGCATAGTGCCTAAGGCACTTGACTGCTAACCAGAAGGTTGGCAGTTCAAACCCACCAGCCACTTCTCGGAAGGAAGG
>NW_006922129.1:744671-773941 GCF_000298275.1 Orycteropus afer afer
ACTGGGAGAAGATAAATTTTTGTTTGTTAAAGCCATCCAATTGTGATCTTTCTTTCTTCTTCTTCTTCTTTTTTTTTTTTTTTTTTGAATACTACCTTAATTACATGCAGAAACTTTGCTCCAATATAGCTCCATTACTCCCCTTTGTTCAGTTATGTAAACAATATTGTCACAAATTGCATCTCTATACATTATAAGCTTGGTAAAGTAGAGGGTCAGTGAAAAAGAGGAAGACCCTCAATGAGATTAATTGACCATGGGTTCAAACACAGCAATGACTGTGAGATGGGGCCGGACAGGGCAATATTTCATTCTCTTATACATAATAAGGTCGTATGAGTTGGAGCTGACTTGATGGCACCCGACAACAATAACATTATAAACTACTGTCATATTTCTTTTATAGAAGCACTAGATAACTAGGCTGAGATGGAAGACTGGGCAGTCTACTTCCGTAGAGATACTGCCTTGGAAACCCAAGGAGGGGTCACGATGAGTCAGAACTGACTCAAAGGCAGTGAGTTTGGTTTTTTGGTTCTTGAGATAACTGAGACAGACTCCATTTCCACCAGAGTGTCCTAAGTAACCCTCAAATGGTGCTTTTTGTATCTTTGCTCCTTTATCCATTGGTCTGTTTTTCTAAGTGTTTACTGATTGTTCCTAAGTACTGTTGTTGTGGTTGTGTGCCATCGAGTCGGACCCGACACATAGCGACCCCTCTTGGGTTTCCGAGGTGGTATCACTACGAAAGTAGATTGCCCGACCTTCCTTCCGAGGAGTGGCTGGTGGGTCTGAACCACCAGCCTTCTGGTTAGCAGTCAAGTGCCTTAGGCTCTATGCTACCAGAGCTCCCCTCCTAAGTACTAGGGACAGAGAAATGAAAATGACAGACACAGTCCCGGTCCTTTTGAAATTTGCCCCAGATCTGCTTACAGAAATTCCATCCCGTTCAATATCCTGCTGAATTACAACGCCTCTCACAAAGCCTTTCCTGGTCCCCACTGCAGATTTCAATTCTTGCCCCATGACTCACTCATTAGCACTCTCCATCAGTACCAGTCATGCAAGATGGTAGCTACCTAAGCACACCATGACCAAACTTTGCATGACTAAGCTTTTATCTGTTTCATCATTGCAACTTCAAAAGAGCAAAGAGTCTGCTGTTAGAAAGTCTCTAATTTTCAGACTGGGCTTTGAGTCTTTTATTTCCTTTTAAGCTCCCCAGCATTTTTAGTGCCAACCTTCCAACCCTTTGATCCCTGAATTCCTCATGCCCTTTGCACTTTCCTATGACATGTCCTATGACACTTAGGACCTAAGAATTTTGCCTGCAGTGAGTATTTCATTTGAGTTGATCACAAGAGACAGTGCAGTTGGCCGTTTTACTCACCACTGCAAGAAAGTCCCTAAAGCCTCTCTACTTTCACAGTCTTGAGCCCCAATCTGGCCCAACAACCAAGCCCAGGTTCCCCTCTCCCCCTTTCCCTGAGCAAATATTGCCTGAACACAAGCCCGTACCAATTGCTTATCAACCAGGATCATTAGGCGCTAGAAACAGAATCCGATTCGGACTTAAGCAAAAATAAACTAAGTTATCAGTTAGCTCACAGAGTCAGTGGAGAGGCTAGAGAACCCAGGCTCGAAATGGGGCAGACAGACCCACAGTCAAAAGTCATGCCACAGAACTAGTCCTGCAAACCCACGGTTCCAGATTCAGTCTGGTTCAACCCCTGATGAGAATTTGCCTTTCTGCCCCAGATACAACGAGTCAGAATCTAGAATCAGAATTTACATTTTAACAAGGCCCCCAGATGATGCTTGCATAAGCACCAGGTGATTCTTACGAGTCTGTATCTGTAAGAATCATGTGGGGAGCTTGTTAAAATGTCGATTCTGATTCCTCAAGCCTATATGTGAAGGGAGGGAGGGACCGATGTGAACGTCCCACAGACGGAGCTCTTGTGGGATAGGTGTGGGACCGTGAGGGATGCACCCTAGCTGGGTTCTTCCCAGTCCCAGACTCTGAACACGTAAGAGTTTTTCCAAAAGGAATGAATCTTGTGTTGTCTGGCAACACCCAAGTCCCCCCACAGAGCATGGTTTATGCTTACTCAGGGTTGGGAATGTCAGACTGGAAGGCACAACCTGTCAAAGGTTAGTGGGTGACACACATACCCTGGCATCTGCCAGTCATTACACACACCTCCCACCCATTGGCCTTCTTTCATCTTGGGGATACATGAAGCCCCCAGCCTGGAGATCAGCTGGTTCAGCTCTCTGTTTTCAGACTCTGTCTGTACGCTCACTGATCACAACCTCTGCCCAGCCTGGCTTGTTTATCTTTTTTCTTACTGACAGGGGAGGGCCCCATCCTGGCCCTCTCATTGGCTTATGGATTCACTTCCTCCTACTTTTGGCTTTGAACCCAGCCATTCCCATAACTACACCTGGCTCTGGCTCCAAGGAACCTTCTCTGGACTCCAGGACACAGAAAATTCCAGCACTTTCCAACCAGGCACGATGGGGACACCGGTGCTTGTCGTGCTGTCCCTGCTGCTCCTTCTGCGTCCGGCGGTCCTCCAGGAGAGCCAAACCCGTGAGTGGGGAAAGCGAAGGGTGGGTCCCAGAGGAGAATGAGAAGGAAGGTAAGGATAGGATGAATGTGTTGGGAGAAAGGCCCCTGATGCAGCTTGGATTCCCATAAGTATTTTAGTAATGAGTGTCTGGGGCTATTAACAACCCAGTTCACACACTTCTAGAAGCATTCAGAGAGCCTCTGGACTCAAGACCTGAAATAATCCGTAATCGAAAACCTTTAGTTTACAAATGAAAAAAAGAAAAGAACTAGGACCCAGGGAGGCTAAGTGATGTGCCTGGAATTACAGCTAGGACAGAGCAGGAATCACACAAGAAGAGGTTCTTCTCCTCTTGCTCTTTCTCTCCTTCTAATGGTTGGAAGAACCTGTGTGATTTTGAGAGACAGACAGACAGACCAACCTCCAAGGGATGAGTGTGAAGGCAAGTTAATGGGATAAATGATGCTAGAAGGAAACCCAGGAGCTTTGGTGGCGTAGTGCCTAAGGCACTTGGCTGCTAACCAGAAGGCTGGCTGTTCAAACCCACCAGCCACTCCTTGGAAGGAAGGTTGGGCAATCTACTTCCATAGTGATACCGCCTCGAAAACCCAAGGAAGGGTTGCTATGAGTTGAGTCTGACTTGACGGCATATACTGACAACAATAACAAAAGGAAACCCATTCTTTTGCCCCACAGTTAGAGTGTACAGCAGACCTAGAAGGTGAGTGACTAGAAGAAAAGGTGGCTGGAGCTTGGGAACACTCAGAGTCACTTCTAGGACAAAGGAATGAGGCCATTCATGCCTCAGAATGAAGAAATGTAAGCTCATTTCTAAACTCAGAGTTTAAAATTTGTTACATTTACAAATTATCAGAATATTCCTTTTATGTTAGGTTTACAACTTCATTTTAAAACTAATTAGCAAGAATAAACTCAGTACCGAACTAGGAATGTTCCATATGATTTTCAACATTATCAACTAACACCCATGTGAATCATGAGTTAATTATGGATCAGAGAAAATTCCTCCCTCCTACCCGCCTATCCCTTGCCTCATACCAAAATGCAAGGCATGGTCCTGGGAATTCTGGGATGCATCCTAATCTTCTCCTGTGCTGATCTCATCTGGGTCATTTCCTGAATTTTCTAGAAAATTCTCCCTATATTTTCTAACTATCTGTATTTGTCAGGTTGGAATAGGTTATGCTCTAATGAAAAATAAAGCTATTAGAGACTTAACCCAACAAAAGCTCGTTTCGTGCTCATGGAAAGTCCATTGTAAACTGGGAAACTCTCCTCTCCCTCCATGGGTTGACTCAAGGATACAGGCTGTTGGCATCTTGGGACTCTTCCATTTCAATCTGTAGCCTCCAGAGGTATCACCTAAAGGGGAGAGATACAGAGGAGCCCAGACAGCTCATAAGGGCCTTAAACCAGAAGAATAGCATCACTTCTACTCACATTCCCCTTTGTCAGAACATGGTCCCTACCTACAAGGAAACAGAAATATCTTCTTATGGGCCAAGGAGAGGAAATGATGTAGTACAGACAGGATAGTCTCTGAAATATCCCTAGAATAAAAGTAGAGCCCTTTTGCTCAAGAGAGCTTGCAGTGATGTAAGGCTGACGACAGGGAAGAGAGAGCTGGGGAGGAAGGTCTTCCTTCTTGGTCCTCTGTTGTCCAACAGTAGATTCCCCTGAGTGGATAAATCCCATACCTCAAAGTCCTCTCCTCTTTTGCAGGGCCTTACTCTCTGACTTTTCTCTATACTGGATTGTCCAAGCCCAGTGAAGGCTTCCCCAGGTTTCAGGCCACCGCCTACCTCAATGACCAGGCCTTCTTCCACTACAATAGTGAAGGCAGGAAGGCCAAGGCTCTGGGACCCTGGAGCCAGGTGGAAGGAATGGAAGACTGGGAGAAGGAGAGTGAACTTCAGAAGGCCAGGGAGGAAATCTTCTTAGTGACCCTGAAGGACATCATGGACTATTACAAGGATGGAGAAGGTCAGTGGACAAGGATTGTTGGAGTGGAGGGTCTTAGCTCAAGAGGCAACCTCACAATTTTGAGTGGAAATGTATCAGCAGGATAGAAATAGTCCTTATCCCAAACAAGGATCAGGAGGCACATGTAGAAACGGACGTTTCTGCATTCCACCACCCCAGAACACATCTACTTTCCTCTTACTCTGCCTCGTATCACACAGGAAGTAATGTCAGAGTCAGTTCTTATCCAGACACATTCTGATCCCTCAGCTCTCCACTTCCCCTCCCCCAGTCCTTATCTGAGGCTGATCCCATGTTAGAAAGTGTAAGATCCATCAATGTCCAGGGATGTTAGGTGGAACGTACCAGTGTTAGAGTCAGTCAGACCTGGGTTCACACTGTGGCTCTGCCAGTCACGAGCTGTTTGACAGCAGACAAGTGAACAAGTGACTTAATTATCTGGGCTGCATTTGCAACAACTGGAGCATTGAGGCCTGCCTCCCAGAATTGTCATGATACTAAAATTTAACACAACTTATCTATGCTCTGGTAGCATAGTGCCTAAGGCATTTGACTGCTAACCAGAAGGCTGGCAGTTCAACCCACCAGCCACTCCTCAGAAGGAAGATGGGGCAATCTACTTCCATAGTGATACCACCTTGGAAACCCAAGGAGGGGTCACCATAAGTCAGATACGACTCGATAGCAGTGGGTTTGGTTTGGTTTTATCTATATAAATTCTATAACGGCTGGAAGAGTCTGACTTGATTTGCCTGTATCCCCATCAACCAGGACAGTATGCAACCAATAATACCTATCAGAAATTTGTTGAATAAATATAGAGAAAACACTCAACACATTTGACTGCTAACCAGAAAGCTGGTGGTTCAAACCCACCAGCTACTCCTCGGAAGGAAGATGGGGCAATCTACTTCCATAGACAGTTACATGGGATTTTTAAGATCCTCCTGTCTGTAAGGCTTAGATACACTGGAGGTAATCTGTATTTGTGTGTAAGGAGATGGTGTTAGAGCCAAGCATAGAGACTAGTTTTCATGTCTTCCAGTACGGCATCCTTTCTCAATCCCCACTGCCTATCCCCATTGCCTACCCCTGCCCCATCCCGCCCAAGTCAGCCAACCTCAAGCCTGGTGATTGCTAATGTTCAACGATTATAGAATAGGTGTTAAAAGGTGGGTTTCTAAGTTCAAAAATGCCCAAGAAGTTATATGGAATCTGAATCCAAATAAGATTTCCAGAACAAGGAAAGATTACACCTCATTTTGAAGAAGGATGTGGAATGCGGAGTCCTGGTAAGGAAAGTAGCCTGGGCTGTGTGTCACAAGTAGAAGAGGGTGAAGCCTGGGAAGGACACTGGGAGAAATGTTGATTGGCTGAAACAGAAGTGTTGAAGTGAGTTATTAGACCAAAAAGGGTAAATAGACGAAGACATGGTACTAGACAAGAATAGTAGCTAACATTTATTGAGCATTTAGTATATGTCTGTCACATATATTAACATATTTAATGCTCGTAATAATCTTCTATAATAGGTGCTCTTGTTATTCCCATTTTAGAGGTGAGGAAATTGAAGCATAGGGAAGTTCATGGCTAAAGTTCACGGGGGAGGAGCAGATCTGGGATTTGATCTCAGATAACTTGAGTTCAGAGTCTATGGCAGTATCATTCATCGGTGTTGGGTAATGCCTACTTTTTTAATCAAAATGAAGAGATTGTGCTCAACTTCCCTAGGGAGGTAGAGATTTGGGACAAAGATAACAAAAAAAGGAGAAGTAATCACATTGTGTTTATTCAGGAAGTAAAACCAACTAAGAATGGAGAGAAAATGAGAGAATCCAATTACCTACATAAAGCCAGAAAATAACTTCCATTTAATGTGGAAATGCACTTCAGTATGATTGTGTTGGAGTTCCAAGAACTCACAGCATATTCAAATAAACAAAAAAGCAGAAGGGCCAAAATCTATCTACAGTCTATCTACAGTCTATCTACCTCTCTTAAGTTTCCCAGTTGGAAAGACTATAGCTCATCTCAGACTAGCCTAAAACACCAAACCAGTTTCCCTCTTCCTCTCAACTGTATGTTTGGCTAATAACCTATAAGCTAAGATAAAGGGGGTTGTGTGCTTAGATTTCAAAAACCTTCCCTCCTACAGGGTTGCAAGCTGTGTAGGAGTCAGAGTAAGATGGAGCTGATGCCAGGCTGACTGACTTCCTGTGGGGTCGGGGTGGGGGAGGATTCAGGGTCTCACACCTTTCAGGGAATGTTTGGTTGTGAGCTCCGGAATAACAAAAGCAGTGGAGCATTCTGGAGGTACGCCTATGATGGCCAAGACTTCATCGAGTTCAACAAGGAAATCCCAGCCTGGGTCCCCTTGGACCCAGCAGCCCAGAACACCAAGCGGAAATGGGAGGCAGAAGAAGTCTACGTGAAGCGAGCAAAGGCCTACCTGGAGGAGGAGTGCCCCGGGATGCTGCAGAGGTACCTGAACCACAGCAAGCCTCATCTGGACCAACAAGGTACTTGCTGCTTCCTGTGTCCTGCTCCCCAGCACTGAGCTGAGAAAGACCATGGTGACCTCAGGTTGGGAGCCCAGAGAAGCATTTCACACCGCTCCTCATTATCCCTGGGAGCTCTGGTAGCATAGTGCCTAAGGCACTTGACTGCTAACCAGAAGGCTGGCGGTTCAAACCCACCAGCCACTCCTCAGAAGGAAGGTTGGGCAATCTACTTCCCTAGTGATACCACCTCGGAAACCCAACGAGGGGTCGCTATGAGTCGGGTCCAACTCATCAGCACATAATAACAACAACCTCATAATTCCTGATAGTCCCTTAGGCCCTTCAGCTTTGACATCCTCAGACTCAGTCCTTCCCCGGGAGGACAAGATGTGGGGTCCAAAAACAACATCCATCAAATTCCAGGCAGGATAGGCCAGGAAAGATATTGATTCAATAGTATGGCTTCCCTAATACCTAATATTACTGATGAGGAAGCTGGGGATTACAGAGGTTAGGTTAACACTGTCCATCCATAAGATGCAGAGCTGGAACTCAAATTCCATGTTTCAGGTTTCAAATCTGTATTTGTTTCCGAGGGCTGCTGTAACAAATTACCACAAACTGGGTGGCTTAGAATAATACGATTTATTCTCTCACAGTTCTGGAGACTAGGAGTCCAAAATTAAGGTGTTAGCAGGGCCACGCTCACTCAGATGGCTCTAAGGAATATCCTCCCTTGCCTTTTCCTAGTTTCTGGTGGTCCATGGTCATCTTTGTCATTGCTTGGCTTGTAGACACCACTCCAATCTCTGCCTCCATCTTTACATCTGGATCTCTGTGTGTCCTCTCCAGTTCTTATAAGAACATGAGTCATATTGGATTAGGGCCCACCCAGTACGATATCCCTGTCATTTTCCTCTACTATTATGTCTCCCTGGCTTGGTTTTGAAGAGAAGGTAGGTGTGCAGAATGTCAGTCCCACAAGGATGAAAATGAGCAGATGTGAGCAAGACTGATTGGCATAAATTGACTTTCTGAATTGGAAAGTAATGAAAAAGCATGTTGTGGATGGAGCAGTGTGGTACTTAAGGTTGTTGTCAACTTGGCCTGGTTGAGTGGCTGGGCAGCTGGATGTAGTTATTCCCCATGATGAGACTGGCAATCAACTCCATAGTGGAATCTACTGGAGCATCTGAGTAGCTGCTTTAGGGATGTGGGCTGCTTTCTGTATATAAGAAGCAGCTTTGAGGAAGGTCTCCAGGTTTTTGGTACGCTTGAACCCTGCATGTAGCCAGGTTGTTGTTCAGCAACCTGCCATGCCAATCTTGGGACTTCTTCTGGACTTGATTTAGTGGCCTGCTGTGTTGTTTGGTAACATTGAGCCTGTGCCTTTTTACGTGTTGACCTTGGGTTTGCCAGCCTCAGCACCCAGCAGCTGTCTGAGTGAAAAAAGGCCTCCAGCTTCAGTGGGCTGGGAGCAGGAGGTAGAGCCCAAGGTTTAGGGGCTTTCACCCAACCCCTAGAGCCTGGCACTTTGAACTCGGACTTCTAGCCTCCAAAATTGTAAGAGAATAAACTCCTGTTTGTTAAAGCCATTCCATTTATGGTCTATTCCTGTCAGAGCGGCACTAGGTGACCAAAACAAGCAGGGAATTGTTTGATGCACAGGCCACAGGTAGAACTAAAAGCTGAACTGAGATTGTAGGCAAGAGGGGGCTGTACAGTTTACTCAGAGGTTTTGGGGAAAAATAGGATTGGCTCTGGAGGTATTCACAATTCATTGCCATCAGCAGTCACTATATGGTGGGTGGGGAGGACTGGCAAGGGAGTAGCCATGGACATTCCATGATCCAACAGGGAAGGCTCAGGAGAAGCCTCAATCTCCCCTTTTCTTCATAAAAGTTTCTTGGGGGAGACAAATATATCCTAGAACTAATCCCCTGCTAATCACTGACAACCAGGGAGTTGGAATGGCAAGAGACTCGGACAAGGAGAAGTCTTCTTCAAGGTCTCAATATCCATGCTCTGTTCCTCCACAGACCCTCCCTCAGTGTCAATCACCAGCCACATGGTCCCAGGAAAAAACAGGATCCTCAAGTGCGTGGCCTATGACTTCTACCCACAAGGAATTGATCTGCACTGGACTAGGGCCAGTGAAGCGCAGAGGTCTGAGTCAGGAGGAGGTGTTCTTCCCAGTGGAAATGGTATATACCAGTCCTGGGTGGTGGTGGAAGTCCCTCCTCAAGACACAGCAACCTACACCTGCCACGTGGCACACAGCAGCCTGGCCCAGCCCCTCGCCGTGCTATGGAGTGACACACAGGAAACGAGAGGTGAAGACAAATTGGAGACTCAGCCCCAATAGCCACCCTTTCTGCTTGACATGAGATAAACTTCAGAAATCAGTCTCAACATTATCAGTGAGGTGTGGGGAAGCAGTTCAAAAGGCCAGACAGTGGATTTGGAGACAGAAGACTTGAAGGATGAGCACAGAGCTGCCTCTGGCTGCCAAATCACCTCACCTCACAAAACCTGTATTGTCTAATGTAATTGTAAAATCAAACTAATAACTGCTTCACCCAACTTACACAATACAGAAAGCCAGATTGAAACAGTGCAATACTGTGAAAATGTGAGTAGAGTTTTTTCATTCGTTCTACCCCCAAAACATCTGATCTGTTCAAAATTCTGAGGTGAAAGAAAGTGACCTTTGGAAAAAGGAATGATGAAGTGCCAGCAATGCCCCTCCAGGAATGACAATCCAGATACATTCATTTTTGTAGTAGGGTCAAAGATTTACACCCTATGACTGAGATGTGCAAAACAAAAGTACCTCTTCTCATTTTATAACACCCAACTCATGTCTCTTTCAGGCCTCCATTAACAATGAAGTAATCACATTATGTTTGCTCAAGAAGTAATATCATCTCCACTTAGAATGGAGAGAAATGAGAGATTCCTATTACTTGTATAAAGCCAAACATAATTTCCAATTAACTTGGAAATGCACTTCAGACCTTGACTGTAAGTAGGTCTCCATACTCTTTTCCATTATAAATATTCTGACATATAATTTCTTAAATATCAGTTTTCTCCCCTTGTAAAGATTTTGTCTCTCACTTTTGTCCTTCCAAAATTATGTCTGAGTGGAGGGGTATCCACTGCAGAGTGACTCAAGCCACCTGGTCCCTAGGGCAGTGTCCAGGTGTCCATTGCTGATGTCCACAGATGTGGCCATGTCCCCTCTAATCATGAAGTCCTAGAATTCCGGAACATCTTTAATACAAACCCAAGCCTCTTCTGTGCCTCAGTTCCTCTCAGCACTCCCTCTCTGCTGGTGATTTTTCACCTTTGACCTCAGCCACTCAACCTTTCTCACACCATGTTGGCCTTGAGAGCTTAAGAGGCTTCGGTATCCTCAGGACATACTCCCAGAGAATCAGGAGTTGCCCCTAATGTTCTTGGATTTCCTCCAAATCCAATGAGTGTGTTTTTGTTTGGGGGGGGGGGTGTGTATCTGTGTCTGTGTAACCCCATTCATAGTTTTAAATCCCAAAGGACATAGCAGAACTGTCACGTTTTACCATTCCATCCCCTTTCATTCCACTCATTGAAAGCATTAGCTGTCTATAACTGTGTTTTTCCTTCTTACATGACAAGAATTTTCTTTTTCTTTTTTTTTAAACAGTTGTCAGATTGCCCTCCAAAGAAGTGTTAAATGCTTTTCTAATTTGATAGGTGAAAATAATCTTTTTTTTTTTTTTTTTAAATTTACAATCACTTTGCTTCCTCAACATTTATTATGGGAGGAAGATCTATGATGTTTTTCTTTCCTTTTTTTTTTTTTTGCCATCCTCTTCACCCAAATTAACTGCCTCAGAAACCCAAGGAGGGGTCACTATGAGTCGGGGCCGACTCGACGGCAAACAACAACAACAACAACAACCCTCTAGTTAGATGTTACACTCCTTTCCTTGTCCGGTAACTGTCAAAGAATATTTCTCTCTTTTTTTGTGAAAGTCTTTCCTTGACTTTTTACAATAGTGGTCTCATACAATACTTGTTCTTTTGTGATTGCCTAATTTCACTCAGCATAATATCTTCTAAGTTCATCCACGTTATGAGATGTTTCACACATTCATCACTGGTCTTTAACACTGCACAGTATTCCATTATCGTGTACCATAGTTTGTTGATCCATTCCTCCGATGATGGGCTTTTAGGTTGTTTCCATCTTTTTGCTGCTGTGAATAGTGCTGCGATGAACACAAGAACATAAGAACACAAGTTTCTTATTTCTGTAGGCTATATACCTAGTGGGATTGCTGGATCATTATGTCTATTGCTGGCTTTTTAAGGACGAGCTAGAACATTTTCCAGAGTGGTTGCACCATTTTACAGTCCCACCAGCAGTGTGTGAGAGTTCCAGTCTCTCCACACCCTCATCAACATATGTTGTTTTCTGAACCCTGCTATCAGTGCTGGGGTGGGACAGTATCTCATTGTTATTCTGATTTACTTCTCTAATGATCATGAGCATTTCTTCATGTGTTTTTTAGCAGCCTGAATGTCTTCTTTGGTGAAGTGTCTGTTCATGTCCTCTGCCCATTTTTTAATTGCATTATTTGCCTTTTTGTTGTTCAGGTGTTGAAGTTTTCTACAAATTTCAGAGATTAGCTTCTTGTCTGATAGATCATTGCCAAATTTTTTCTTCCCAGTCTGTGGGTTCTCTTTTTACTCTTTTGGTGAAATCTTTTAATGCATATAAATGTCTGGTTTTTAAGAGGTTCCATTCATCTATTTGTCTTCTGGTGTTTGTGTGGTTTTTATTATGTTCAATAGTGTATTTGTGCATTGAATTAGGGTCCCTAAGTTTGTACCTATTTTTTCTTTCATGATCTTGATGGTTTACATTCAGATCTTTGATTCAACTTGAGTTCATCTTTGTACATGGTGTGAGATTACGGATCCTGTTTCATTTTTCTGCAAATGGATATCCAGTTTTGCCAGCACCATTAAAGATACCGTCTCTTCCCCACTTAATGAGTTTTGGCCTTTTGTCAAAGATGAGCTGTCCATAGGTAGATGGATGTACTTTTGGGTTCTCAATTCTGTTCCATTGGTCTACGTATTTGTCATTGTGCCAGTACCAAGCTGTCTTAACTACATGGTAGGTTTTGAGACTGGAAAGTGTGAGACCTCCTACTTTGTTTTACTTCTTTAATAGTGTTTTACTTATCCAGGGTCTCTTTCCTTTCCACATAAAACTAGTGGTTAGTTTTTCTATCTCTTTAAAGAAAGATGATGGAATCTGGATCAGGATTACGTTATATCTGTAGATCACTTTGGGTAGCATTGACATTTTCACGATGTTAAGTCTTCCTATCCATGAGCATGGTATATTCTTCTATTTATATAGGTCTCTTTTAATAGTGTTTTGTAGTTTTCTTTGTGTATATCTTTTGTGCCTCTGGTTAGATTTATGCACAGTATTGTTATTGTAAGTGGTATTGCTTTCCTGATTTCCTTTTCAGGGTTCTCTTCATTAGTGTAAAGCAACCCAACTGATTTTTTATGTTGATCTTGTATGCTGCCACTTTGCTGAAACTTTCAACTAGTTTCAGTAATTTTCTTACTGAATCTTTGATTATTTCTATGTATAAGATCATATCATCTGCAAACAAAGATAGTTTTACTTCTTTTCCAATTTGAATGGCTTTTATTTCCCTTGTCTTATTGCTCTGGCTAGGACTCCCAATACAGTATTGAATAGGAGTGGTAATAAAGGGCATCCTTGTCTGGTACCCATTCGTAAGGGGAATACTTTCATTCTCTCCACATTGAGAATAATGTTGGCTATGGTTTTGTGTGTTGTTGTTGTTATATGCCATCTAATCGGACCCGACTCATAGCGACCCCTCCTTGGGTTTCTGAGGCAGTATCACTATGGAAGTAGATTGCCCCATCTTCTTTCTGAGGAGTGGCTGGTGGGTTTGAACAGCCAGCCTTCTAGTTAGCAGTCAAATGCCTTAGGCACTATGTACCAGAGTTCCCGTGGTTTTGTATATATGCCCTTAATTATGTTGAGGAATTTCCTTTTATTTCTATTTTGCTCCGCATTTTTTAAATCAGAAGTGGGTGTTGGATTTTGTCAAATGCCATTTCTGCATCAATTGATATGTTTGTGTTATTCTTTTCCTTTGTTTTATTTATTGGTATTATGGGTGGGAAGGTCTCAACAACATTCTGATGGGCTGTGAAGTTTCATCTCTCATGAACTCTTACTGGAGAGTTCCTTACGTTTCTTTCCTCCTTCTTTATATAATTTCTCTTCCTCTTTTTAGTTTTGTTGTGGTTAAATATATATAACAAAATTTTTGCCATTTCAACCATTTTTAAGTATATAATTCAATGACATTAATTACATTCGCCATGTTATTCAACCATCACCACTATCTATTTCCAAAAGTTGTCATCACTCCAGATAGACACTCAGTTTCCCTTAAGCAATGACTCCCCTGCCTTCTTTGCCCTTACCCCCTGGTTGTTGTTGTTGTTGTTATGTGCCGTCGAGTTGGACCTGACTCATAGCAACCCCTCCTTGGGGGTAGCCACTGATAAATTTTGTCTATATGCATTTGCCTATTCTAAATAATTCATATAAGTAGAATCATATAATATTTGTTCCTTTATGTCTGATGTATTACATTCAGCATAATCTTGTCAAGGTTCATCTATGTGATAGCATGGATCAGAACTTCATTTCTCTTTATTGCTGAGTAATATTCACCATCTTTATTTTAATGTTTCTCCATCTTTATCACTGTAATCTCACACCCTCTTAGTTTCTCCTTGATATTTTTCCTTATTAGATTTTCCACATAGTTTGATAGTTGTCTTTGGTAAAAATTTAAGTTAACACCCCTGCTCCTTGTTTGTTTCTAATTATTTATAGCAACTGTGGGTTCCATCCTCTTTCTCATCTTTATCTCCCATCTTCTGCTCAACCTGTCTTTTCTAATATCTGGGTATAGACCAGTAACTTGAAATGTACCTCTAAATATGGAAAGGGCTGTGAGACCAAAGAAATAAGCAGGCAACTCCATGGGTGGCAACAAGGAGTTTATTAAGGGGGACTTACATATAAGGCAGTCCTGGGCAAGGGCAGGACTGGTTCAATTCTCTGCACCTCTCAATAGGTGAAAGGGGTTTCTATGACTTTGATGAACAAAGATGGCTATGTGCCAGGACACTGGACTTCCAAGGCCACCTCATCAAAAGCTACATGAGAGTGATTTACCAAGTGGATGTGGGTTATCAGAAAGCAAGGATGTCCATATTTGGCTTTGCAAAGCCTGTTTCTTCTTAATTTCACCCCTTGAGGCCAGCTCTTACAATATGGCTCACCCCCTGTCTTCTACAAGGTCCCTAAGGACCTCAGGGGAGGTGTTGCAACAATATAGGTAGGAATAGGCAGTGTTGCTGTAGCTGGAGGCATAGACCACAACCTTATACCCTGGAAAAGACCTAGATCCAGTGGTGGGGGGGGTGGGTAGGGAACAGCCAGAGGAGATGGAGGAAAACCAGGTGGCCACAGCAGACCAGCCTTCAGGTTTGTCCAAGGCTTCTGTTTTTTCTTCTTGTTGTCTGTTGTCCTTGTGTTTCTGAGGCAGTATCACTATGGAAGTAGTTTTTTCTTATGGCCTCATACATTAGTAATGTTCTAGTGCTAGTCTGACCTATAGGTACAACATTCAGTCTTTACTATGGCATGTGTCCTGCCTTGAGTAGCTGTTAAAAGGTCTAAATCCATTTGGTTCTGACGAACACTACTTACCTCACCTGAATGGTTTTGGCAAGCCATAGCCATAAGCTTTCTCTGCTACCATTCAGAGCCTGTTTAATAAAACTGGTTAGAGCTTCAACTTGCTCCATGACTTCCTAGGAACCAAGGGCAGTGCTCTGGTTACCAGTGCTGCTCTGACAAGAAATATACCACAAATGGGATGGCCTTAACAGACAGGAGTTTATTCTTACAATTTGGAGGCTTTAAGTCAAGTTCAAAGTGCCAGGCTCTAGGAGCTGGGTGAAAGCCCCTCAACCTTGGGGTCCAGCTCTGCCTCCTGCTCCACTGGAGCTAGAGGCATTTCTTCACTCAGACAGCTGCAGGCTGCTGAGGCTGAGAAGCCCCAAGGTTGATAAGTAAAAAGGTACAGTCCCAAAGTTACCAAACCACACGGCAGGCCATTAACTTAAGTCCATTGTAAGTCCCAAGGTCGGCAGAATATAGCAGGCTGCTGAGCAATGACACGGCTACATGCAGGGTCCAAGCGTGCCATAGGCTAAAGACCATTCTCAAAGCTTCTCCTTACATACAGGAAGAAAATCACATACCCAAAGGCAGCTATTCAGCTGCTCGTGGTAGATCCTACCATGGAGTTGATTGCCAGTCTCACCATGGGAAATACTACATCCAGCTGCCCAGCCACTCAACCAGACTCAGCCAAGTTGAGACACAAACATAATCACCACAGGCAGGAAGAAAAACAGTTAAAAGATAATCATATCAGTGGAAAATACTGCATTTGACCCACCTGGCTTTTACCATGGGGTTATTTAGAGGTTTTGGAATAGATTTCTTCATTTTTCCTGCAGCATTGGGCAACCCAAAGTTGCAGCACCCTATCCACTCATGTAACCAGGGTCACAGTAGTGACTGCACAGCCATCGAGTGCCATCAGAAGCAAAGTACGCTATTGCAGTTCTGCAACTACTTAGCATTATCACCTGCTGGCAGTGGGCCACGGGAGTCCAGCCCACTATTTGTGAGGGAGACTTGGAGGGAGACAAGGGAACCCAGGGGGTTTTAGTTGGGTCAAAACAGACAGAGGTGGGTTTCCCCAGGACCCCCTGTTTGGGTACTAATTGACTTAAACTATCTCAGAGGTGGTAAACATTCTTTCATGGCTGCAACTGAGAGTGTTCTGGTTTTTTATCAAGACACAGGTTTCTGCAACAGTCTGAGCCCAGGAAAAGGTGATGTGCCTCCCTTCTCATGTTCTATTCCACTTAGTCACAGAGGCAGGACTGTGCCCGTCATGTTTCCTATGACTACTTAATTGGTTTTGGCTAAAGGCTCCACATTCTAAGGCATGCTTCCGCACTTGAGAAGAGGAGCTGTCCACAGGCCCAGCAGCTGCTTTGGTGGTGGACTTTGGTGAACCCACTCTACAAACTCACTGGCAGCTCTGAAGGAAAGAAAGCAGAGTAGGACACACCTACAGTTGGAGAGACAGGTCTTTAGTAGGTATCAAGAGAAGTAACTCTTCCTCTATTAGGATCATGAGGCACTTGACTGCTCTCCAGAAGGCTGGTTAGCCCACCAGCCACTCCTCGGAAGGAAGATGGGACAATCTACTTCGTAGTGATACTGCCTTGGAAACCCAAGGAGGGGTCACTATGAGTCAGGTCCGACTCAATGGCACATAACAATAACAACAACAACAAGTGGCTTCCTCTCAGTTGGTGAGAACAGCAGCTGCCTTAGGCATTTTCCCCAGCCAGAGTATACCACGTGCTGCCCCAGGAAAGTTTCTTAAGAGGTTGTGAGTAAAGTCACCCATCTTGTTGTATGCCAGAAAAAGAGATCCCCTTCCATTCCTCATGCTATTTCTGTTGTTTCGTTCCAGGTGAAATGTGACTGTTAAGGCCATCTGTGCAGTAGAACAGTGAACTCCTATTTTAAGCCATTTAGTTCCTCTGTCTCCAGAGGAACAAAGTAACCAGTGTACTTCAGTGGGGGTGACTCAAGACAATTGCAGACAGATGGTTCTACTTCCCAGTGCCAGGCCCTGAGGTGTTCGGAGGACCATGCTGTTCCACTCCAGCAACAGTTCTGGTGGACACACCTCTGGAGCCTATGATGTCACTCATACCATTGTTGGAGGGTCACTCAGGGCTCCTGCTTTGGCATATGAGGCTAAGACCTCAGTGGGAGCTGAATTTATTAACCTCAAAATGTTAGGTAGCAACCCACTCTGGGCTTCCAACCAAACAAAAGACAGGCATGAGCTGAACATTTACATTAGATAGATACACTCCTTGGAGAGATCAATCATGGGAGAAAGAAGGGCTGTGTATGCACAGGGAGACAGCTCAGGGGGCAGGAGTGCATGGAGGGAAGGACACAGGGAAGAGGTGGGTATGGGGAGGAAGTGGGAGGGGAGCTGTTGCATTGTGGGAATTTGCAGTCAATGTCATGGGAGATGCTGTATGGAAAGTGAATTTGCTCTGTAAACTTTCACCCAAATCACAATCAAAATTTTAAAAATAAAATAAAACCTTAGGTTGCACTTCAGTCCACCCCACCAGGGAACCTTTGCCTGGATAATCTACCTGCCAACCCATCACTGGCTGTGTTCCCTTATATACCTTTCCGGGTTCGTGGGGCAGACATCTTGGCACTAGCGTGTGAGCACACAGAGCAGTTTTGTATAGCAGCTATCACATCGCTAAACTTCACTGCCCCATTTGTCTCTTCGGCTACTTTCCAACCAACATGGGCACTACCGTGTAAGTTTTTCTGGTGAATCCAGTGGGCAACTTCCTCTTCTAGATATACCATTCTAATTTGTACTATAGCATCTGTTTCTTGATTCCCTGGTGGGGAAGGAGGTGTAAGGGCTGCTCACTGAAAAACAGGTTAACATCCGAGGTTTGGAGGAAATTCCAGCTGTCGTGTCACAGGACAATCCCCTACGATACCTTGTGCCCATTATCATCCACTGCTCCTTACGCCATTGACTGACACCATGGCTCAGGCAACACGTGGGTGTTACCTGACCAGACAATCCCTAAGAATTTTACTCACGTTCCTAGTCCCTGTACCTTTGGGGGTTTCATAGCTCATCCTCTCCCCTGCAGGTGGGTGACTGGGGCATCTACACAATCCTGTAAGGAGCTCTGGTAGCATAGTGCCTAAGGCACTTGACTGCTAACTAGAAGGCTGGTGGTCCAAAGCCACCAGCCACTCCTCAGAAGGAAGGTTGGGCAATCTACTTCCATAATGATACCGCCTCAGAAACCCAAGGAGGGGTCGCTATGAGTCGGGTCCGACTCGACAGCACATAACAATAGACAATCCTATAACAGAGAAACATCTTCAACCATTAACATGATGTCATCAGTATAATGAAATCAATGGACAGTAGCATGGAAAGCAAACAGTTAGGTCCCTAGCAACCACCCTAGGTCTCTACTAAGGGACATTATGTTCAGGACTGTAGCATATATGAGGAGGAATCACCTTGTTAAGTTCCCTACAATCCACTTTCATATGCCAGGACCCATATGGATCCTTCACAGGCCACACAGGGCTATTAAAAGCATTGTGGGCTTCCCTTCCCCCTACCCATTTCGACTCTAAAATAGTTTCACTTATTTCCTTATAAACCCTGAGCAACTTATATTGTCTGATGTTCACCAGTCTTCATGACGGGCAGGGTCACTGGTTCTCATGTATTTTCCCTCAGGACTATTTTCATCATCCTCACCCACAGCCAGCATTCTCCCACAGAGGTGGTGGTGTTGTTGTTAGGTGTCGAGTTGGGTCTGACTCATAGTGACCCTATGGAAACACTGCCCACAGTCCTGTGCCAGCCTCACAATACTTGCTATAACTGAGCCCATCATTGCAACCACTGTGTCAATCCATCTCATTGAGGGCCTTCCCCATTTTTGTCCACCCTCCACTTTACCAAGCATGATATCCTTCTCTGGGGAATGGTCCCTTCCGACAACATGACCAAAGTAGGTGAGACAAAGTCTGGCCATTCTGGCTTTCAAGGAGCATTCTGGCTGCACTTCTTCTAGGATAGATCTGTCAGTTCTTTTGGCAGTTCATCATACTTTCAGCATTCTTTGCCAACAGCACAACTCAAATGCATCAACTCTTCTTCAGTCTTCCTTATTCATTGTCCAGCTCTCACACACATATGAGGCGACTGAAAATACCATGGTGTGGGGTCGGCACACCTTAGTCTTCAAAGAGGGATCTCTGGTAGCATAGTGGCTAAGGCTGGTGGTTCAAACCCACAAGCCACTCCTCGGAAGGAAGATGGGGCAATCTACTTCCATAGTGATACTGCCTCGGAAACCCAAGGAGGGGTCGCTATGAATCAGGGCCGACTTGACAGCACATAACAACAAGTCTTCAAAGAAACATCTTTGTCCTTCAGCACTAGAAAGAGGTCCTTAGCAGCAGATTTGCCCAGTGTAATATGTCAAAGCCAATCCCATGAGAACATTCACCCCTGGAATGCATTCCAGTGTTCGGGAAATATAAACTTGGTATGGCTAAGGGTGAGTATGCCCTATTTATAGGGTCAGGAGTGCCTGCCACATGTGAATTGACCTTCCTCCATACATATCAATTGCCAAGAGGGAGGGAGGCTTTGAAACCATTTAGGCTTTAAGATAAGAGTATATTCTGATCAACCAGAGCTGTTTATCTTTGACCAATATATTGTGACCTCCACATGGGGCCTCCAGTCTCCCTGAAGGGCTCCTTTCTGTCAACTTAGTGGGGTGCATTCTTGTATTGCCATGGAGTTGGCAGGTGGGATCTCCTGTCTATAGTCATTTGGATTGTGGGTCGCTTTTATCCCACAGGTAATTAGAGGTCATGGCTGAGTGCGCTGCTTGCAAAGCTAGGCTCTTCCACCACCACCCCCACATCCAAACAATTTTGGACTCACTCTCCGAAAGGTTCCATGTTTTTACATCCCAGTCACTTTTTACCAGCATTATCTAACCTTTAGCTTTCGTGTTTTCCTCCCCTCTATTTTTCAAACCTGCACCAAGTGTCTCTAGTTGCTTCTTCTGCTCTGAGAGAAAGCTATTTAGAATGTCAGCTGTGGCTACCCAAGACGACCACACATCCCTTTCCAATTGAATTTTTCTTGCAGTGTCCTGATGCACCCTTCCACAGCACTGGTGGCCAGCTGAACTGCCCATAACAGCAGCCATCTCACGGCTGCTACCATTGTCCTAAACTCTTTTCCCCAGTATGGTGGTGCATAGGAGCTCTGGTAGCATAGTGGCTAAGACACTTGTCTGCTAACCAGACGGCTGGCGGTTCAAACCCACCAGCCACTCCTCGGAAGGAAGGTTGGGCAATCCTACTTCCGTAGTGATACTGCCTCGGAAACCCAAGGAGGGGTCGCTATGAGTCGGGGCCGACTCGACGGCACATAACAACAACAACAACAACAATGGTGGTGCATGATTTCTTAAAACCATGCTATACCATTGGGTGTTTTCAGGATGTCCCCATATTCACACAGTGATCTGCATGCATCAAGCCCATAGATCAGACTTCCCCAAATGGAGGTCACTGGCCAACCCAAGATTTCCCCCACAGATGCCTCACCCCCCACTAACCATATCTGTGGTCTCCTGGCCGGCTCATCAATTATCATGGCATGGACCAGTAACTTGAAATTTACCTCCAAATATGGAGAGGGCCATTAGACCAAAGAAAGATGTGGGTGAGGCTCTGGTGTAAGAAGAGAAGACTAAGGCTGCAGAGGAAAAAGAAGCCTGTGTGCCAATAAATGAATAATATTCTTTGAAATTTGGGAGTGATTATAGGGCTCCATCATTGTACTGAAGCGTCACCTACAGATAAGAGTAGGACAGGCTGAGTGGCACAGAGGAGAACAGCATTCAGAACCTAAAAAGAAACATCAGAGTCAGAGCCTTGGTTATGAAAGTAACTGCTAGGAAGGTTTGGAACCCCCTGACTCAGGCTGAAGCTTAGTCTGTAGGCTGTTGGCAAAGAGAGTGTGTGAGCTGATTTCTAATTATAAAAGCAACCAACTAGTTTAGCTAAGGAGAAAAGTCCTCCTCCTTTCCCCTCTGCCAAGCCTGCCTGTCAACTCCAAGGTGTTCTTTAAGCTGCTGGGGAGAAAATGTTATGAGACCTTTGGTGGGGTACATAACACCCTCTTGTGGTAAAGACTTGCAACTGCAAGTGGTCCTGCACCCTAGGGCAGAAATGTCTTTCCTCAATCCTTAGAGCAGCAATTCTGACCCATTAGCCTAAGAAGGAAATATAACTCTGAATGGCACAATGTGTTTTAAGATCCTGAAATAAGGATAGGTTCTCAAGCATCCAGAGAAGCCAATTTCTCCCTTAGCAGGTTGGCTTGGAAAACCTGCCCAACAGTTCAGGGAAATGGCTTGCGGACAAATGAAGTTTCAAGTGTGAGCTCAAGAGGGCAGCTGGGACAGGGCCTCCATTAACTTATTAAAAGAGCCTTTTTTAACTCCTGCAAGAAGCTGGCGGTTCAAACCCCCCAGCCACTCCTTGGAAGGAAGATGGGGCAATCTACTTCCGTAGTGATACTGCCTCAGAAACCCAAGGAGGGGTCACTATGAGTCGGGGCCGACTCGACGACACATAACAACAACAACAACAAGTGTGGAGAATAAAATACAAATTCAAATCTAAACATTAATAACAGAAAGAAAACTGGAAAACACCCAAATATGTGGGAATTAAGAAACATACCACTAAGCAACAAGGGGTAGAAGAAGAAATTAAGAGAGGGGGAAAAAAAAACTTAGGGGCAAATGAGAATGAAAACACACATGCCAAAACCCATGGGATGTAGCAAAGGCAACACTCAGAGGGAAATTTAAAGCAATAAACACCTACATTAAAACAGAAGAAAGAGCCAGTCAATAGCTCAACTTGACAAGTGGGGAATTAGGAAAGGATGAGAAAACAAAGCCCAAAACTACCAAAAGAAAGGAAATCATGAAGATCAGAGCAGAAAGACAGAAATAGAGAATAGGAAAATGACAGAATCAACAAATGCAGAAGTTGGTTTTATGAAAAGATCGATAAAATTGACATACCTTTGGCTAGACTGACAAAGAAAAACAGAAAAGACACAAATACCTAAAATTAAAAGCAAGTGGGGAAATTACAATCAACCCCACAGGGATAAAATGGACTACAAGAGAATACCGTAAACAGCTAGATACCAACAATTAGATAGCTTAGAGGAGCTCTGGGCACTCTGGTGGCATAGTTGCGTAAGGCATTTGACTGCTAACCAGAGGCTGGTGGTTCAAATCCACCAGCCACTCCTCTGACGGAAGGTTGGGCAATCTACTTCTGTAGTGAGACAGCCTCGAAAATCCAAGGAGAGGTCGCTATGAGTCAGATCCAACTCAATGGCAGTGAGTACACCATGATAAGGTGGGATTTATCCCAAGAATGCAAGGGTGGTTGCCATTAGGAAATCAATCAGTGCTACACCACATTAACAGACGAAGGTAAAGAACCACGTGATCATTTCAATTGATGCATAAAAGGCATTCGACAAAATTCAAGACTTTTTCATGACAAAAGACACAAGATAGAAATAGAAAAGAAATTCCTCAACATAATAAAGGAATTAATTGAAAACCTACAGACAATTTTATATTCAATGAAGAAAGACTGAGAGCTTTCTCATTGTGATCAAGAATAAGACAAGGATGTCTACTCATCCCACTGCTACTCAACATCATTCTGGAAGTCCTAAAAAAAAAAAAAAAAACTCACTGCAATCGAGTCAGATCTGACTCATAGCAACCCCTCCTGGGGTTTCCAAGGCAGTATCTCTACAGAAGTAGCTTGCCCAGTCTTCCTTCTGAGGAGTGGCTGGTGGGTTTGAACCACCAGCCTTCTGGTTAGCAGTCAAATGCCTTAGGCACTACACCACCAGAACTCCCAGGCAAGCATTATCATGATCTAATTCAAGAATAGTTCCATCACCCCCAAAAGAAAACCTGTACCAACTGGTAGTCATTGCCATCCCCACTCCCTCTTCCCCCAAAACTCTCAAACCAAACCAAACTCACTGCCATCTAGTCAATTCAGACTCGTAGTGACACCCCCTGGGTTTCTAAGGCTGTAAATCCTCATGGAAGCAGGCGGAGACCCTATCTGTCATATGACTATGTCTTCATGGTTTTGCCTATTTTTGTCATTTCATATAAATAGAAACATAAAATATGTGGTTTCTTGTCAAGGACAATCTGTTTTATGTTTAATCCTACCGTATGGTAGGTGCTCAACCAATATTTATTGATCAACTGGGGTCTCTCCAACAAGGACACCAAAAGGCTCTCTTTCCATTAAAAGTGTATGTTTTCCTATTGAGCTTCGGGTAGAGAGACTTATTTTAAGTGAGGTTTTATGTTGTCTCCAGGCACGTAAACAGAACTTAGTTGGCCATAGAAAAAAATAATCTTGAAATATCATTTTTACCACAAAAGCAGCGCAGCATCTTGTTATTTACTTTTTGTGGCCACTTCTTTGTTTTGCCTGGAGGCAGCTCTGCTCCAGGAAGTGTGTTTTGAGGTTACAAGCCCACAGACCAGGCCCTGGGACAGCTACGACCTCAGGGAATGGCCTCCCCGTCAGTATTCCCTAGCAGTATTCCCGGATCTCCGCTTCCTAATTCACACCTCTGATATTGCTTTTCTCCAGTTCCCAAAGCTGTGTGAAATGTAGAACGTCCAGATATCCAGAGAGAAAAACCTAAAATTATTTTTCTTCTTACAGTGGTAGGACATTTCTCTCAAAAAACATTCACTGCCATGGAGTGGGTTCCAACTCATAGGACCCCATTGGGTTTCTGAAGCGGTAAATCTTTACCAAGGTAGATTGGCCCATCTTCCTTCTGCAGAGTGGCTGAGGGGTTTGAACCACTGACCTTGTGGTTAGCAGCCAAACGCCTTATCCACTACACCACCAGAGCTCTTTAGGACATTTCTAGTTTTCCATAAATTATTTAAGTAATGTACTCCATGATATTCTAGTTAAGCTTTTTTGAAAGGCTTTCAGACCTTTCCTGTAACTGGCATAAAGTTTCAAGAGTTTTTGTTCCAGTTCCATGAAAAATATCTTTCTAATCTTAGAATGCTATTACCTCACCCGTACCTGAAATATCAGTCGCTATCTTTATCTACAAATATTTCTTTCTGTTCTGTTTTCTGTTCCAGAAATCCCACCCTGTTTTGTACCACAAGTCTGATGATGCTTTTCACATGGAATTGTCCTCCCTGAGTTCTTGCACACTTCATTTTGTTGACTTTGAAAGTGTTGTATGTTTCCACCACCTTGAAAGCATTGTTGTGCCCAGGTTATGAAGGAGTAGTTCGGGGCGAGGAATTGCCAACACACGACAATGCAAAAAGCAATGTTGTTGTTATATGCCGTCGAGTCGGCCCCGACTCATAGTGAGCCCTCCTTGGGTTTCCAAGGCAGTATCACTACGGAAGTAGGATTGCCCAACCTTCCTTCCGAGGAGTGGCTGGTGGGTTTGAACCACCAGCCTTCTGGTTAGCAGTCAAGTGCCTTAGCCTCTATGCTACCAGAGCTCCCGCAAAATGCAATAGGAAAGTTTATTAGCTAACTTAAGTTAGGGTCCTTGCTTTCACCCCCGCAATGGGTTGAGCAAAAGACCCCGTGCTCTTACATTAAAAGATTTTTATAGAGGAACATAGGGTGGAGTAGATAATTTGGTTTTTATGATAGGGGTTTGGGAATTTGGGGCAGGTTGGAATCCCCCTGGTTTCAAAGGTGAGTGAGAGATTTTTCCGGGCCAGCCGGATCTCTTTGATATGTGCATACTCTCTGCAGAAACCCCGGGAGGTGAGAGCCCTGGTAGTCTTCAAAGGTGGGTGAGAGGCTTTTTGGAGCCATGCAGGTTTCTGATAAAAGGCTCTGAGGTATGGGACATTTACTATAGGCATTAGGGCTCAGCATGGGACATGTCAATCTACCTGGAGGCATTAGGGCTCAGCATGGGACGTGTCAATCTCCATACTAAAGGCTTCTGGTTAAAAGATCTTTCAGGCTCTACAGCATAAGCTTTCAATTTACTATGGTTCATTTCTGATGCAAGGCAGCCCAAGGCAGTGGAAAGGGAACAGGCCATGGTACAAGTCCTAGGTTCTGGCACAGTTATGCCATTGTGAGACCCTGAGCACGGAAGGTCTTCATCCGGACCTCAGATTCCTAGTTCTCTTGGGAGAGTTGGCGTGATAAACCGCCACGCTCTTAACTTTGGCTTGGATACATTCTAAATTGAGTTCCTGTTCCATAAACCTTTTGTTGGATTCGTTTTCTATGTTTTCTTTTTGACTCATTTTGTTGTCCCGGAGTAGGCCCATGGAGCCCTGGTGGCACAGTTGTTAAAGCGCTTGGCTGCTTACCGAAACATCAGTGTTTGGAATTCACCAGCTGCTCTTGGATAAAGATATGGCCGTGGCTCCCTTATGGATTTGCAGCCTTGGAAACTCCATGGAGCAGTTCTACTGTCCTATGGGGTCGCTATGAATCGGAATGGATTCCACGGTGGTGGGTTTGTTTTTTAGTTTTGATGTGGGAGTAGGGAGCCCTGGTGGCTCAGTGGTTAAAGCGCTTGGCTGTTACGCTGAAAGGTCAGCGTTTGAAACTCACCAGCTGCTCTGGGATAAAGACATGGCCCTCGGCTTCCATAAGGATTTACAACTTGGAAAGTCTATGAGGCAATTATACTGTGTCCTAGAGGGTCACTGTGAGTCGTAATCCACTCGAAGGCACTAAGTTTGGGGAACGGGAGCACACGGCCCAACATCCAGACCTTGAACAGTCCTGTTGTTGTTGTTGTTATTTGCCATCGAGTCCGCCCGACTCATAGCGACCCCTCCTTGGGTTTCCGAGGCAGTATCACTACGGAAGTAGGATTGCCCAACCTTCCTACACCTCCCCTATTCCCAGTCCTGTGTAAACCACAGAGGTGCAGTCCCTCCAGAGTCCTAGAGAGAATCCCGCGACTGGCCAATCGCCGAGTACTTCCGGTCTTGCGCAGCGGTGGGCGGTCCTTGCGCTTCGCTCTGGTCTCGGATCTTCCGGAACCTTGTGAAGCTTCTTCTTAGGCTCCCAGGCAGGGTACCTGACGCGTCAGTTCAGACATCCTTCGGTCTTGTTTGGCTGCTGAATCTAGGCCGACCTCCTTTTGAAAATGATTTTTAGCGAATCTAGGTGGTTGAATTGGAGGACGCATTCTGAATTTCTCAGCTTTCATTTTTGTTCATTAGTTTTGTTAAAATTCCTAAAACCCCAGCATCGGGCTAGGTATGAGGGAAATGAAGTTTCGGACGAGATTATTGCCTTTCGCAGAATAGGACATTTGGCAGGGAACTCACAAGGTCGTTCTTAATATAGGGTGAGATGCAATAGACTGGACGGTAGAGAAATACAGGAGAAGAGCTGCTTCGGCAGGAATCGGGGTAGACTTCCCAAGGTGGGTGTATTCAGAGGGAGTAGGTATTGAATCTGGTGTGTGGCTTCCCGTCCCCATCCAAAAGGAAGATGTTCCAGACACAGCATGAACAAAAGCACAACAGTGAAAAAGAGACCTGCGGAGGAGTGGTAAATACTTCAACACCAAACTGATTAATGTTTATTCCGGAAGTGCTGGGTTGAAAAGAAAAAACTCAAACCCACTGCCATCAAGTCAGTTCTGACTCATAGTGACCCTTATAGGGTTTTCAAGTAGATTGTCTCATCTTCCTCCCATGGAGCAGCTGGGGGGTTTGAAGCACCGACCTGGTTGTTGTTGTTGTTATGTGCCGTCGAGTCAAACCCGACTCATAGCGACCCCTCCTTGGGTTTCGAGGCAGTATCACTACAGAAGTAGGATTGCCCAACCTTCCTTCCGAGGAGTGGCTGGTGGGTTTGAACTGCCAGCCGTCTGGTTACCAGGCAAGTGTCTTAGCCATTATGCTACCAGAGTTCCCCCGACCTGGTTAGTAGTAGCCAAATGCCTTACCACTGCACCACCAGAGCTCCTTTCTTTCTTAAAACAAACAAACTCATTGCTGTGGAGTTGATTAGACACATAGTGACCATCTTTGGATTTCTGAGGCAGTATCTCTAGGGAAGTAGATTGCCCAATCATCCTTCCCTGAGGAGTGGCTGATGGGTGTGAACCGCCAGCCTTCTGGTTAGCAGTCAAATGCCTTAGGCACTACACCACCAGAGCGTGTCCAAAAAAATAAATAAAAGTAATAAAAAGCCCCTGGTTTTGTTTTCTGGTATTTAGGGGACACCTTACGGCAGAATGGAGCTCTGGTGGTGTAGTGCCTAAGGCATTTGACTGCTAACCAGAAGGTTGGCGGTTCAAACCCATCAGCTGCTGGATGGAAGGAAGGTGGGGCAATCTACTTCCATAAAGATTTATCCCTCAGAAACCCAATGGGGGTCACTTTGAGTAGGAATCGACTTGATGACAGTGAGTTTTGAATTTTTGTAGGAGAATGAGACCCGAATATCACTTATTGACCTTGGACAATTCATTTAACCTTTCTGAGCTTCAGTTTCCTTGGTTCCTACAGGATAGTGGCCCCAGAGGTGAGGTGATCAACCTTAGGAGGTGATCGATTTTTTTTTTTTTTAAACTGGGAACGTTTACAGAGCAAATGCATTTTGCATACAGCAATTCATACACATTTTGACTGCAATTCCCCACAATGGAACAGCTCTCTTTCCACTTCCTCCCTGTAGTTAATTCTTCCCTGTGTCCCTCCCTCCCTCCTGAGCACTCCCGTCACCGCCCCCCAGCTGTCTCCCTGTGCATACACTGCCTTTCTGTTCTCCCACAATTGATCCCTCCAAGGAGTGTACCTGCCTGATGGAAATGTTCACCTTACATGCCTGTCTATTATTTGGAAGCCACAGAAGTGAGTTTAGTTCCATCTAGACCTGAAGGGTAACTGGGGGCCATAGTCTCAGGGGTCTCACCAGGCTCTATCAGACCAGCAAACCTGGCCTCTTTTTCTGTGTGATTTTAAGTTTTGTTCCACATTGTTCTCCCACTCTGTCCAGGATCTTTTGCATTGATTCCCCTCCAAGTGGTTGACAGTGGTAGTCGGGCACCATCTAGTTCTTCTGGTCTCATGGTTATATAGCCTGAGGATCGCATGATCTACCAGTCCCTTGAACTAATTGTTTTCACGCATCTTTGTTTTTCTTCATTCTTATTTGCTCTGGACGAGGAAAGACCTATCGTAGCATCTAGGTGGTTCCTTGTAAGCTTTTAAGATCCCGGTCACTACTTGCCAAAGTAGGATGGTTTATGCCAATTGAGCTTATGTCCTTTACGATCATGGTCCTGAGCCCACAGGTCCAACTGCTGGCTCCCTCAGTAGCTGGCTGTGGCCAAGAAGCCACCACAACTTTGTCCCTTGTCAGGGACAAAGATGTGTGTAGAAACATTGTCTGCTAACTCAATACCTGGTCCTGGGCACACTTCTCCCTGCCTAGACACACCTGATCATTCAGCATATCCTCCCATCTAGCCACCTGTAGATCAGTGCTTGCCATCACTGACAACATAGTCCTGTACATGCAAAAGGGTTCATCTTTGTTATCTGTACCTCCAGCATAAGGAGGTGATCAATTCTAGGATCAATATGGAAGCCACTAGGAAGGATGAAGAGAACTGCTCAGCCTCCCTTGTACTGGTTCTGTTACTTTCACAAGCCAGGGGACAGAGACCAAGTTACTCCTCATACATCTTTATGTACATAATAAGAGATGGCATCACTTTTTTTTCTTGTAAATCAAACATGGAACTTTCTTAGTGTCTTTGTTTTTCTTTGCAGAAGCATCTTTTGCTACTTTCATTATTTCTTTCTTGCCTGTCTTGGTTCCCTCATTTTAGCTTCTCTTCTTTCCTATGCTGCTTATTAAAATGTCTGTTTCTCTTGTCCTTTTATTTCTTATTTTTCAGTCTTGTTTGTGTATTTTGCCTCTTCAACTCTGTGCATTGCAGGTGTTTGTGCTGTATTGTGATGTACACATTTCTGAAAAAAGTCTTCATGTTCTGCAAAATCACTAAAAAACCAAGGCTCATAGGGCTTGAAAAGACAATTCAAAATTATGTACCTTTGTAACTAGAATTTTAAGAAAAACAGTAATACTAACAAAGTTAGCTTTTTGTTCTTAATAAATAAAAGAATATTACAGTATATAAAAGAATTTTCCTTATTTTATGGGTATATGGGTGGATAGATGGGTGGACAGGCTGAACGATTAGGTATGTCTATGAAATGGGGAGTGTATCCAAGAACATATATAGAG
>NW_006922129.1:774692-775458 GCF_000298275.1 Orycteropus afer afer
AACCACTGTATGAAAAGTGAATTTGCTCTGTAAACCTTCACCCAAATCACAATAAAAAAAAAAAACACTTAAAAAAAAGAATTTTACTTATTTAAAAAAATAATAATAATAAGTAAAAGAAAGTAGCTTGATGGAAGAGGCTGTGTGGAGAGGCTGTTTAACTGGAGAAATTATATTAATGTCTAATTGGAAAAATAAGCTCCAAATTCAGTCTATAAATGTTATATATGTTTCTCCAATATACTGTACATTAAAACCAAAAAAACCAAACTCACTGCCATCAAGTTGATTTTGACTCATAGCGACCCCCATTGTGTTTCCAAGGAGGTAAATATTTATGGAAGTAGATTGCCCCATCGTCCTTCCGCAGAGTGGCTGATGGATTTGAACCACCAATCTTCTAGTTAGCAGTCAAACACATTAGGCACTGTATCACCAAGCTCTTTATACCATATATTCCAAACCGAATGCACTGCCATCGAGTCGAATCTGACTCATAGCGACCCCTCCTTGGGTTTCCAAGGCAGTATCATTGCACAAATAGATTGCCCAACCCTCCTTCTGGGGAGTGCCTGGTGGGTTTGAACCGCCAGCCTTCTGGTTAGCAGTCAAATGCCTTAGGCACTATGCCAACAGAGCTCCCATACTGTATATTAGGGATGACTTTATATGTTAGTATTTTTGTCCTCTAATATTTCACTGTAGTAAAACTATTTTTTCTTCATTCAGCCCACATATATTGGCTGCTTGCTGATTTTTTTTTTTT
>NW_006922129.1:775938-783965 GCF_000298275.1 Orycteropus afer afer
ATGGCAGTGGTAGCTGGGCACCATCTAGTTCTTCTGGTCTCATAGTTGTATAGATTGCAGATCGGATGGTGTACCAGTCGCTAGGACTGATTGTTTCCATGCTTGCTGATGTTTTGAGAAATAACACTTTAATGATTCTGCCTGGAAATCTTTCTAAAACAAGTGACACTATCCTGTGAGCACATAATTTAACTCAAGTGTATGACTCAGGTCAACATTATGAGCATTCTTCACACAAAGAAGTCCTCAGGGATATTTGACTACACTAAATGGTCCTAGCTACATACTTGTCTTGGTTTCACTGCACATTTCTTTGAAAAGAAAAAGTAAACGTAAGTCTCATATACTCAGATAATTTGTCAGACCGTTAAATATGAATCCTGCTTTCATGCAGTTACTCTAATATTCTCAGAAATTTTTTAATTAAAGTTATTTCTGAGTGACTTGAGAAGTCTGAATTTGATTAAAATGTCATCCTTGACACAACCCTTTCCATAAGCCATTTTAAAAACATGGCTGTGATGGTTAAGGTTATGTGTCAGGTTGGGTAGGCCATGATTCTCAGTGGTTTGGCAGATACATAATCATCTATTTTGTGACCTGATGGGAGCAGCCTATCAGTTGAAAGGGGAATTTCCCTAGAGGGTATAGCCTGCATCCAGCATATGTGGATGTTCTGGAAAAGCTCTTGCTCTCTGGATCCTACATCCAGCTTGTCATCCTCTGACCTCTATTTCTTGAAGTGTGAGCCAGCAGCCTGCCACCGATCCTGCAGACTTTGGGATTCACCAGCTCCTACAGCCCTGTGAACCAACAGCCTGCTGTCTGACCTGGCGACTTTGAGTTTGTCAGCCCCTGCAACCACATGAATTAGGGGCAGTCTCCAGCCTGACACCTGACCCATGAATTTGGGACTCGCCAACTTCCACAACTGCCTGTGCCATTACCTTGAAATAAATCTCTCTATCCATATATTTCAGGAGCTCTGGTAGCATAGTGCCTACGACATTTGACTGCTAATCAGAAGGCGGGTGGTTCAGACCCACCAGCCACTCCTCGGAAGGAAGATGGGGCAATCTACTTCCGTAGTGATACTGCCTTGGCAACCCAAGGAGGGGTTGCAATGAGTTGGGTCCAACTCGACAGCAGTGAGTTTGGTTTTGGTTTATCCATATATTTCACAGGAGAAAGATGTGGAAGTCTGCTGTGAAGATTGACAGCACTGGAAACCCCATGGGACAGTTCTGCTCTGTCTTATAGGGTCACTATGAGTTGTAGTGGACTCGATGATAAATAAGTTTGGGGGTTTGGAGGATACACACACACATACTGGTTTTTTTGCTTTTTTTTTTTTTTTTACTGGTTTTGCCCCTCTAGAGAACCCAGCCTAAGACAGTAGGTGAAATAAATGTTTACTTACAATGTCCAAAAAGGAACTGAAGCCTGTTTAAAGACAAACTCTATACTTTGCTCAGACATTAGTGCTTATTTTTCAAACCTTATTGCAAGCTGCCTTGATATTTCTTACCCCATTTATATGGTAAATGTAGTTACAAGAATGAAGTGATTCACACACACTTTCCAATTTTGTTTGGGAAACAGTGATAAAACTTCCAGTTCATGGATCCACCCTGCCCCTGTCATCACTAATCCCTCCTGGTCCCATTTAGTGTAAAAGACCCTTTTCTGGGAGCAGGTCTGCAATTTCCATCTATCTTGAACTCCAGTTCTGCTGCTAGAGAGTGAGGCCGAAAGTAAGACTGTGTCAAAGATGATCTTTCAGGCAAGTTCACTTCCTGAGATGCCCATCTTGGATAGAGCATTGCCCAGTAATCAGAAATGTTATTCCCTAAAGGATCCCTTCAATAATACTAGCCTGTTACTGACATAAAACTTGACCTTCCATCTCATTGAAGGTTCGGTGAGAAAGGAGAAAGCACTGTCTAACCTATAAAGCGCTGATACATGTGATAATAACCAAAAGGTGTTAAGCACCTTTTATAGGGAACCAGGAACAGCAGTGGGTGCTTCATATCTATCATAGCCATCTATCTTTCCATATCTCAAAGCTCAGGAAAACCTTCAAACCAAACAACCAAATTCACTGCCATCGAGTTGATTCCAACTCAGAGCAACCCTATGGGACAGAGTGGAATCTCTCCATATGGTTTCCAAGGCTGTAAATCTTTTCAGAAGCAGGCTGCCTCATTCTTCTGCAGAGTGGCTGGTGAGACCTAACTGCCAACAACCTTTTGGTTAGCAGCCCAGTGCTTTAACCACTGTGCTTTCAGAGCTCCTTGTAGGCAGAACACAAAACCAAACCCACTGCCATTAAATCAGTCTGGACTCATGAACGCTGATATTTGAATTTTGTGTGATTCTCATGTGCCATGAATTATTATTCTTCTTTTGAGTTTTTTTTTCCCCCTATTTAAAAATGTAAAAACCATTCTTCGATCACTGGTTGTACAAAAAGAGGGTCTTTAGCTGAGTCCTGTCCCAGATCATCATTGTTGAGTGTTTATTGTCAAAGGGCTCTGAGCGTTCCTTATATTTCCCATTAGCAGTGCCTCCCAGCACTGAGGTTTTCTGCAGGGACCAGGGTTACTTGTTCTCTCCGCCTCATATGGCCTCCAAGATGTCCCAGGGAAATTTAGATATTTGTGAATAGCCTTGGGATGGAAAAGGTAGTAATAGCAATTCCAAGAGTGGCTGCCAAGTTCTGTCCTGGGCTGGAACAAGTTATTGATTGTTCCCTTTCCCTGGCTTTGAACCGAGGTGATAAATAAGTGCAATGGAAGGGGATACATGGGAAGAGCGATAGTTGGGAGGCAGAACCCTGGCTCCCACGCATGGCAGGACTCATCTAAGTCAGAACCTCCATCTCTGAGCAAAGAAAAATGGTTTTAAGTAGGCCAGTACATGCCTAGTCTCATCTTTCAAAAATTATCAGGGAAAGATATTCCACCTTTTCAGTTGCAGGGGCAGAATGGGGGTTTGGGACAGAAAAAAGCTGGGGACAATTCCTGCTTCTGCCACTTAATGCATATTCTTGGGTGAGGCAGTTGTCCTCTCTGAGCCTCAATTTCCTTATCTCTAAAATGCGGATAATTATCCCTACCTCATTGGGTAGTTGTGTCGGTTCATAAAATAACATATATAAAGTCTCTGTCAGGAGCTCTGGTAGCATAGTGCCTAAGGCACTTGACTCCTAACCAGAAGGCTGGCGGTTCAAACCCACCAGCCCCTCCTTGGAAGGAAGGAAGGAAGGTTGGGTAGTCCTACTTCTGTAGTGATACTGCCTCGGAAACCCAAGGAGGGGTTGCTATGAGTCGGGGCCGACTCGACGGCACATAACAAGAACAACAAAGTCTCTGTCACATCAGTGGTGCTCAACAAATGACAGATGGTTATCATTCTGATTTTCTAGACAAGGAAACTCAGAAAAGTTAAGGTACCATCCAAAGGGCACACAGCTAACTAGGGATGGAGGGGCAGGAATACAATTTGTTTTCTCAAGTCTCCAACTAGTACTCTCCTCCACCCTATCACTGGAAGAGAAGCCTTAGTTCATTATCATCACACCTGAAATGCTAAGGTAGAGAAGGTGTCAAGTACCAAAGCCCCAAACACTTTAAGGGGCTGTCGAGGTTGTGGAATATTAGGTCTGCTCCCGTTTTTCTAACACCACCTCCCTTCGTTTCTGCTGCAGATGACTGGTTCCTCCCATGGTCAGACACTGGGCAAAGCTGACCATCTTCTTCTGTATGGTACCAAAAAAGCCAAACTCACTGCCGTCGAGTCGGATCCAACTCATAGCGACCCCTCCTTGGGTTTCCAGAAGTAGACTGCCCAATATTCCTTCCGAGGAGGGGCTGGTGGGTTAGCCAGCCTTCTGGTTAGCAGTGAAATGCCTTAGGCACTATACCACCAGAACTCCCATAAATGTTTATGGAAGTAGATCACCCCATCTTCCTTCCATGGAGCGGCTGATGGGTTTGAACCACTGACCTTCTGGTTGGCAGCCAAACATCTTATCCACTTCGCCACCAGAGCTCCAGGCATCACCCCCTTCACCATCCCCACCATGCCTCCCCAACCCCCACCCCTCTCCCTTCCTGATTCGGGCTCCCTTCCCCTGGCCTGGGCCACTCTGCCTGCACAGTTACAAAGATTCTTTGTAATGTGTTTACACTGGAAGGAGTGAGAGCTGTATTCCAACCACATTGACCCCCAGCCCTGTTTACATAAGGAGAGAAGGAGCCAAGATGGATGACCCTGTTGCTTGGGGCCCAGATTAAAAACATAAGCAAAGTCCAGAGCCTTGAACCTCAGCCTTGTCGTTTCTAGGCTACCCCACACAGAAGCAGTACTGAGGAGCCCTTACACAGGGAGGCCTGTTGACTGGGCTGGGTGAGAGATGTTTGCACAGGGAGGGAGCTAGCAGCAGCCATCTGGCTGGTCTCTGGCTGGGCCGAGGAGCATGTAAAGGTCAGGACTCACTCTGTTCCAGGCCCTCTGGGGAGGCAGCGTCCAGAAAATGCTGTTTCTGAGACGCTCCTCACATGGTGGGACTAATTCTGAGAGTGAATAGTAACAGTTTGGTGAAATTTCTGAAAACATTGCTTTAAATTTTTTTCCCTTTAATTCATATCAAAACCAAATAAATTTTGTAGGCTGCCACCTCCAGTTTTATTTTCAACATGATAAGAAATGCAGTTTTATGCATTTAAAGAATGGTGATGGTTGGCACCATGGGACACTTTGCACTCCACAAAGCATTGCCATCTTCCTATTCTACAGGCGAGAATTTGAGACCCGGAGGGGTCAAGTGACTTGCACAAAATCGCGCATCCCACAAGAGGCAGCTGGCAGGAAGGGCTGACTAAATGTCACGCCCTTTCCACTTTGTCCCCCTACCTGCCCATTTGGCTCTGCGATAAGGTGAGGCACGCAGAGAGTTTGTTCCAATAGGCAACCATCTTGCAGATGGCTTCTAGGAGAAAGCCACAAGGGAACAGTACCAGCCAGGGCTGTGGGAGTCTGACGATGAGAACGACCAGTGGAGTGTTCCCTGTGTTCCGGACCTAGTCTCATGTGGAGAGCCCGAGGACCAACCTGGAGGAAACCACACGTGACATACAGAGTGGCAGGTCACTTGCTGGAATCATGGAGATGAGGGAGTGTGTTTTCTAGACTCACTGAACCTTCCCTCCAATGTCTTTGCCCCTCTTTGGGGCCCCTCCTTGTCTCCTCTTGGGCTCCCTGCACCCAAACCTGTATAGCTCTACCTGCAGCCATTACCTGAATTTCAGTTTCTGGCCTAGCTATTTCTTCTCGGTTCTTTTTCCTCCCTTTTATAACTCAAAGCACCAAACCCATTTTCTCCTTTCAGCCCTGTCCCTTATGTCCAGTTTTACTATTCAATCCAAAGTGCTTTGATCTATCTGACTGATTAGAACTTCTTTGCCACCCAGAGTTCTCAGCTCTGCACCTACCACCTGCCCAACCCCAGCACCTGACTCAGCCACCTGGCTTCCTGCCCGGTCTTTTGTTTCTTGCCACCATCGAATCCTAGTTCTGTCTTCCTTCCAATTTATCCTTCAGTGACCAATTTTCTATATCAACTAATGTGCTACTGTGTTTCACAGCATTCACAGTAGACATAGATTCACACAGAGTCTTGTTTATCAGAAGGGACCAGTCCCTGGAAAAAGACATCGTGCTTGGTAAAGTAGAGGATCAGCAGAAGAGAGGAAGCCCCTCAATGAGATGGACTGACACAGTGGCTGCAACAATGGGCTCAAACATGGCAACAATCGTGAGGATGGTGCAGGCCATGGCAGGGTTTCGTTCTGATGTACACAGGGTCACTGAGTCGGAACTGACTCGATGGCACCTAACAAGAAGGTTAGACTAGCACAGGTGGCCTGTCCATTCAGGAAATAATCATTGTAGTCAAAGGAAAGCAGTGTTCTGAATGATCAAGCTTGAAGCATGGGCTGTGTCCTAGTCAGTCAGTCTGGATGGAATTTTTTTTAAATTTTACTTGTGATTTGGGTGAAAGTTTACAGAGCAAATTCATTTTCCATATAGCAGGTGATAACACATTTTGATTATGACACTGACTGCAATTTCCCATGATGTAACAGCTCTCTTCCCACTTCCTCCCCACAGTTACCTCTTCCCTGTGTCCTTCCCTCCCATGCACTCCCGCCCCCTGAGCTGTCTCCCTGTACATGCACAGCCCTTCTATGTTCCCAGGATTGATCTCTCCAAGGAGTGTATCTACCTAGTGTAAATGTTCAGCTCATATGCCTGTCTTTTGTTTGGCTGGAAGCACAGGAGTGTCAATTCCAGACCTGAAGGGCAGCCAGGGGCCATAGTGTCAGGGGTTTCACCAGGCTCTATCAGACCAGCAAACCTGGTCCCCCCCCCCTTTTTTTTTTCTCAATGATTTTGAGCTTTGTTCCACATTGTTCTCCCACTCTATCCAGGATCTCCTACAGAGATCCCCCTCTGAGTGGTTGACAGTGGTAGCCGGGCATGAGGCACACATTTCTTGAGGATGCTCCCTGACCACACACCACAGCACATCACAGATTTCAGAAACCACTTACACGACAGGCAGAGAAGCTCAGAACCAGTTTTTCTGCTCTCCAAGTCTAGATGAAACTGGCAAAAAAGAGAGAAGGGGCTTTGTGGAATGGCTTCTGCCTACTGAAGGACGCTTCGTCCATGAGTGGTTCCCCTCCCGCCCGAATGGAGCCAAGGAGGATCCCTCCAAACACGGGGGGTGTGTGGGTAGGATGGGGAGGAGTGTGAGTAACAAACAGGGCAGGCTGGTATCTCATTCTCTAGTTGGATGTTATTTCAAACAGCAGACTTTCTTCTGCCCAGACAGGGGGAAGGTGATTCAACAAGCTTGCTGCCTAAGATAGGAGGGGGCAGTACAACAGTACGTGCTATTTGGAGTAGACAGGGATGCCTGACATTTGCTATAGATGAGAGGAGGGTAGCTGGGCTTAAGCTCCACCCAAGGGACCCTAGCAAAAAGAGATTGTACTGTGCCTTGTTGGGGGCAAGAGCCAGGTCTACCAGGACTGGACAGTGAGCAGGTCCCTAGAGAACCTCTGAAAATGTCATTCTTGTGTTCCATGAGCCAGTCCTTGGTACACAGACCATTGGTATGTGGCAGATTGTGTTTTCCAAAAGTGGCCACAGCAGTATTTCTGGTCCCACATGTACTTCTACAACTTTGCCTTTCCCCATGAAGAGGTGACATCTATCCCTCCTCCCCTTGAAATTGACTGTGACTTTATGACTGCCTGGAAGAACTGAAGGAGTCCCTGGATGAAGCTGACCGAAAGGCTGGGGTTCAAGTTCATGCAGAAGTGGATCAGAAAAAATGTCTGGTGTAACTAACATAATAACACTAAGGAAAAGGAAAACACAGAGTGGTGCACAAGAGGGACAGACAACAAGGATAAACCCTTTTACATAGACATTGTTGTTATGTGCCATCGAGTCGGACGCGACTCATAGCGACCCCTCCTTGGCTTTCTGAGGCAGTATCACTATGGAAGTAGATTGCCCAACCTTCCTTCCAAGGAGTGGCTGGTGGGTTTGTCTACATACACAATACTGCATTATCAGTGGTAACAAACATTAATCTATGGGTAAATAGGTGGGTAGATAGGCTGAATGATCAGGTATGTCTAGGCAAAAGGGAACATACCCATGACAATATATAAGGTTGGCAGACAATATTTGTATGTGCTGTAAGAATGTCCATATAACTAATAGTCAACCACCCTGATGGAGCAAGTTGTTGAACCTGTGGGCTTGGGACCATGTTTGTAAGGGACATCAAGCTCAATTGGCATAAAACATTGTTCCACATCCTACTTTGGCAAGTGTTGTTGTTGTTATATGCCGTAGAGTTGGCCCCGACTCATAGCGACCCCTCCTTGGGTTTCCGAGGCAGTATCACTACGGAAGTAGGATTGCCCAACCTTCCTTCCGAG
>NW_006922129.1:785315-815876 GCF_000298275.1 Orycteropus afer afer
TGGGTCCAAGCCCAAGCCCATGAGCTTCTGCAGCTGAGCCAAATGGAAAAAAGATGAGCTGTCTAGACTGATCCTTCCCAAACTGAAGATTTGTGAACAAAATAAATGTTGTCATTAAGCCACTAAACTTTGGGATAATTTCTTTTGCAGGCAAAGTAACAGAATACTGTTACCTGGGTAAACAGTGACAGTCAACAGAGAGGATAGCCTCTCCCTCCCTGAGCCACACACCAGTGAGCTGAGAATAGGAAAGGAAAGGGGGAGGTGATCTCCTGGAGGCAGGCCACTTCCTCCCTCCCCTCCAGGGAGAGGAAGAGGGAGGACTGAAAGAGCACCTAGAGGGACAGCCCCACACCCAAGTGGCCTGACCACTGCGTCGTTGGAAGGCATGTCTCTCACTTCAAGTTTGGACTCTGTTCTGCTGTCCATGGAGTCAATGATTTGTTTACCTTTTATCGGATGACAGGCTTGGTGTATTACTGAACAGGTCTTTTCACTGATACTGTACACTATTATCACTGTCAAAAAAAACTCATTCTCCACTTCCATAGGTATTTTTTTTTCCAGTCTGGTGTTCTGTCTTGGAGGGTGGACACTAGATATATTTTTTAGAGTTGTCTCCCTAAATGGAGGAATTTGGCCCAATTAAATTTTACTCACCCATTCCTTTGTTTGTTTGGGGGGCTTTTTCTACCTTCAACATCTTAGTTAACATTCTTAGCTTAGGGTCATGCATAAGTCTAATTTCATGTCATCAACATTCTCATTTACAACATTGATAAAATGTTGAACAGGACAAAACAGGTCTAGAGCCCAGTCGCCTGTTTCCACAGACTCCATTCAGAGTTGAAGAGAATTTTTTAATATAGCGTTGGCCTGGTGATTCAGCCAATTAAAAAATACATTGAGCTATGCTCTTACCTGCCTTATGCTCATTCATTCATTAAGGGCCACAGTTTTCCACACTTACAAGTTAGTTAAGTTGAAGATCCATAAAACTACTAAGTTGTATATACTGTGTCCCAGGTATTTGTCCTTTGGACTAGGCTTGAGGCTCTTTGTTCTAGAGTTCTAAGATTTAATGATTAAGCCTGTTTCATTCCAGGAACCATCCAAAATTTTTCAGTGTTTGACTATATGTCCTCCTGGACTTCTGTTTTGGGCCATATGGCTGGCCAGACAACTAGAGGAAACCCTCCCAGCACAATAAACCTAAAAATGGTGAGTTAAACACAAAAGACAACATAAGTGAGCTGATAGGAAAAGAAGGGAATTCCTTGGAGGCCAGAATGACATGAAAGCACCAATCCAGGGGATGAGTGAGCCCTAGAACAGGCTTTCCCCCCCGTGTATGCCAATCTCTGGGATCCAGAATACAGGTTTTAACAGGTCACACATGAGAGAGACAGGAAACAAAGCCAGCGTCCTGAGATCTCTGCCTAAGGCCAGAAATTTCAATGGGTGAGACCCTTTAGGGTGAGTTACACTCAAACCCACACCAAAGAGGAAGATGATGACAATATGTGCCTGTTTGTGCTTCAAAAAATTCCTACCCATAAGGCCACCCACACAAAGGTTTGGGGCCTGAAAGTACACTATCTAAGCGGACCAAAAGATCTCTAGCCAAATTCAGGTTATAATCACAGACTTATTAATGTCCCAGGTATATGATAGAATCAAACATAGGTTCTTTCTGCACAATTCAACCAAACCCAAGCCTTAGTTAGTTCCCACAGATAGAATCCTAAAGAACTCACAATGAAAAAGTTACTAGATACTAAGTATGTCTCCAAGGTCCCTAGAGTGTGATGTCCACCATGTTCTTAGGGAATGCTTCCTTTCAGTGTAACTCAACCAGCATTCACAGTATGAGAGCAAAACTCGAGAGCTCACAGTTTCTAGGGTGCCCTTCAGAAATAGCTATCTGTTCAGAGCAGCACAGTGTTTCCTTGTAACAGTAAATCATTATACTTAACAGTACTTTCAACACTTTTACCTTTGAGCTCTTTCAAAACTCTTGGATGGAAGCCACTAAGCTCATTAAATGAGCTTGTTTGCCAACAGATCTAAAACCTTGGGGTTACTGGACACTCTTTCGTGTCCCTCTGACTCTTTGTAGAACCAGCAAACTCATCTCTTGGAATCTATCCTTAGGAAACAATCAGAGATGTATTTGATGGTTTATTCACAAAGATACTGTTTGCTGCAAAAATTTTTAAAAAATAAATAAAGATACTGTGTCTCAGAGCATCGCCATGCAATTATCCTATTTGATTATTTGCATGGTGATTGTCTCTTCCCCCTGCCCCCCTTATGCTATCTGCCTCTACTAATTATGATGTAACAGTAAGTGTCAAGGAACAGAGCCAAGCTGGAGAGAACTGATCTGAGCTGTCAAGTGTCAGAGTAGCTAATTAAGACAAAACCCACTGCCATGGAGTTGATTCTGACTCATAGTGACCCCCACTGGGTTTCTGAGCAGTAAATGTCCCATGGAAGTACACTGCCTAATCTTGGTTCCGCAGAATGACTGGTGAGTTTGAACCAATCTTCTGGTTAGCAGTCAGGTGCTTTAGGCACTGTGCTGCCAGAGCTCCTTGTTGTTGTTGTTGTTGTTGTTGTTTGCCGTCGAGTCGGCCCCGACTCATAGCGACCCCTCCTTGGGTTTCCGAGGCAGTATCACTACGGAAGTAGGATTGCCCAACCTTCCTTCCGAGGAGTGGCTGGTGGGTCCAGAGCTCCTTAGTATATGGAATAAGCAAGAGAAACCTAGAGAAGGCAGTGACTTTTCCACTCCGTATTTCCTCAGGAACTGTGCCTGGAAGAGGGGTAGGTGGATCAGTGTAGACATGGAGCCCTATATCCCTGTGGAGCAAACCAAACTCACTGCCATTGAATTGGTCCCTACTCATAGCGTAGATTGTCCAGTCTTCCTTCCAAGGAGTGGCTGGTGGGTTTGAACCGCCAGCCTTCTGGTTAGCAGTCAAATGCCTTAGGCACAACGCTACCAGAGCTCCTATGTGGAGCAAAAGGGTCCTGCAGTTTTATTGACGAGCAGGTAGGAATACGGAGAGGGCAAGGGGAAAGGACTAAGAATAGAAAGGTACTGAGTATTGAGTCAGAATGGGGGAAAGTGTCTCCAAGTTTCTCCCCTTTCCCCATCAGGAGGTTTCAGCAGACACAGCTGCCTGGGCTGAGAATGCAGCCAGGTGAGAGAGCATGGCCGGCCGGGGTGGCCAGAAACCTTGACCCCTTCAGAGACCATAATCCATTGGCTATGCACCAAGGCTGGTTGGGGAGGGTGGCTTTCCCCCACAAGGTCTTCCAGGTAAAGTCTTTGTAATCATCTGTGGGCAGGCCTGGAAAATCACATGTAGATTTTGGGCTAGGAGCTGGACTCCTCAGAGACGTGTTGTTGTTGTTGTTAGGTGCCGTTGAGTCATCTCTGACTCATAGCGACCCCATGTACAACAGAACCGAATACTGTCCGGTCCTGCACCAACCTCACAATCCTTGCTTTGCCTGACTTCATCAACGCAGCCACTGTGTCAGTCCACCTCATTGAGGGTCTTCCCCTTTCATGATGACCCCCTGGTTTACCACGCCTGATATCATTCTCCAGGGACTCAATGATAGGCAATGCATATTTGCAGTGTGCCAAGTGCTGTGCTACACACTTTTTTATACATTGTGTAATGTAAGTCCCACAAAGACCTCACGAGAGTAGCGTGGTTAACAACACCATTCTACAGACGAATAAACTGAAGGCTGATTGGTGGCCAGGGAGTGATCAGCCCAGCTTGGATGAGAAAACCATACTTTTTGCTAAAAGCGCCCCATGAAAATGACACAAGGGGAAACGAGGAAATGATGTAAGAAAGTTCTGGGCTAGTGCCCCTATACATGCACTGCACGTCTTGTGACATTTCCAGAAGTGAATTTCAGCCTCATTCAGTAGCCCCAAAAATGTTACTTTGATATATTAGTACAGTAAAGGTATAAGCCATGGTCAAGAAATCATGGGTGGAGTTTGGTAGTACCCAGGTAATCTGAAAAGAAACAACTGAAACCGTTTGCTTTGGTGCAGGTCCTTATAGCTAATTTGTGCCCGGATACATGAGAGACCAGCAGAGGGCTGGGCAGGGCTGTCACAGTGCAAGGGCCCCTCAGTGCTAGCCCCACGTAAACCCAGGAGGCAGGACAGTGAGGGTGTGAGTACACACTCTCCCAGCCCTGGTGGCGTGTTGGACCCATCTCGTCCAAGCAAGAGCTCTCCTGGCTCTCAGGTTGGCTCTGCTGCATCCTGGCAGGCAGGAGTTTTACAGTTTCAAAGGGCCGGAGCCTGACCACCAGCCAGTGGAATAGCGGGGCAGGATGGGAGGGGCTTGTCTGTCATGCACCTCCTGGGCTGGGCCTGGCCACCCTGCAGAGGGCTATTTCTAGGGTAGAAGAAGTGATTTCTACCTGCACTGGAGAAAGTGGTTCACAGACTAGGGAAGGAATCCTGCCAACAGAGGGAGGTCTTTCGCAGCAGATTTGTCCAGTACAAAAAATGTATAGCAGCACACTACATCAGTAAAAATATGGTACTCACCTTAGACCGATCTTTGTGGCTAGGACTGTGGAGTCACAAAAGATTACGCCTCCCGTGCAAACCACGTGCCCATGAGAGCAGTTCCAGAAGAAAGGGGGCTGTGGGGCAGACAAGTCAATGGATACCTGCTGCCGGTGTCATTCTTAATAAACCACCTCCATTGCCCACAGTGTACAATATGCATACCTCTTCCATTACTTGTATGGTTTTATATTTTACATTAAAATGTTTAATCCCTCTGGAATCGACTTTGATGTAAGTATAAACATCTTATGCTTTATTTTACCAAATTAGCTAGCCAATTGCCTCAAAACAGCCTTACGATGAGTTGTAGAAAGAGGAACTGGTCAGAATCCGTCTTAATGAAATAATCCAAAGGATATTTATGACAAAAATCCTTATTCAAATATTTTTTAAACTAGCAAAACTTTGGAAATATTCTACATGTCTAGAAATAGGTTAAGTTATTAAATAATAGTACAGTTGCTCACTGGAATACTATATAGCTGTCAAAATAATATTCATTCTGTGTAGCGATATTTAAAGTGTTATTGATATTATATTAAGCGTACTACCCAAGATTTCACATCCGTGATACACTGGGCTTTTCGAAGTGGCAAGAAATAAAGTTATACTTTTTCATTGGCAAGGGATTTAGTTTAAGGATCCACAGGGAGGTAGGGAGAGAGGGCACAGTGGCACCTGCAGCCAAGTCAAGCAACACAGAGAACGAAACACTGTTGGGGCCTGGAGGTTAGTCAGACTGTTTCCTTCATACCCTGTGGGCCTACTTAGTACTTTATTAATTCCCGACTCATAGCGACCCCTCCTTGGGTTTCCGAGGCAGTATCACTACGGAAGTAGGATTGCCCAACCTTCCTTCCGAGGAGTGGCTGGTGGGTTTGAACCGCCAGCCTTCTGGTGAGCAGTCAAGTGCCTTAGGCACTACGCTACCAGAGCTCCTTACTTAGTACTAAGTGGCTCTGTTCCCTCTATGTGCTTTGTTATTGTGTACCAGATATTTGCTGTCTTTGTTTCTATACCATGAACTTATCTTGGAACTTAGAGCAAAGTCACAGCCATTGAAGTCCCATGGTTACCCTTTCAAAGACCAAAAAAGCCAAACCCATTGAGGTAGAGTTGATTGCAACTCATGGTCACCCCATGTGTCCCGAGTAGAACTGCCCCACAGGGTTTTCTTGGCTGTAATCTTAATGAAGGAGGCCTGGTGGCACAATGGGCTAGCACATGGATGCTAATAAAAAAAGATCATAGTTGGAACCCAATGCCTTAGAGTCAATTTAGACTCATAGCAACCCTATAGGACAGAATGGAAATGCCCCATAAGATTTCCAAGCCTGTAAATCCTTACGGAGGCAGACTGCCTCATCTTTCTCCCACAGAGGAGCTGTTGTTGTTGTTGTTATGTGCCGTCGAGTCAGACCTGACTCATAGCGACCCCTCCTTGGGTTTCCGAGGCAGTATCACTACAGAAGTAGATTGCCCCATCTTCCTTCCAAGGAGTGGCTGGTGGGTTTGAACTGCCAGCCTTCTGGTTAGCAGTCAAGTGCCTTAGCCACTATGCTACCAGAGCTAGTGGGTTCAAATCCCTGACCTTTTGGTTAACACCCAATGCTTTTAACCACTGTGCCAGCAAAGCTCCTTAGAAAACCCTATGGGGCAGTTCTATTCTGTCACAAGGGCTGTTATCAGGGCTGTTATCAGTGGACTGATATCTTAAGGAAAGCGGAAAGCATTCTTCGCACTTGAGTTTGGATAGTAGTTGAGCAAACCACTATGACTGCAAACACTTCAAAGGAGGTGGAGAGTTAGCCCTGCCTTAATCCACGGGTTCAATGTGAAGGCCATAATGGTTACAGGTATGAAAGAATCTTGAAGCAAAAGTGCCATTATTACTCAGAAAACTCCCCTTAAATTACTACATAGGACACGGCCACATCAGCAAAACACAGAACCTTATAAATATCTTGCTTGTAGAAAGCTGTCCTGTCCACAGGCCAAGTATTTTAAAATAACCACCCACTCAACTCACAAATTGCCAGCGTCCCAAGAGAAGAAACCATGGCAGTTTTGTAAAACCCACTACTCTGGCTGCACTTTGATCAGCCTCTGCCTACACGCTTGTTTCGGTTCCTCTGTCACAGACGTACAATTACTAAGTATCATTACGAAGTATGGTAATAGCTATAATTATTACAAAGACTGCCCGAGATGGGAAAGACAGGAGAAATCTAATTATCATATGGTCTGCTGACTAACTGGCCAGTCTGTTTGTATCAATTAAAACCTGAGTCCTATCTCCACCTTCGCCCGCATTTCCCCGGGGCAGGCAAGCCGAAGCCAGAAGATATCAAAGCAGGAACCTTGACCACTCTAGGGAAGAGGCCCAGACCACAGATTCGGCAACCGAGATGCAAAACCCTCCCAAGCTCCTAGAGAGGTCCCGGAAGCGCAGCGTAGTCCCGGAAGGCGAGGTGCTGACACACTTCCGGTCTTTGTGACTCATTGTGTCTGTGTCGAGGCGTCGGGAGGGCCTAGGTCTGTGTCCAGCGCCCTTCGGCCGGCCTGAACCCCAGAGTCAGCTCCCCTTTCTCGCCCAGCTCCCCCAAGCCGCCCCGGGGCTCACGGTGAGACTTGGGTCTGGCTTCTGGGGAGGGCGGGCGGGGGCGCAGGGATGTGTGCGTGAGGGTGGGCTCTGCAGCTGTGGCCCCAGGGTCTCCCTCCAGGCGGCCCGGGCGGAGTGTGAAGAGAGTCCATGCCCCTGTCCCCTCCCATGCCCGGCTGTAGGAAGCGTCGTCTCCCGGGGAGACGTCCCCAGCCCAGCTCCGGGTCCAGGCGGCGAGCGAGCGAGGGTTTAGAGGCCGGACTGGAATGGGGTGCCCCGGAGACCTTGGGTGCCTCGTCTGCAGTGTCGTCACATTCGTTTGGCGTTTCTGAGAGAACAGGGTCGTGAGCAACCTTGTTTTTTTGCTCTTCAGTCGTCGCCATTTGCTTTGATTCCGGTGAGATGATTTTTTTCCCCCTCCTCCGGAGTCATTCGGGACCTCAGGGTGTAAAACGCGAATGGCCGCGAGATGGACACGTTTTGAGGCGCTGCATACTTGTTTTCCGATCACCTGCTTTCCCCCACCCCCACCACCGAACGATGATGAAAACGTATTTGAAGCTTGGTCTTAGTGATACGGATCTAGCAGAGACGATGTCCATACGCCCCGTTCTCTCTCTCTCTTCTCTCTTTTTTTTTTTTGTGGAATTTTTAAAAAAGCTGGGAGATGAGGTGGATTTTTCATTTCTGGTAGTTCATCTCCCTTACGTGGAGTGCGTGAAGAGTGAAGGACATTTGTAGAAATTGCATTGGGCGATTAGGAGACTGACTAGTCGAGTGACCTTGGATAAGACAAGGCGTTCACCACCTCTCGATTTTGTCTTCAATAAAATTAACCCGATTTTCTCAAAAAGCCCTTCCAACTTTGAAAGTATTTGATTTGATCATTGTAACTGAAAAAGTCTGCTACAGTTTTGCCCGACATGACCCCCTCCCCTCCTTTCCTGCAGTGGCTCCAATACACAATAAGATACTTTCATTATGAAGGGTGGCTGTTCCATGGCCTGGGACCAAAGAAAGCATTTATTGTACAGGCCAGTGCTAGGCGGATTGGACGACTTCAATAAATAGTCGTAGAACTGAACTGTGGAGAATACACTGTAACCAGCAACAAAGCACTGTTAATCTTTGCTGGCCAAGTGTGGAGAAATAGCGTTATCACATAGGGACCCGTAATGAGAATTGGCCCCAGAGTGTTGCTCCAGGAGTTAGCTCTAAATTACTGTGCAGATTTTGTTCATCACTGCAAGCGGTTCTCACTGATCTTAAAATTTTCAGTTTTTCTCATATTTTATATTGCATCTAAATACAGGCTATGATTATGGTTAGTCTTACCTTGTCACTCTGAGGTTGTATCAATATCTTTTGGATAGGTACCTGTCTTTTAAAGGTAGCTTTTTCCATACTTTAAAACACCTTCTAAACTCACTGCCTTCGAGTTGGATCTGACTCATAGCAGCCCCTCCTTGGGTTTTCAAGGTGGTATCACTATGGAAATAGATTGCCAAACCTTCCGAGCCGTGGCTGGTGGGTTTGAACCGCCAGGCTTCTGGTTAGCAGTCAATGCTTTAGGCTCTGTTAAAAAAAAAAAAAAAAAAAAAAATTTGGTGGGTTGAACACATCAACTGCTGCGGAGGAGAAAAATGTAAACTTTTTACATTTAAGAAAAGTGTAAACTTTCAGTATTACACCCTAGAAGAGATCCTGGCCTGTTTAGAAAATAGTCTTTGGGATAAACTGAGTGTGTGACATCAAGCCCTTTTTGTAACAAAAGTTTGTATTTATCCTGGGTGAGAACTAGTACCTGGGAATAATTTTATCTAAAGCAGATTAGATGACAGAGTGTGTTCAGTTTTTAGGCTCAAAGGGACCCCAAGGGTAGTCTTCCTATACCTCCTTTGCACCCACCCTCCCCTGCCCCACCATCTGACAGGGAAGGACACCGAGTGCCGAGTGCGGGAAGGTTCAGTAACTTACTTGAACTTGTTGGCATTCAGGTGTGCCAGCCTGTGCTGCTTTCACTTACAGGATATCTCTCATTGCTTAATCTTTTCAGCAGACTGAAAATTAAAATGTACAGTTGCACCTCAAGTTTATTGCAAGGTTAAATATAATGACTTCTGTTTAAAAAAAGAAAAAACAACCAAATCCATTGCTCTTGAGTTGATTCCAACTCAGAGTGACCCTATAGGACAGAGTAGAACTAGCCCTTAGGTTTCCAAGGCTGATCTTTACAGAAGCTCATTGCCACGTTTTTCTCCTCCAGAGCAGCTGGTGGGTTTGAACCACCAACCTTTCAATTAGCAGCCAGAATGCTTAGCCATTGTGCCACGAGGGCTCCATAGTGGCTTCTGCTAAAAAAAACAACCACACCCATTGCCATCAAGTTGATTCTGACTCGTAGCGACCCTATAGGACAGAATAGAACAGCCCTATAGAATTTCCAAGGCTGTAAGTCCTTATGGAAGCAGCCTGCCTCATCTTTTTCCTGCTGAGCAGTTGGTGAGTTTGAACCGATGACCTTCTAGTTAGTAGCCCAGTGCTTTAACCACAGCACCACCAGACCAAATTCCAAGCCCTGTTTAAGTGTTTTGTGTATGTTAACTCATTTAATCTTCACAACAACTTTATGAGGCAAAATACTGTTTTTATCCCCATTATACAGATGGGGAAACTCAAGGAGAGGTTAGCTTGCCTGCCAGCCTTCTGGTTAGCAGTCAAATGCCTTAGGCACTATGCCACCAGAGCTCCCTTAAATGCAAGGCACTGCCACCGAGTTGGATCTGGATCCGACTCATAGTGACCTCTCCTTGGGTTTCTAAGGCAGTATCACTATGGAAGTAGATTGCCCAGCCTTCCTTTCAAGGAGTGACTGGTGGATTTGAACAGCCAGCTTTCTGGTTAGCAGTCAAATACCGTAGGCACTATGCCACCAGAGCACCTTAGTAAGTGGTAGAGCAGCTTAATGCTAATATGAAACTTCCAAGTAGCCAATGGGGCTAATTGAGGGGAACTATTGAGTGTTGTGTGAATGAGCAAAAAATAGTAATATAGTCAATTCCATCAAGTATTTTTAAAAAACACTGTAGGGAATTGTGCTAAGTAGTGTAAGAGGTACAAAGAAGTAAACCATTTTAAGGCGCTCTGGTGGTGCAATGGTTAAGCTCTGAGCTGTTAACCAAAAGGTCATCGGTTCACACTTACTAGTGGCTTTGTGGAAGAAACGACCTATGCGTTTGCTCCCATAAAAGATTATAGCCTTGGAAATCCTAGGCCAGTTCTGCTCTGTCCTGTAGAGGCACTGAGTCAGAATCAATGGCACACAACAGTAACAGTTGAGGAGAAAACCATGAAAAATTAAATTACAGAGAAAGAAGCTTAAGAAATGACATATCAAATGATTGGCGGAGACCAATAAGGCCGTGCATTTAGAGGAAAGCAGGAAGGTTGTGGGTTCAGATCACCTTGAAAATCTAATAAACTCTTGCTGTGGCTCTTCTCTAGCCCAGAATAGAGCAGAATAATGCTTGGGGAGTGGGAACGAGGACCTGTCCCAGGTGGGAGAGGAGGGACTGTGTCTGTGGCCTCATCTCTGCCCCTTTGGGTCTCACTTTATCTTCTTGATTCCCACTGACCGGAAGAGTATCCTGCTCTTTAAACTGTGACCTAGTTCTGGGCACAAATCAAAAGTCCTTTCCGGCACTCTCCTGGGTGTAGCTGAGATAGGATAAAGTGTTCACAAAAATTGTCCTGTCTGAAGGTCCCACCCGTTTAAAGTTTAGGTGATCCCCATTGTGTTTCCTGCTGTGTCCCCACCCTCTCACAGGAAGGCCTGCAGTCACACAGTGGATGGCAGATGGAGCCACGGGCCCATTGCTCAGTGGACAGTGGTCATCCTTCATAGGCTTTGCTTTTACAAAGTCTGTGTGTGCAGGGAGGCCCTTCCCTGCTCCATGTGTTGGCTACAGAGCGAGTATGGTATGATGGTTACAGAACGTGCAGCGAGGAGTCACACAGACCTCACTGCACATCCTGCCTCTCGCTTACTCGCTGTGTGACATTGGGTAAGCTGTTTTAACATCAGTGAACCCCAGTTTTGTCATTGTAAAGTGAGAATGATAATTATTCTTACTTCCTAAGACCGTTACGTGGTTTAGTGAAGTGCTTCATTTGATACCTGGTACCTAGAAAGCACAATAAACATTGGCTCTTACTGTAACAGACTTCTGACATTGAAAAGAGGTGAAGGGCAGGTAGCATTTAAACTTAGCTCTGAGGGATAAGTAGGACTGGTAAAAGCTGAGAGGATTAAATAGATAAGGCATATTTAGGAAATTGTGATTAGACTTAACTTTGGTGGGTAGGTGATGTTTATGTAAGGGGTTGATGGGAAATGAAGCTTGAGTGGGAAATTAGAACCAGATAGTGGAGGGTATTGACAGCAAGCATTTAGGAGGGATGATCTGAGAGTAAGGTAGGAATTGTGGGGTGGGAGGTAGGGGAAAACATAAGGACAGGGACCCAGCAGGAAGAAGTTGTACGTCACGGGCCTAGATGGCAGTGGGTTTGGGTTTTTTGGGTTTGGTGCTTGGAGAGTGAATGTAAGGAAGGGTGAGTCCAAGAATAAAAGATTTTGAGCCTGAGTGACTGAGATATTAGGAGAATGTTCTATTCATTAACTGCCACTATAAGCAGCAAGAGGATGGCAGGGGGAGCTGGAGTCATTTGGGGAGTTCCTAATTCTTTCATTCAAAAGAATAAAAGTTAAACTGTGTGCCAGGTGCACACAGTCTAGGAGACAAGTACAAAGAAGAGTCCTTGCCCTTGAAGAACTTAAAATTAATGGGAAGGTGTGGATAGGCACTGCAGCTAAATAAGGGAATGGACTATAAGGTGGGAAGCAGGCGTGCACGTAAGGGTAGTCAAAGGAGGAGAGACTTCATTGGGGAAGTCAAGAGAGATTTCTGCATCTTGAAGAACAAATACTTGATTAATAGGGTTGATACAGTGAGAGGTTGTTCACAGCAAAGGGGCGAAGGTGAAAAATCACATCCCATCTTTAGAGAACATTAATCAGCCAAATAGACTGAAAGATGGGGACCACTGCTAAGAAGAGTATTTGGAAATAAGACTGGAAAAGTAGAGTAGGGTGTGTCAGGAAGGCTCTTGGATAAATGCCGATTGGTCGGTAACAGGGATTCAGGATTCGTTGAAGATAGTTGACGAGAAGGATGAAATGATCAGGCGTGATTGGCAACACTGTGCCGACACTGATGTGTTGTTTATATTGGAACAGGGAGGAATTGGAGAAACGATGACATTGGTCTAAAAACCCACCGCCAGCAATTCATAGCAACCCCCACTGAGTTTCCAAGGCTGTAAATTTTGTGGAAGTAAATTGCCTCATTTTCCTCCCTCAAAGCAGCTGGTGGGTTTGAACCCCTAACCTTCTGGTTGGCAGCCAAATGCCTTAACCAACTACGCCCCCAGAGCTCCTTTGATAATAGTCTAGGCAGGAGATGAAACACAAAGCCAGTTGCCATTAAGTTGGTTTCCGCTAGTGCTGACCCCCGTGTGTCAGTGGAAGGGTGTGCTCCAAAGGGCTTTCAGTGGCTGGTTTATCAGAAGTCGATCACCAGGCCTTTCTTCCAACTCACCTCTGGGTGGATGCCAGCCTCCAACCTTTTGGTTAACCGTTTGTACCAGCCATAGGCTGCAGACGGGATAAAGTGTGGGAGGCATAACAGGAAAAGATACAGTCTTTTGCTTTTCAGAATGAAATGAAAGAAACTAAGGCTTATAGGAATTATGTAGCCTTCATTTGGGAAAAGCTAACCAAAGGCATGAAATCTTGGACCGCTGTACTCCCTGGCTCTTCCTGTTGAGATCCTGTTTACTCCTGATGCCCCAGCTCCAAGGGGACCTCTTCCTCAAAGCTCCTTGTCAACCCACCAGTTTCTTGGCCCTCAGGGCTCCTCTAGCACTGCTGTTGAACCCTCCTTAGAACATTTGGGGCATTTTCCTTAGTGCTGTGATTGTGTGTGAAGACAGGAGTCATGCTTCTCGTGGTTTTGTTCCCTTCAATCCAGCAGGATGCCTTGCATTTTGTAGATCAGCAGGAAGTGTTTGGGAAACAGTAAGGGTAGCAGTAAGGACTTCAGCAGTAACACTCATCTGAAGTTGAAAAGCCAAGAGTTCTGATGGGATCAGTGGCAAGAATACAGTTGCAATAGGACTTTAGCCACATTCAAATCATTGGAAAAATGATCTAATTCCCAGGTTTGCTGTAAATTTATATAAAAAGCCTTTTAGTGAATATAGTGTTTTTTACTACTATACACTGTTATTTTAACAAAGATTTCTGTTTCTCATTCAAGCAAAAACATGAAATAGAACAACTGCTCTGTGACGAATCTCAGATTAAACCGTACTGCTGTGATTCAAACAGTAGTCTCCAAGCTGTTTCGGCCACACATTCCTATCAGTAAAAACAATTGTCTGTAAAAATGTATATACACACCATCTATACACGTTACCAATCTTTTATAGAACAAAGCAAAGACTACATTAAATTGTGCTATTTTAAAATAACGTATGTTAGTAAAAGCACATGAATATTTTTCTACTAAAATTGATCATTTTTTAAGTGAGAACCGTGTGATTAAAAATGCTTCGCGATTTTGAAACTCTTGGTTCAACTCACAGTGATACAGCAATTGGATGGTGTGTTTCTAAGACTTCCGTTTGCTACTTAGTTTTGATGGCTGTCCCAGGTGGGGAAGATACTTCACAAAGATTTGTAAGTACAAGTGAAAGACTTAATGTTGTCAGCTCTACTTAGTAACATGATTGGTCCTATCCACCAACCATGCTCAAGTTTTGTTGTTGAAGTTCAGCTGGTACGTGTCCCTTTTCCAAAGCCTGAAAGCAGTTATTCTTACAAAGTAATCAGAAGGTGATGTTTTGTATTTTTAACAAATGGGCTCAAGACCTGTTGAAATTCTTCATTTGGAAGATTTTTAAACCTGTCAGAAAATATTTCCAAATTTTTGACAGTTAGACTTACATAACAGTAGGAACATCTCCCATCCTACATCTGTTTCCATAATTGTTCCTTCCTCACACTTTTTTAAGCAGCTCCTTTCTTACTCATTGGTTGGCTTCGTGTTTGGTGCAGAGAACATTGGGGTTTGCCTCGTGATCTGGCTCCAGAAGACTCTCTACTCAGCTCAAAGCTTCAACTGGGCCGTTTTTTTTGTTCACATGTCTTTGCGTCATTAGTATTTCCTCTGGTTGTAATTTCTCTGCAAGAGTCTTTAAGCCACCTGTCTCATTCTGAAGATGTGATTAATTAAAGCTAATAAAATAATCCAGTAGTCTACATAACTGGCCCCCAGTAAACTGATATGTGACAGTATCTGAGAGTTAACAGTGAGTGAGGATGCCCTGTCAACTCCTGTGCAGTGGGGCTCTGGCTCTTCTCTTGGGGTGCATCACATGCCCTGTGTGACATGTGACAGTTTAGTACTTAACACCAAGTGACGGAGGGCATTGACTTGTTTGTACATTAAATACAGCTTGATATCTCTCTCTTACTTCTACAATAGAAAGAAACATTCTGATATTTTCTTCCTACGCCCCCAAGTGCGTCATCTTGTACTTGGGAGACTACAACTTTAAGGCTTACTAAGGCACCCATAGAAATAGCAAGGTGGTACATTAGCAAGGCCTGAGGTCTCAAGCTTGGCTTGAAGGTTGCACGTGATCCTGAACCCCATTACTTATGCTTTTCAAGCCTCAGTTACATCATTAGTAAAATGATGCTAATAGTTCAGCCTTCTGCTCGGGTGTATGGAGCATGAAATAAGGTCGTGTAGAGACTGCTGAAAGCCCGGGGCCTGGCATGCTGCTGTCATTCAGCTGCCACTGGCTAAGTACTGTAAATGGATGATTTCGTGACCTGCTGCCTACCAGGCAGACGTAAGGTGCTCTGACTCTAGGCAGACACCCCAAGGGTAGAATTTGCCTGGTTGAGGTTTCTGTTTGCAGACCTCCCTATTTATAATGACAGTGGAGCAGTATAGCTCACATTGCTTTTCTGTTCAGAGGCATTCTTAGTGAGTTGCCTTGGTGTCTAGCGGCCCAGGCTAGTTTGTAACAGCACTAATCGCTTGTTTTTAATACCTCAGGACTAGTGCAGAGAGGCAAATCAGAAAGCATCTCCTGGGACAGAAGGGACAGCGCAGACGCTATTAGGATCAAGGCTGGACGATGACTGCTGAATCAAGGGAAGCCACAGGTCTGTCCCCCCAGGCTACGCAGGACAAGGATGGTATTGTCATAGTGAAGGTAGAAGAGGAAGATGAGGAAGATCACATGTGGGGGCAGGATTCCAGCTCGCAGGAGACGCCGCCTCCTGACCCAGAGATATTCCGCCAACGTTTCAGGCACTTCTGTTACCAGAACACTTTTGGGCCTCGAGAGGCTCTGAGTCGACTTAAGGAGCTTTGTCATCAGTGGCTGCGACCCGAGGTCAACACCAAGGAGCAGATCCTGGAGCTTCTGGTGCTGGAGCAGTTCCTCTCCATTCTGCCCAAGGAGCTTCAGGTCTGGCTGCAGGAGTACCGGCCAGACAGCGGAGAGGAGGCCGTGACCCTTTTGGAGGATTTGGAGCTTGATCTGTCAGGGCAGCAGGTAAGAAGGGGCAAGAGCGATTTTGTGTGAGCCGAGTGTGGACTTGGAGGCTGGAGTAAGGAGAAAAAGTGACAGGCGTTAGTTACCCTCGGTGCCGCCCGCGCATGGTAAAGCATGTTCCTGCCTTTGCTGCCCCCAGCAGCCACCGCTGTACTTCTGTTCTTGAATATATTCACTCCTGCTTGGAAAAGTGATTTGCTCACCAGCCCAACCTGTTTGTCATCAGGTCCCAGGTCAAGTTCATGGGCCTGAGATGCTCGCAAGGGGGATGGTGCCTCTGGATCCGGCACAGGAGTCTTCCAGCTTTGAGCTCCATCCCGAGGCCACCCAATCACATCTCAAGCATTCATCTCGGAAACCCCGCCTCTTACAATCTCGGGGTAAGGAGCAAGATTTCATATGGGGAGAAAGCAGGTAACTGCGTAAGTTGAAATGCGATTTAACTGTCCAGGAGGGGAGTGTCCCCTCTCTGTGCTGCTGAGTGCCTGTGACGAAAAAACGTGCCTGTTTTTATTACAATACATGATTATCATTATTCCTAAATACTGGGAGAAGTGAAACTTAAAGACCCATCTCAGGAGTTGAATTATGTTACTAAAGAAGGAACTGGAATATGCTTAATAACCTTGGATGGACATCACATTATTTATTTATTGAATTGTTAGCATTCCGAATGTCTAGCAGATTTTTAACAGAAAGGTGTTAGAAAGAGATGGTCTGTTATTTCCAGCCTGGGTTTTGAAACATTCCAGTATGTTGTAAATTATCTTAAAAAGGATCATGAATCTTTAAAATCTATAAAAAGAATATGTGACATCACTTTCCTCAAAGTTCTTTAAAAAAAAAAAAAAAATTGTCCAGAAGATCAAACAATGAGAAAGTATGAAAAATAAAATTGTTTTTGGTTGAGGAAAATGAGAGAAAAAATAAACCTCAAGATCATGTAAATTAGAATCAATTTAATTTGTTTTTTTCTTTTGAGAAAAATATATTTTTATCCATTTTTAAAAATCAAAGGTGCATAAAATGACAATAAGACAAATAATACAAGTAGAGTTAGTCAGGAGGAGTCGGTGAAGGCATGTTCCTTAAGCTCTCTGTTAATTTGTGAAGATGTGTGGGATAAGAATATCACATAGGTATGGAGCTTGAGGAGGGTCTCTCGTCTGCGTTTCTGAGGATAACAGAGGCGTGCTGGAGAGAGCTGCGTAATCAATGCGCTGTTGTGTTTAACTGCAACACCCTTACTACCCTCCTAGGGCTCTGACATTTTCTGTATTCAAGCAAAGTCAGAGAAACTGGAAGGGGGCTGTTCGTGGTCCTGGATGCCAGATTAGAGCTTGAGGTGTCAGAGCAGTCATTTGAGAGACCCTGGTGTATAAAATCGTCATTCGATAAATAGTCCTTGAATGAATTGGGGCATACGCATGTATACTCAGTGTCCTTTTTGTCCTGTTCAGCTTTCAGAGAGTTTTCTAATTCACAGAAGGTCAAAGTACTAGATACTTGGCCTTTTTGTACATTTTGCTTTCGCTTATCTTCTTCTACAGTTTAAAGTAGTTACAGAGGTTAATAATTCAGCTTCATATTCATATCTCTAATAGCTTCACAGCTTAGTAAACTCATCCATTTACCAATAACATTTCCAAATCTGATAGTACTTGTGATGCAGGTGGATTTTAATTTTACAGTTTAAAATTTTTCTAATTCTTCCTACTACTCAGTTAGAGTGATCATATATTAGTCTTTATATATAAGAGTGCCACTCCATACTTCCATCTACTTAGGAATGTCTCAACATCATTTGATCCGTGTATACATTTAATTAAACAACTGTCTATTGTGACCAAATGAGGGAGAAAGTAGAGGAATGGAAAGTGGTGAGACTTACTCAGAGGTAAGAAGACCCTTTCCTACCTGCCTTTCAAGACCTTCCTGGAGAGTTTCAAAGGTGCATTGCCTTTTTCACAGCTGTAGGCGTAAATGGAATTCTGGTATCCTGGTGTGGACTGGAGAAGAATGAAGAGCCAGAGTTGCCTCATGGGCTGAATTATCACTCACTTCTGTAGAAGAGGCAAAGGTCCTGGTTTCTAGTCCTGGCTCTACCACTCTTAATTCCATGACGTCAGGCGGGTCATTGATCCTCTCAGGGCCTCGGTTCCTCTTTAAAACAGAAGGGTTGGACTGGGCGATGTTAAGGACCTTTATGATTCCTATGACTCTTGCTTGAGATTTGAAGTCTTTGGACAGCAGAGATCGTACTTTGTCGATTTTGTCTTCTCTCTAGTTAGTTATTCTGTAATTGAACGTTGAACATGGTAGTGCAGAAAAGAGAGTGGCCTTGCGTCCTTCTTTGAAGGGAACGCAGAGCAGAGTTGGTTTTATTCACAGCTCCTTTCTCTTCCCTCAGCTCTCCCTGCTTCCCACATTCCAGCCTCTCAGCCTGAGGGGGGTCCCAGAGACCAGGCGATGGCGTCTGCACTGCTCACGGCAGATTCCCAGGTGAGCTGTGGGCCCTCTGCCCTCCAAAGTCCTTTGTGCCTTCTCTTCCTGGAGCTCTTTTATCATCGCCACCCAGGACAGTCACTCTTGCTGCCCTTGCCCACAAGGAAGTCCCACAACCCACTCTCCATTTGCCGTATTTCCACTGCAAACCCGAGAGCCTGTTAAGGCCACATTTTCTTTCCCTGACTCCAGGTTTGGGCACTGGGGTTGTCCCTGAGCTTCAGAGAAACTGAGTGTGGGGATCTCCTGTTATTTCAGGCAATGGTAAAGATCGAGGACATGGCCGTGTCCCTCATCTTGGAGGAATGGGGATGTCAGAACCTGGCTCGGCGGACTCTCAGTAGGGACAACGGGCAGGAGGCTTACGGGAACATGTTTTCCCAGGGTAAGACTGATGCAGGCTCACTGTCGGATGAGATGGCTCTGCCTGTTTGTTAGTTGTGGGATCTCTGATATACTCATTTGAGGGTGGATGAGGACTTAGAGAATTCTGATGCCCTTTTTTTAAACCAGGTAGAGAAAACATTTGTGTTCATCTAACCCTATAAGTACGATACTGTGACTTCTTGGTTCAGTGTTTTTTAATCTCTGCGTAGTTTTTGCTCTGAGTTCTCACCTCTTCAACCCCTTAGTTAACTGGGGAAGCTTCTGCTCCACTCCTGGTGGGTTATAATAGGTCCCCTTCTAGAGGAGCACCTGTCCCTCCTAATGGAGACAGCCAGGTGACCTGATCATCAGTCTAAGCACATGCTTGAACCTACCAAGCCTCCTTTCATGGACTTCGTTTTCTTTCATTCTGTGTGAGCAGTGCTCAGGGATAACTATGGAAGTCCACGAACTTGCCCCGTACCTTTCTTATGATCAGGATTCCCAGTTTCCCAGCCTAATCATGACCTTTTCTGAGGAGCTCTGGGTCCTGGATGCTTAGTAAGGAGGGAACAAGAAGTCCTTAGAGGTGTCATCCAGATGACAAGGTGACACAGTTGATTGTCTCTTCTGCTATGCTTCCTTCCTCGTCAGTTCAACATTAGCTTACCAAGCAGCAAATGCGAAAGAATTTGTTTTGGAATGTTCCCATGTCTCTCTCCTAGACCTTAACCCTTAAGAGAGTGCTACAAAGAATCCCTCAAGTAAGGACGGTGATAGGCAGGTCCACAGTGAACCTGCTACCTGGGAAGAAAGAAGGGGGAGTGAATAAAGGGATGTTACTAAAGAAACTTTCAAGTTTTGTTTTGAACCAGAGGGACAAATGGGATTTATGGTTTCTTGGTACTTGTTCTTTGGACTGGATGAAAATTAAGCCAAAGAAGACATTGGGAATAGCCTGGAAACTATCCAGATAGCCAAGAACTTTGGCTTGAAATCTAAAAGAAATAGACCAATTTCTTCATTTTTGCAACTGGGTCCAGTATTTATGATGATTCCATCACTAGAGTCGGGGGTGGGTATGATTCAGCTCCTTGGGTAAGTTGCCCTCAGAGGCCTATTCAGCATAGCACAGGCTCACTTCCTTAGGCTTCCTAACACCATGGAAATGAAGAACAGAATTGGGGTCCTTTGGTTTTTCTAGACAAATGTAAATATACATAAATGGTTAATAAGCAATTTTCAATTTCCATTTAAAAGCAAAGTGATACAAGAATGTAGTATACAAAACTAAATAAGTAAATCCCAGTGTTTAAGTGCACTGATTGCTAAAATGAAAGGATAAAGCTCTACCTTTGTGAGTTTTTGTTTTCTTTCATTATCTCATTCATAGTCTATCTCAGGAATTATTTTCAGTTTCTTCCGTAGTTTCTGTTATTCTCAGTTGTTTGTCAGTGAATGCTTTAATTATGTTTACTAATGCCCCAACAAGGAGCCCTGGTAGCACAGTGGTTAAGTGCTTGGCTGCAAACCAAAAAGTTGATGGTTCGAACCCACAAGCCACTCCGTGGGAGAAAGATAAGGCACTCTGCTTCTGTAAAGATTTACAGCTTTGGAAACCCTGTAGGGTCACTATGAGTTGCGATTGATTCGATGATAATGGGGTTGTTTGTTGTTAATGTCCCAACCAGCTTCTTCACTATCACCCCCCAATCTGTTCCTTGAGTATTTTCAGTCCTATACTGGTCTCCTGGCAGAGAGGAACCATTTTCTGTTTTTGAAGGTCCATGTAGCCTACCAAGCTCCTAGTTTTGCCTGGTAACACCTTGTTGATAAGAATGTCACAGAACTGAAGTATTCCTTTTTATAACTACATTCCTTTCTTTTTGGTAATACTATTTACCACTTTCTTGGAAAGACCTGTTCATTCTGTTTTTTGAACTAAATACTTCTTAAAAACAGAACATTTAAACATGTATGTTTCTTACTTCAAATTAATTACAAGGTAACCAAATCAGAGACCTGTGATCCTTTGGTTTCTTCATTCCTCATCCTTTCCTTGACTAGTTCTGGTCCTTCTGCTCCTTCCCCGGTGTCCCTCTTTATTCTTAGCCTCTCTGTTTGCCCCTCTCTTGGTCCGTCCCCGTCCTTTCCACTCTTCCCTGCCCTCTCATTTTCCAGCTCTTCCTGTTGTTTTTATTATTTTCCCCTCCTACCTGATCTCCAATTAATATTGCAGAGTCATTTTGCAGGCCATAGAAACTTCCTAGAAAACCGTGTTACTTGATTAACCTATATATTCAAAAGAAAAAGGTGCTATTAGTATTTTCTATTTATCGTGTCAGGTTGTGGAAACAGGAATGAGGAGGAGTCAACCTCAAAGGCTAAAACTGCAGAAGACTCGGCATCACATGGGGAAACAAAGGGAAGATTCCAGAAAGTATTTGGGGAAAAACGTGAACAGAAAGGCAGAACAATAGAAAGGCAGCAGAAGAACTCTGAGGAGAAAAGTGGAAGAGAGAAGAAAGATTTGGAGCCAGCCACAGTCAAGGGGAAAAAACCCACCACAGGAGAGAGAGGCCCAAGGGAGAAAGGTAAAGGATTGGGGAGAAGCTTCAGTTTGAGTTCAAACTTTAATACCCCTGAAGAAGTCCCAACGGGAACCAAGTCTCATAGATGTGATGAATGTGGCAAGTGTTTCACAAGGAGTTCCAGCCTTATCCGCCATAAAATAATCCATACTGGAGAAAAGCCCTATGAATGTAATGAGTGTGGGAAAGCCTTCAGTCTTAACTCAAACCTTGTGCTACATCAGAGAATCCACACAGGAGAGAAGCCTCATGAATGTAATGAGTGTGGCAAAGCCTTCAGTCATAGTTCAAATCTCATTCTGCACCAGAGGATCCACTCTGGAGAGAAACCTTATGAATGTAATGAGTGTGGGAAGGCCTTCAGCCAGAGCTCAGACCTGACTAAACATCAGAGGATCCACACAGGAGAAAAACCCTATGAGTGTAGTGAGTGTGGGAAAGCTTTCAACCGAAACTCATACCTAATTTTGCATCGGCGAATTCATACCAGAGAAAAACCTTACAAGTGCACTAAATGTGGCAAGGCCTTCACGCGGAGCTCAACCCTCACTCTGCACCACAGGATTCATACCAGAGAGAGAGCCTCCGATTATACCCCAGCCTCCCTTGATGCGTTTGGAGCGTTCCTGAAGAGTTGTGTGTAAGGGGAGAATTTGTCCGCAAGCCATTTCGCCCTTTTGTTTCTAAAATTCTTGAGAGATGTGTGCCCACAGAGGGTAAAACAAGGCCTCAAAAATATAAAAAAGCCCAACAAAATCACATGTAAGGATCTTATTGTACATCAGAAGTGTTCTGCCTTTTTGTAGTCTGCAGGCATGTAATTCTTCCGCACAGCCTCTGCAGGGAAAACCTCGTCACGTGGATAACCCACATATTTCCACACAAGATGAAAGCGTATACACAGTAATGAGGATACCTTTAAGGCCCCACAACCATAGCATAAAAAGTGAAAGTCATTAAAATTGGCTCTGAGAAAATGATACTGAGGTTAAGAAGCTACTTGCTGCAAACAAGCCCTTCTTGGCCAACATCTTTCTCAAAAAGGAGGGACAGTTTTAACAAATTACATTTGGACATGCTGCTCAAACTAGTTACATGTACAATAATTTATATGTATGATCACTGGTAGCCTACCAAAGCTATAGAAATCTAGGACTGTGCTGATTGGTATCAAACCAAAGATTTCTATCTCATCCTGAAAGGGGGGGTATGTGCACCAGTCTGCAGTTCCAAAGGACTACAACAAATGTAGATGGTTCCATCCTCATCACTGAGGTAAATTCTACTGAAACAGCAGAAACAATTCAAAACAAACATTTCCCTTCTTGAAGTCCCTAAAGCACTGTAGCACTCCTAAATGCATTTCTCCACAATTGTGCACTTGATTGTATATTGTCTTTAAATTCTTAATTGTTTCATGTATGTAAGTTTTTGTCTACCCCCAGAAGAGAATTTCAGTTGTCAAGGGGTGTGTTGATATCCTTCGCAGCACTGAACACAGTGCTACATCCGTAAGAGGCACCCATTATGACTGAATTCTAACAGAGCTTTTCCATTTACGAGAAAGTCTTGGGAATCGCAAGTACCTGGAATACCGTAACCTGGCCCAACTTTGGAAGAGGACCTTCAGCGTCATATGCCATGCTAAAGCTCTAGGGTCTACAGCTAATTTTGTCCTAAATATAAAGGAAAAGCACTGGTTAGCTGCCCACCTAGACTCCTAAAGATGGATCCGTGAGTAAATACACGAGGTGGCAGAAATGACTCTGTTGTCATCACCTTTTAAAAGTACATGAACATGAAGGCCATTTTTCTGACATCTTTCTATGGCAAAGGTTTTAGCCAGAATTCACTTTAGTCAGCTGCTGAACAACGGGATGATTTGGGCACTTTTTGAAACACTTGTAACTAGATAATATAGTTAAGAAGATTCAATTTTTTTTTTTTTTCTTCAGGAAAAGGAAAGTTGTAGGGAGCAGTTTTTCCATACTTTTCAAAAATTTTGCAGAAGCATTTGACATTACTCCCTGGAAGTTACTAAACATGTTTTGTTGCTCTATAAAGTTCACCAGCGTAACAAGATGTGGTATTGGTCATATCATAGCCATAATGCACAGTGTCTTTTCTGTGCATTTTTTCCTTTTTTCATCATTAAAGAGGTGAGGCTATAAAACTAACCTTTCATCATCTGAGCAGGAGGCCGCAATTGGCTGCCTAGAAGTTAATGATGGAAACTTTTCACATACACACAGGAGACCCCAGCATCATGGGCTATATAGGGAGTCGTCAAGACTTGGGTAGATGACTCTGCTCATGAAGACAGACGAATGATTATGGAAAGCCCTGCAGAAACTTAGAAACATAAACTAAAACCAGAGACTATCATGACCCCATAACTGGAGAACCTCACATGCAGTCTGAGATTTTCCTTCAAGAAACAACTAAAACTCATCAGTTGTTCACTGAGCAACAACTAAAAAGTCCATGAGGCAACATAGCTTCATGGTGAGCCAATGAGATGGGGTCATATGTGGTCTGAGCTTCAGACCAGACTGTAGTTCTGCATAGCAGTAATCCTTTGGCCTCTCCTTGGCTCTATAACTTGAACGAACCACAGCTGCCCAATAGCTTCCAAGCAGTTTTATCACTGTTGCCTGGGAAACGTCAAGAAGTAAGTCAACTGGTTACCAGAATATTTCTGTTCATCCAATGTAAGAAAAACTGAAGAGATACTCTGAAAGAGTATACCTAAGTACCTTCTTATAGTAAAGTGGAGGTCAAAGAAATACTTGAAGGATTTTCTTCCAAGAGTAAGCCACAGTGATGGTTGCATAGAGAACCTGCTCCTGTCTTGGAACAAGGACTTTTGCCTGCTCAAAGGCAACTGAAAGCAGGGATGTGCATATTAACTCCAGGCACCAATCAAAGCACTGACCCCTTTGTTCTTAGAAAAGAACTTGGGTTGGTCCCACATTGACCTTTTTTTTTCTTTTTAAAGCCACAGCTACATGCTGATGACAGAATTCATCCTTTTTTTTTTTTTTTTTTTAAAGAAAAAAAAATGTTGTTAAATGTAACCAGTGCCCCCTCCATTCAATGCCTATTTTATTGGGACATCATACTGACTTGGTAGGGTAGCCACTGAGGTTGCTTCAGATCTTCTGCTGCTACACTCCCAGAAGAAGCTGTTGGAAGACATGTTTCTGAGAAAATCTCAGAGAGCAACTGTTTATTAAAACCATTTCTGTTGCATTTATTATCAAATGCTCAGTGCAAAGTGTAATTGGGTCATGATGCAGAAGGCTTGTAATGCCTAATTAGTGCTTGGGATAATCATTCAAAAATTGGAATCTGTTCACCATTTAAGTGCTCTAGAGTTACTTAGTGGCATGCTCGTCGACCTAGATTCCCAACTTTGCCAGGAAGAGAAGTAAAATTCGTCAAGTTGTGGCATACTTCCTCATTTCTATTCCAGCTGCGCAGACAAGGCTCAAACCTGGGAATACCAATGTAGAAGGCATCTTGATACGTGAGGCACTTGATGTTTTATTAAAGTTCTAAAAGTGAAACTGCTACATAAGTGCAGAGATACTGACGTTGGACGTGTGGAACAGTTCACATAGACATCAGAGAATTCATTCCAGAAAGGAACCTCTTAAATGTGATAAATACGGCAAAGCCTTTAATCACACTTCCGTCCTTAGCATCAGAAAACTTAGAATTGTAAATAAACTTTATTAATGTTATGTGTGAGGAAAATTTTCCTGTTCCGCACTCATTGCATTGGACAGAAAGTGAATTCCATCAGTATGTTCCAATCATGTAATGAATTTCAGAAACACTGCAGAGCAAGCTCAGTCTGGACAACTCCACAGGATCCGCAGAGAGCAGAATTGTGGGGAAATGCTCAAGAGAGAGCAAAACGTACAACTTCTTACACAAATTGTCGAGTACTTCCCATACATTGGTGTGGCCACAGTGTCGGTGTCCGTGTTTTATACCTCCAACTTCTGTTACTCTGTAAATTCCCTGTAAACAGGTTATGTATTTTATTTTAATCTGTCTGACAGAACACATCACTCCCAAAGAGTGAGTGAGTAGTGAAGAAGTTGGCGTGGTTAGAGACGAAAAGTCAGTTCACAGAACCAAGGAGGGGGAAAATTATTTAAAAAAAAAAAAAAAAAGCTTCCTAATTTGTTGCTTATCAAATCAAGAAGACAGATCAGTAAATCCAGTGGGAAAGAAAGGGCAGTAAAGTGGAACAATCCTGTAGACATGGCAGCTTCCGGAGAGTTTTTCTCTCGAGAAGCAGGAAGTGGGTCTCTTAGCTGCCAGGCGGCGTGAGAGGGGCTTCTCCACGAATTGAGAGCAGGAAGTATACTGCATAGTCCAGTGGGACCACTTAGCTTGCCTAGTCTGTAAACCATAGTCCCGCTTCCCCTACTGTCTCAAACTGCTTAGAAAATACGGAATAGGAAAACACCATGGTGGGCTTTTTCCTGGAAGATAAGCACAGATGCATCCAGTTCCTGGCACTGCAGGAAGCTTTTGGGACAAGGCCAAAGAAACAGCTTTGCAGGATCCCCTTTGGCCGTGTGCCTACATGCCTTCCCCTTGTTTATGATTATTAGGAGAGAGAGCTTGTAAAGATTCATAGGTATGAAATTTCTTTTTTAAAAAATTTTTTATCCTAGAGTCATCTTTATTCCAGTGTCTAGTCATTCTAATCTCATCCAGAGCTAACCAGCTCAGTCTACCATGTGCATGGAGGACTCACGATGTGAATTGGGGAAACAGTATAATACAGAGGAAACCGGTGACAGCAGTGCTTGGCAGAGGAGCCATATTTCTGTGAGTCCCGCTCGGAGCAGCGTCTCAGAAATGTTTACGAGGGGGCCAGGGTTCCCCATCTGGGAAACGAAGGTCTGCAAATTGCAAAGTGAAATACAGAATCAAAGAACAGGAAATTCAGATCTTTTCTTAGAAATAGTTTTTTTTTTAATTTCAATTACTCCTGGAGAATTTGATTAAAAGCATTGTTTGAAAAGTTTTCCTAACATAAGTTTCACTTTTAGGATGGACACACTACATATAAAAGCAATTACTTACTTTGCTATGCAGGTTAATTTTAAAAAATTATATCGGAAAATGAAATCTGTTTTCCTTTTGAAAGCTTTGTAAAAACAAACTTGAAGTTACAGGGACCTAAGCCATTTCCAGTGGTACAGGTCAAACAAAAATGTGGGAGAAATACTTTGGACATCCTATAATACAGAATATCTTAACATGAGAACTGGGTTTCATACTTTTGGGGTCTATTTAATATTGGACACCACAGAGCTCACACCTTTCTCTGTTACCATAAAACAGTGGAGAGTGAAGAGTGGACAATAGGTAGACTTCCAGACTATGGTCTGCTATTACTTTAACAGCTGCATTTTCTGATCTTTGAAATTTACTAAATAATCATGACTTATAATACAGTAATCAGCAAAGTTCAGGTTGCGTTTCCTCCTTTCACTGAGCACTCATTAAGCTGTGAGGCTGAGTGTCTTAAGATCTAGAGTGAGCTCTGTGAGTGATTGGAAGGTGGTATTGAAACTTGGATTTCATTCCAGTTTCAGACTTGAGTTTTATGTTCCTTTGGTTTAGGAAAGGAACCAGGCAGCTGCAGTAGCCCCAAATCCATCGGTCTCCTGACCACCTGAGTGAGTTAGGAGGAGAAACAGGAAGGAAGGTTGTAGCACCATCATCCTGCTGAGAAAGAAGAATGTGGAGGCCTGAGGAGGAGAGAAGAGAAGTTGTTGGGCTTGTGTTGGGGTTAGTGCTGGCTTGCCTCCCCCTTCACCTCAACCAGTTAACAGCATTCAGCTGCTCTTCACATGTCTAGCCTGCCCTAGGGAGGACAGACCAGCCACTCCTCGGAAGGAAGATGGGGCAATCTACTTCCGTAGTGATACTGCCTTGGAAACCCAAGGAGGGGTCGCTATGAGTCGGGTCCGACTCGACGGCACATAACAACAACAACAGGGAGGACAGAGGAGCCCTGGTAGCGTAGTGCCTAAGGCACTTGACTGCTAACTAGAAGGATGGCAGTTCAAACCCACCAGCCACTCCTCAGAAGGAAAGTTGGGCAATCTACTTCCATAGTGATAACCGCCTTGGAAACCCAAGGAGGGGTCGCTGTGAGTTGGATCTGACTCCACCGCACATAACCACAACAACAGCAGGGAGGACAAAGCATGTTAGACTTAGAAATGCTTCTGCTCGTAGCAGGGGTTCTTACTTGAAAACAGAAATATCAGGAGGGTGGGGAGGGAGGAGGAGGATTGTGATGAGGCAGGAAAATCTTGTCTAAAAATACATGAGTTTAGGGGTCAAGGGTGGGATATGCAAGGGAAATCAGTAATTATTTTAAAATAAGCATATGTATTTTTATTAACTTTTAGTTAAATATAGATTATTACAGTCAGGTCAACATGATAAGCCTAAATCTAGAGAGAGCTAACTCAGGCCTTGCCTTGTTTATTGTAGACTGGGTACAAACAACCTGCCCTGTTTTGTTGTTTTTTTCTTCAATTCCCAATTTCTTAGTTTAGAATGAATTAGACCAAAAGAAGAAACTTACCTTTGCAGAATTAAATGACTGCTGTTCAAAACTGGATTTTTCATTTCAGAAGTCCGAAGAGTCCAGGTGCTTGGTAGATGTTCAGTAAGTGAGTTTTAAATTTGTTCATCTAAAACCCTACTTTCTAGAAAAGTTTCTTTTGATAAATAATGTAATCTTAGAAGGCAAGCTTTTTTGTTTGTATGTATGAAAGCTAGGGAATGCTAACATTAAAAAGAGTAATTTGAAACCTTGATGGAGCCTGAAGTTTCAGTGATAAACGAGAAGTGGCAGCAGAGTAAGATTTATACTCATTTACAGTCAACAGTCCACTTTAGGAGACTGGTGGTGTCTACAAAAGATATGTTAGAGTAGTGAGGTTGGGGAAGGAAATGGTGGGGACGTGTAATGAACATTCGCTTTATGTTGTTTCTCTTCTGGGTCATGGTAAAACAATAAATTATCATCTCTAGGTGGCAATCCTTGTGTTTTCTTCTTTGTCATCCTTCGTTGCATAAATGCACATATTTTGAGTAAAGAGTATAATTTCAAAGTTAAAGGACTAGAATTGCTCACAAAATCCTTGCACAAATGAACTTTAAAAAAAAATTGTTTTAAATAATACCACAAAAGCTCCCTGAGAAAAACCCCCTCATAACCCTAGGTAGCTTCGTAGAGGGACAGGATGAAAACACCTTGGTTCCTATGGAATAAAGTTTTTTAACGATCCTAAAAGATGTAATTTTGGGGGGGTGTTCTGGTTAGCTAGTGCCACTCTGACAAGAAATATACCACAAATGGGATGGCCTTAACAGGAGTTTATTCTTAAAATTTGGAGGCTTTAAGTCCAAGTTCAAAATGCCAGGCTTTAGGGGCTGGGTGAAAGAAAACCCCTCAACCTTGGGGTCCAGCTCTGCCTCCTGCTCCCGGCCCACTGGAGCTAGAGGCATTTCTTCACTCAGACAGCTGCAGGCTGCTGAGGCTGAGAAATCCAGGGTTGACAAGTCAAAAGGCACAGTCCCCATGTTACCAAACCACATGGCAGGCTGTTAACTTAAGTCCATTGTAAGTCCCAAGGTCGGCAGAGCATAGCTGAGCAACGACACGGCTACATGTTGGGTCCAGGAGTGCCACAGGCTAGAGACCATTCCCAAGGCTTCTTATATACAGGAAGCAGACCACATCCCAAAGGCAGCTACTCAGCTGCTTGTGGTAGATCCCACCATGGAGTTGAATGCCAGTCTCATTTGGGGAATTCTATATCCAGCTGCCCAGCCACTCAACCAGGGCCAGCCAAGTTAACGCACAAACATAACCACCACAGGGGGGAATCTCAGATAGAACTATGAAAATGACCTTTGCCTGATTTCTGAATTGTGGGAAACCAGTGGTAGGTGCTCTAGGGTAGGTGCAGCTCGTAACATGTGACCTTTAACCTCATAACCTTGCTTTGTCCTGCATAATACATTGAAACCAACTCAGTTTGGGTTTTTTGGTTTTGGTGGTTGGAGTTTTTTGGAGGGGAATGGGGATGGAGCTGTGGGTTTTTTAACTCTAAAATAATTTACCTTATTCACCCTATTTAAAACTACAATGTCCATGCTAATTGCTCTGATCTCTTTGGCTTCGGTATCCTGAAGATTGGAATACTAACACCTGCCCTGCTTGTTTTCCGGGGCTAGGATGGAGTAAAGGAGTCCTGAGTGTCACAAACAATTAAGCACTCAACTACTGACCGCAAGGTGGTGGTGGTTAACGTGCTGTTGAGTCGACCCCGACTCATAGCGACACCCCCTTGGGTTTCTGAGGCAGCATCACTAATGAAGTAGATTGCCCAACCTTCCTTCCGAGAAGTGGCTGGTAGGTTTGAACCACCAGCTTTCTGGTTAGCAGTCAAGTGCCTTAGGAACTAGGCTACTAGAGCTCCTACTGCAAGGTTAGTAGTTTGGAAAGGTTAGTTTGAACCTACCTAGAGGTGAGTCAGAAGAGCAAGCCTGGCCATCTGCTTCTGAAAGGTGACGGGCTGGAAAACTCTTAAAAACACAATTCTGTTTCACAGCACATGGGTCATGGGCCAGCAGCTCAAGGGCAGCAGGTTTTAAGATGGAATAAATGGAGGTTTAAAATAATGAAGGAAAGAAAAGATTGTGTTGTTAGCTGCTATCAAGTTAGCCCCAACTCATGGCAGCCCCCATAAAATGGAAGAAAGTGCTGCCTGACAGGTTGTGGGCCAGACTGTCAAAATATCATTGGCTGATATTTTGGAAGTAGATTGCCAGACCTTACTTTCTAGGCCGTCTTCTGGGAGTGCTGCTAAAACCTCTTGTTTCCACTGACATGGGTGGGGGCTACAAATGAGGTGCATTGGCCGGAATCGGAGCTGGGCTTCCCCCCTAGAAGGCAAGGGTCCTACTGAACCACTTACCTGGGTGTCCTCACAACCAAATCCTGGTTCAGGTAAACTTTACCCTTTTCTGTCCAACTGTCTTAGCCTGTCCCCTCAGAGAGCAGAATATAAAATGCAGATGGTTTATTAGAAAATGATTGTAGAGAACAGGAATGAGAGGGTGGACAGAAA
>NW_006922129.1:817301-836104 GCF_000298275.1 Orycteropus afer afer
AGAAGTCAAGTGGCCCTCACCAGATACAGCAGAAAAGAGAAGGTTGCTGTGCTAGATGGAGCCACATCTATTGCAGGGGGCGGGACCGACATTATACCATAGAGGTCAGAATAATACTGTAACCAGGAGTATGGAATTTTAAGGATTAAAAGTCCCTCCTATCTGTATAGCCAGGGGGCTCTGGTGGCATAGTGCCTAAGGCATCTGACCGCTAACCAGAAGGCTGGTGGTTCAAACCCACCAGCCACTTGGAAGGAAGAGTGTACAATTGACTTCCATAGTGATACCACCTTGGAAATCCAAGGACGAGTCGCTAGGAGTCGGATCTGACTCCACAGCAGTAAGTTTGGTTTGGTTTGCTTTGGTTATCTGTATAGCAAGTTCCCAAAGCACTCTCACACACGATATAATCCGATACTTCTCCCAACCCTTTAAAACTGTTAAAGCAGGTATTATGTCATTTTTCTGCTAGCAAAGTTGCATCTCCAAACCCTCCTCTCATTAGCAACAGAGCTCCGACTAAGCCATAGGGTTGTCTATCCCACTCTGCCTTTTTTCTCTTTTCATTTCTTTAGCAAATATCTTTATAGCTTTCCAGCATGCTGTAAGGGTAGGCTCCTTCCAGAAAGAAAAGAAAAGAGGGTAATTTTCAGAGCTGCAGTGGGTGGGAAGCCTGCCCAGCTGGGTTCTGAGAGAAATTGAGGTTTGCTTGCTCATTATTGGCCAAGCTTAGTGTGGTAGCCAAAACAAGTGATGTTGAGAATGAGTGAGGAAGGTCCAGGAATAAGAATTTTGGCAACCCTGCTAGAGGGGGAGGGAAGATGGGGGCCAGGGCCCATAATAAATACCAGAAGCTTCTCCCCTCTCAGGATTCTGCCACAAAAGGGGAGATTCTGTCACACCAAATGTGATGGTTAATGTTACCTGTCAACCTGGCTGGGCCATGATTCTCAGTATTATGTAATTATCGTCCATTTTGTAAGCTGATGTAAGGGGAGTTTCCTTGAGGGTGTGGTGTGCATTCAATATATATGGACGTTCTGGTAAAGCTCTCACTCTCTCGATCCTGCATCAAAATTGTCATCTTCTCACCTCTTGACTGTGAGCCAGCAGCCTGCCACCTGACCTGCTGATTTTTGGGTTCAGCAGCCTGTGCAGTGATGTGAGTCAGGAAAAGCCTCCAGCCTGATGCCTAACCCATGGATTTAGGACTTGCCAACCACCACAACTGCATGAGCCATTTTCTTGAAATCTCTCTTGATATATTTATAAACATACACTTCATTGGTTTTGCCCTTCTAGAGAACCCAGCCTAACACACCAAATAAGCTTCCAATTCAAGAGACATGAGTCATGTAGAGAAAGTGGGCAAGTTCAGAGGTCATTTAAATGAGTTCAGGTCTCCAGGCCCAGACATTTTACATTCCAAGATTGAGAAGTAACTTCTAAATAAGAAGTGCTGCAAGTAATCTTTGGAACAATCATACATGATACTTTTCAAATATTTTGAAGGGATGATAAGATCAAGATGTATTTTGTGAGAGAGAAGAACTAGGATTGACAACTAAGATTGCTTTGTCCCTTATTCTCCCCAAGACTTGTTTGAGGAAAAGTTCTACAGGTTCTGTTAGGTCAAATTAGATGTTTAGACCTCACATTTTTGGTGTTCGTAATATCTGAATGACAGCTGACTTGTGAACACCCCTACCTATTAATACGTGGCACCGAGAAAGGGCCCATCTTGGAATCTGACCAGAGAAGAATGAACGCCCTTAAGAGAGATTTTAAGGGAATGATAACGATATCTGAGGTCTGCTTCAAAATAAGCAATGGGAAGTGCGTGGGAGAATGAATGAATCAAGATTGACACTGTGATCATTATTGAAGCTGGGCAATGATGTCATTCTCTCCACTTTTGTGTATCATTGAAAATATCTGTAATAAAAACTTATTAAAATGATCCTAGAAAAACATCAGGGAAAAATTATGTTTCTGTAAAATTATGGTGCAGCTCAGCAAAAGCAGCGTGAGGAAAAGGTGAGTAAAGAAATTGAGAACACGCAAAAGCACACCACCCTTAGGTCTGAAAAGTGATAACCAAATCTAGAGCCCAGGGCTGGTCCCCATGTCCATAAATCTGGACCGACATCACAAGGGCCTGAGGATACAAAGAGGAATCGGACTCGGAAGTCCACGAGGGACTAGCCGGACCGACCCCCTGCCTCTGTCCTTCTCGGGAGAGTTCCCTCCCAGGGGCCGTCAGCGGCGACTTTGGCTAGGACAGCCAAACCTTCATCTTGTCTAACTTTCTTTTGAAAATGAGGGAGGCGGGGGGCTCCGCTCATCCCCGAAGCACCTCAACTTCCCTTGTATGCCCGAGATTCCGACAAGACCTCCCAAAAGCCTAGAAGGGCCGCGGAAGAGGAGGCTTGTGACGCATTTCCGGTTGCGCCAGCCCGGTGGTACCCGTCGCGGGGCCCGAGCGCTCGGAGCGGCTGTGATTCAAGGTGAGGCGAGTGGCCCGGGGTTAGCCTGGTGGGCGGGAGAGGGAGTGTTGGCCGAAAGGTTTCGGGAGGGAAGAGCGAGATTATCAACGGAGAGGTCCCCAACTCCGACCGGCCCCAGAAGGGCTAGGGGAGGAGCCACCTGTCCCTGTCCAGCCAGGGCTGGTGGAGGCGCCGGCTCCCTAGAGGCTTTTCCTACCACCACCCTCCCGGGCTTTAACAAATGAATCCTTAGCTTTCAAGTTCGGGAAGTTTCTTTGTGCGCTTCCTGAGCAGAGTCGTCCGCCAGGCTGACCCAGGCGGCCTTCTCTTTGACCCTGGCTCTCCGCGGTGGTTCGTTGTTGTTGCTACGTGCCGTCCAGTCGGTTCACGCGAGGCTCATTGGTGATGGGAACACACCCAAAGTGTTGGGAACCTCCTGTGAGAAGCTGATTCTCATTGGAATTACTGAGTAGTGCCCAGTCCGAGAAGGAAATAGTCTCGTGGGTTTTGTTCAGATTAGAAAACAAACAAACCAGGGATCTGGTCAGGCTAGCAAACAGCTTTACAGAGAGAGAATGTGGGTGAAGTACCAGGAAAACCTGTGTAATGTGAAAAAGCAATTGAAAGAGCTGGATATAAACTGGAGAATCAAAGAATTAGGAGGCAGACGATTGTTTTTAGGTACTGGAAGGCTAAATGGAAAAAATATTGGGGTAGGACCCAGCTAGGATCAGTGAAGGTAGAAAGTAGTGTGAAGAAATTGATTCCGTTTAAGGAAGAATTAAAAACCACTCACTGTCATTGAGTTGATTCCGACCCATTGGGTTTCTGAGGTGGTAAGTCTTTATTGGAGTAGATTGCCCCATCTTCCTTTCACAGATTAGCTGATGGGTTTGAACCACCAACCTTCTGGTGAGCAATCAAATGCCTTAAGCACCAGAGCTCCTTAATTTAAGGAAGCGCTTATAACAATAAGAACTGCCCAGCAGTAGAATTCTGTGCCTCGAGAATTATTAAATTTGCCTGCCTGCCTACGAATTTTCAGGTACAGACTAATTGAGTCCTGTGTTAAAGCACTGGTTGGCAAAGCTTACTACTAAATTATTAAAATCTCTGATAATTTGATTTACTTATACCTCACCTTATTCAAGAATGAATTTGGGCACTTTAATAAGAGCATATAAACTGGAAAATGGTCATAAAAAAGAAGAAGAAGAAGGAAAAAAGAAACTTCTGGCAACACCAAAAGTCTTCTTGCGATAGATCAGGAACTTTTGCTTAACAGGCTTCTTGAATTCCATTTCTAGATAGCTTAGTCATAGTTCACCATGATTAATAGGAGTTAGTGATGAAGCCTCCATTTCCTTTGCATATGCTTTTTGATTTTAAGAAAACTTTGTTAAGGAAAATACAGGAACCAAGCCCTAAAGGGCATCCCTAAGAGAACTTTTAGGACAAACTCAATATAAAACTCAAAGCAAACCTTTGCAGGTGAGTCGACTCTAACTCATAGGGACCCTGTAGGACAGAGTAGAACTGTCCCATAGGATTTCCAGTGCTGTCAGTCTTTACAGAAGCAGACTGTCACATCTTTCTCCTGTGAACTGCTGACATTTTGGTTAGCGACAGAGCACTTTACCCTGTGCCACCAGGGCTCCTAAGCTTAACAAATGTGAAATTACTGACTTAAAAAAGTCAAGGCAATTCGTTGTGAGATTTTTTTTTTTATCTTTGCCAGTCTGATAGGTGGAAACATTCCGTTGTCGCTTTAATTTGCATTTTTCTTATGACTGAGATTGAACATCTTTTTGGAAGGATTAATTACTATTAAGCTGAGGCTTGAAAGACAAATTGAATCCTGCCACAAGTATTGAGCAGAGGGAGTGGGAAGGGAAGTGATGTGGGAAGGCTGAAACCAGATTGTGAGTGACTTCGCTTGCCATGCCAGAGAGTGATTCAAGGCTTTTAAACAGCTGGGTGATAATGAACACATTTGTATGTTAAACCTCGGCGAGTAGCTTTTGAGCCTGTGGAGACAGAATTGCCAAACTGAAAAGTGACCCAGTTTAGGAGGCTAGAAATCCAAATCCAGGGCACCAGCTCTAGGGGAAGGCTTCTCTCTCTGTCAGCTCTGGGAGAAGCTCCTTGCCTCCTTCCAACATCTGTAGGCCCTGTGTTCCATGGAGATCTCCATGTGTCTTGGCATCAGTCTTCCTGTGGGTTTAGGAGGCTCTCCATGCAGCGACCCCAGGTCCTAACAGTGTGCTCCACTCCTGGTTCTTTTTTCTTGGTGGTAGTCAGGTTCCTCTTTGCTCACTCTCCTAAAATAAAAGATGATGCAGGCCACACCCCAGGGAAACACCCCTTACATCAGATCAAGACTGTGACCTGAGTAGGGTGATGCATCCCATCCCAATCCTGCCTCATTAACACATCTGTTAATAGGTATGCCAAGTTGGTTCTGACTCATAAAACCAAAAAAACCAAACTCACTGCTGTCGAGTCCATTAGATTCATATTGACCCCTCCTTGGGTTTCCAAGGTGGTATCTCTATGGAAGTAGATTGCCCAATCTTCCTTCCAAGGGGTGACCAGTAGGTTTGAAGCACCAGCCTTCTGGTTAACAGTCAAATGCCTTAGGCACTGCGCCACTCATGTTGTTGTTGTTATTGTGTGCCGTCGAGTCGGACCTGACTCATAGCGACCCCCCTTTGAATTTCTGAGGTGGTATCTCTATGGAAGGTATCTCTATGCTCAACCTTCCTTCTGAGGAGTGGCTGGTGGGTTTGAACTGCCAGCCTTCTGGTTAGCAGGCAAGTGTCTTAGGCACTACACCACCAGAGCTCCCACCCCATTCATAGGGACCCTAAATACAACAGATCACATCATGGAGGATGATGACATCATTACATAACTGCCAGACCACTGAGAATCTTGGTCTAGCCAAGATGACACATATTTTGGGGGGACACATTCAATTCTTGACAAGTACTGATCAGGTATTTTGTAGACTGTCTCTCAATTTGGATTTGTCTCATGTTTTCCTCATGGTTAGACTGGGGTTATGGAGGGTGGGAGGTGGGGTGCGGGGAGACCACAAAGATGAAGCACACTTATCACATCAGGAGAACTTGCTGTTTCCGTGACTTAGCACCAGTGATATTAATCCTGATCACCTGGCCGAGATAGTGTGTGCCGTGGTTCTCCATTATAAAGTGACTTTCTTCTCCAGTCCTTTCCCTACTCTCCTCTTTGCAAGCCAGCCACTAAGTACAGACTGTACTCAAGAGACAGGGATCTAAGCTCCACCTCCTTGTGGCAAGTATCCACATACATTATTTGGAATTCTTTCGTACACATTTGCCTCTTCTCCATTTATTTCGCTCATCCCTTTTTTATGTTAGTATAGACTCAGGGATATTTATCTTATACTTTGGCTATAACCCAGTACTACATTGTAATCCAGTACTACTCAGATTGCTTCAGTTTGGTTCTTAGCTCTTGTCCTTTTGATATACCCCCATTGTTCAGTCTTTTGAGCACTGTCTTACTTTTTTGGCACTACAAGATGCTCCGTGTTTATCTTGTATATCCCTGCCCCAACCCTAGAATCAGCAATTTCTCCATTTTCTAGTTCCTTTTATTAAGAGAGTGTTAATAACCAAGGTCTGGGTGCTGGGTGTACACTGGTACTGAGATATCCTTGCTTCTAGGCCCTCAGGAGACAAAGTGAAGAGATACATGTATGGATACTAACTCATGTATTCTACAGTTTCTAATTATTTTTACATTAAGCTAAATATGAGTCGTAAAAAACTACAAAGTATTTTAAACTTTAGTTTGTATTGATAACATTATTTTCAAAACCTGTTTTTACTACTTAAGAGTAGCCTTTAGGATCCATGTATCACATTTATTCTTTCCACAAATATTTGAGCTCCTCCTGCCAGGCATATTCTAGACGTTTGCAGTACAGCAGTGACATGAACAAATCAGATGAAATCTCTGCCCTTAAGAGTTCTTATTCAACTAGTATCCTGTTAAAATACAAACCAGTTGGCCATTGCAATGACTGGCTGTCACTCTTGAGTGGAGACATGAAGCCTTGAAAGATTGTAAGCAGAGGAATGATGTGATATTTTAACAAGGTCACCCTTTCTGTTGTCTTGTGAATAGACAGGGGGACAGGGTAGAAGCAATTAGGAGACTGCTGTATCCCTCCAGGGAGAGATGATGGGCTGGGATGGAAGGGCTGGAGATAGTGAGAAGTGATTGAGCTCTGGCCACGTTTTGAGTGTAGAGCTGTAGCATGTGAAAGAAGGGTCAAGAGTGACTCCAGGGTTTTTGGTCCAAGTAAATAGAATGATGGAGTTGCCCTTAACTGAGATGAACAGCTTAGGGTGTAGATAGAAAATTTAGGTTTCGACTTATTAAGCTTGATAGTACAGGACATCCAGGTGGCACTGTTAAGTAGATAATTAGTTGGCTGTATGAATCCAGAGTTTAGAAGAGAGGTCCAGGCTGGTGATACAGATTGGGCAGTGGATAGCATGTTAAAATCTCAGAAACCAAAATGAGATTCTAAAACAGTTTTCAGAGCAAAGTTAAATGTAATTTTAAAATTATGCCATGCTACACTTTTTGGGAGCATAGAGGTATGACAAAATCAAAGTAGGATATTCTCAGCTGACTCTAGAAAGATTTTGAACAATGTAATTATTATAAGGCGCTCTGGTGGCGCAGTGGTTAAAGGATTTGGCTGCTAACCAAAAGGTTGGTAGTTTGAACCTACCAGCTGCTCCCCGGAGAAAAGACGCAATCTGCTTCCATAAAGATTTACAACATTGGAAACTTATGACTTATGGGGGCTATGAGTCAGAATCAACTTGATGGCAATGAGTTTGTTTTTTGTTTTTTGTAATTGTATGATAATTTTATGGTAGCCATAATTTCCACAGTTTCTTGTGTTAACAATGTGGCCATAAAGACTAGAAAAATATAGTTTTTCAATTTGGTAATTTTATGGTACCCATATTTTCTTAGGTTTAACCTCTGTCCTTAAAGAACCAGAAAACTAAAGAAACCACTATCCTTGGTACAGAGCCCCATCTTTAGCAAGGCTGTTTCCTGAGTCTGTATGATGACCAAGGTACTGGGCATTCCTGCAGTTCTGGGCCCTAGGCCTCCACAGAAGCAGGTGGGACCTGTGGTTGTAAAAGTCAAGGAAGAGGAGGAGGAGAAAGAAAAGGGCCTTCCTGGCTTGGAGATATTTCGCCAACGCTTCAGGCAGTTCGGGTACCATGACACACCTGGACCCCGGGAGGCCCTGAGCCAGCTCCGGGTGCTCTGCTGTGAGTGGCTGCGGCCCGAGCTGCACACCAAGGAGCAGATTGTGGAGCTGCTGGTGCTGGAGCAGTTCCTGACCATCCTGCCCGAGGAGCTCCAGGCCTGGGTGCGGGAGCACTCTCCGGAGAGTGCTGAAGAGGCTGTGGCTCTCCTGGAAGATCTGGAGCGAGAGCTGGATGAACCAGGACAAGAGGTGGGAAGGGGAAAACTTTCTTTTCTTCAAAGAGATTGGGAGCATAGAATTTCAGGCAAGAGCAAGGGGTTGTCCATACAATAAGAACAGCTGATTGGAAGTTTCTACTGAACAATGGTGACCATATTTTCTTCTATCTTAAACTAACATTTAAGCCTTTAGAATTGAATGGGATGCATTTTTTTCTTTTCTTTTTCCTATAAGTTCTACATAGCTCTCCTAAGATTGCCATCCTAGTTCTTAAATTGAGTTGTGCACAAACCCAGCCATTCCCAATTGTCTCTAGGTGACAGCTTCTCCAGATGAACAGAAACATCTGTGGGAGAGGATGTCATCTGCAGGAAGAACAAAAACATCCCTGAGCAGCATGCAGCCACCGCGTATGGAGACCAGGCCCAAACAAGAATCTTGGGAGCGTCTGTGTATCCAAGAGATTGATGAGGTGCAGGATTTCACCCAAGGCCTGACAAAGATCCAAGGTAGAAACCATTTGTCAGGTCCCCCTCATGCCCTGGGCCCATGTGGTTGAAGAAACAGAATAATTCATAATTACTTGGAGGTTATCACCTCCATTGACTTGACTGATTGACTGGCTAAATGGAATCCTTCCCTCTCCCCACTTGGGTACATCTCTCAGATGTCACACTCCTAAAGGGGAAGGGACTGTTCACAGAGGTGTAGGCATATTAAATGAACCAAAAAGGGATGGTGCTACACCCAGACAGCAGTGAAAAGCTGTTACTATCCATAACCTAAAGAGGGAAGAGAGGGACCTCTTACCCAAACCAGGCGAGCACTGTTACCATGAGAGTGGGATTACTTGATAGGAGCTGCGAGTACAGGCCATGCAGTCAGGTGGGGAGAGAGAAGAGTGAATAAATTACCCTGACTTCACCCTCTTTCTACCCTCAGATCTTCTGCTGGTGATTCTGTTGGCAGATCCAATGGAAGCTAGGGGGCAAGAGAGAAAAACAATGTAGCCCTTAGGGTGTCAGCCATCTGGGGCACCGAACAGGACAGGCAGTGAATCCGAAGCTGTGGAAAGGGGTGGCGTTTACAGAAGTCAAGGTTGTATTATGGGAACTGTACTCCCCAGCTCAAATCTCCACAATGATAGTTTATGTAACAGTCTCAGAGCCACAAGTGATCATCTTCTTTGTTGTTTTGTACTAGTAGATTCTAATTGTACATGCCTTCATTTACCTGATAGTTTCAAACCTGGATGTTACTTAATAGGTAGAGTAGGCCACTATTTATATGTATTGTGTGATTTCATGGGTAGGGTCGTAGCCCTCAGAAACTTCCTCCTACATTTTTTGTTATTGTCATTGTTGGGTGCTGTCAAGTCAGCTCCAACTCAGTGTCCCCACGTACAACAGAATGGAAACACTGCCTGCCCAATCCTACACCATACTCACAACCATTGGCTATATTTGAGCCCATTGTTGTAACTATTATGTCCATCTATCTCATTGAGGGTCTTCCTGTTTTTCACTGGCCCTCTACTTTTACTGAGCTTAATGTCCATCTCCAGGGACTGGACCCTCCTGATAGCATGTCCAAAGTATGAGAGACAAAGTCTCACCATTCTCACTTCTAAGCAGCATTCCAGCTGCACTTCTTCCAAGACAGCTTTGTTTGTTCTTCTGGCAGTTTGTGGTACATTCAGTGTTCTTTACCAATGCCATATTTATTTTCAGTCTTCCATACTCATTGACCAGCTTTCACATGGATCCAAGTAAAATGAAATCCTTGACAACTTCGATCTTTTCTCCATTTATCATGATGTTGCTTACTGGTCCATTGCGAGGATTTTTGTTTTCTTCATGTTGAGGTGTAATCCATACTGAATGGTGCAGTCCTTGATCTTCATCAGTAAGTGTGTCAGATCTTCTCTTTGAGAAGGCAAGCTTGTGTCATCTGTATATCACAGATTGTTCATGATTCTTCCTTCAATTCTGATGCCGTAGTCGTCTTCACATAGTCCAGCTTCTTGGATTATTTGTTCAGCATGCAGATTAAATAAGTATGGTGAAAGGATAAAATCCTGACACAGACCATTCCTGATTTTAAACCATGAAGTATCTCCTTGTTCTGTTCGAACAACTGCCTCTTGGTCTATGTACAGGTTCTACGGGAGCTCAATTAAATGTTCTGGAATTCCCATTCTTCATAACATTATCCATAATTTGTTATAATCCATACAGTTGAATGCCTTTGCATAATCAATAAAACATAGGTAAACATCTCTCTGGTATTCTCTACTTTAAGCCAAGATCCATCTGACATCAACAATGATATTCCTCATTCTGTGTCTTCTTCTGAAACCAACTTGAATTTCTGTCAGTTGCCAGACTGTAACCATGTTTTAATTATCTTCAGCAAAATATTAATTGCGTGTCATATTAGTTTCCACATTCTGTTGAATCACCTTTCTTTGGAATGAGGACAAATACGGATCACTTCCAATTGGGATAAACAAGTAAGTGCCTCTATTTGTTGAAATATCTCAGTGAGTATTCCATCAATTCCTGGAGCCTTGTTTTTCACCAGTGCCTTCAGTGCAACTTGGACTTCTTCCTTCAGTACCATTGGTTCTTGATCATATGCTACCTCTTGAAATGGTTGAACGCCAACTAATTCTTTTTGATACAGTGATTCTGTGCAGTCCTTCCATCTTCTTTTGATGCTTCCTGCACCATTCAGTATGTTGCCCATAGAATCCTTCAGTATTGCAACTCAGGGCTTGAATTTTTCTTCAGTTCTTTCAACTTGAGAGATGCCAAGGGTGTTCTTGTTGATTTTCTAACTCTAGGTCTTTCATTGCACATTTCGTTACAATATTGTATTTTGTCTCCCCAAGCTGCCCTTTGATTTTCTGTTCAGATCTTTACTTCATCATTTCTTCCTTTATTCTACATTCAAGAGCAAATTTAGGGTCTCTTCTGACATACATTTTGAACTTTTCTTTCTCTCCTGTCTTTTTAATGACGGTTTACTTTCTTCATGTATAATGTCCCCCACAACTCTTCTGGTCTTCAGTCATTAGTATTCAGCGTGTCAAATCTGTTCTTGAAATGGTCTCTAAATTCAGATGGGATATACTCAAGGTTGTACTTTGCTCTTTTGCACTTGTTTTAATTATCTTCTGCTTCAACTTGAACTTATATATGAGCAATTGAAGATCTGTTCTTCAGGTGGCCCCTGGTCTTGTTTTGAGTGATAATATTGAGCTGCTCTGTTGTCTCTATCCACACAAGTAGTCAGTTTGATTCCTGTGTATTCCATCCAGTGAGGTCCATGTGTATAGTTGCCATTTATGTTGTTGAAAAAGGATATTTGCAATGAGTAAGTTGTTGGTCTTACAAAATTCTATCATGCGATCTCCAGTGTCATTTCTATTACTAAGGCCATATTTTCCAGCTACTAATGCTTCTTATTTATTTCCAACTTTCTCATTCCAGTCACCAGTAATTGTCAGTGCATCTTGATTGCATGTTTGATCAATTTCTTACTGCAGAAATTGGTAAAAATGTTCAGTTTCTTCATCTTTGGCATTAGTGGTTGGTGCATAAATTTGAATTATAATCATGTTAACTGGTCTTCCTTGTAGACGTATAGATATTATCCTGTCATTGATAGCATTGTACTTCAGGATGGATCTTGAAACGTTCTTTTTGATGATGAATGCGACCCTATTCCTTTTCAGTTTGTCATTCCTGGCATAGTAGACCATGTGATTGATTATCTGATTCAGTATGAGTCCATCGTCATTACCAGTGAAATGGTCAATACCAGTCTATGTCAGTTCACTGATGCCTAGGTTATCGATCTTCAAGCATTCCATTTCATTTTTTGACAACTTCCGGTTTTCCTAGACTCATACTTTGTACATTCCACCTTCTGATTATGAATGGATGTTTGCAGCTGTTTCTTCTCATTTTGAGTCATGCTGCACCAGCAAGTGAAGATCTCGAAAGCTTTACTCCATCCACATCATTAAGGTCTGCCCTACTTTGAGGAGGAGCTCTTCCTCAGTTGTATTTCAACTGCCTTTGTACCTGAGGGGCTTATCATCCAGTACTATATCAGACAGTGTTCCTCTGCTATCCATAAGTTTTTCACTGGCCAGTTTTTCCCAAAATACATCACCAAGACCTCCTTTCTAGTCTGTTCTAATCTGGAAGCTCTGCTAAAACCTGTCTTTCATGGGTGACCCTGCTGGTATTTGAAATACTAGTGGCTTAGCTTTCAATATCACAGCAGCACACAGCCCATCACAGTATGACAAATTGACAGATGAGTGGTGGCCTACATGCTTGGTGTGTCCCAAACACATGAAATTCCACCTCTGAAACAAGATTTTGAATCCGGTTAGAAATCACAGTCTTCTGGGAGGGAGAAACATTTAAACTGTTAACTAAATTCTTTACTTTTTATGATTGTTAATCATTACTCCTTTCCAGACAGTGTCACCTCCCTGGAGTCATCAGAGTAATGAAAGATAGTCAAAGTCATATCTAGTCAGCTTTATTTTCTATTCCCTTGGCATAGCCACTGGGCGTACTATTCGGAAGGGAGGGTAAGGAGGAACAGTTTTCAGAGCCAATAACAGGGTCTTGGGTTTTAGAACTTGGGGCACAAAAGGCAAGGTTCTTGAACCTTCCTGAGGAAAGGAGAGTTAGTGCTGAAAGCTCTACATAAAGCCAGGACCCTCAAAAGGGTATATTCTCAGTGAAGACAGATGGACTGCTATAAAACCTGCAAAATGCCAGAGCCTGTGTGGGGTAGAAACCTGTCAGAGAAGGAAAACACAAATATTTTCTACTAAAACAAACTATAGAAAAGTGCTAAGACTGCACCCTGTCAAAGGCAGAAACCTAGGAAACCTAGAAAAACAAGGCAGTTCCACTGAGTTCTGACTCTTACAGGTTTCACTATATTTAAAAAAAGAAAAGAAATGAGCCCACAAGTACAAGAATACAGTAAGGAAGTTTGTTTGTCTCCCTGAGCTCTGTGCGGAAATAGAAGCATACTCTGAGACACTGAACTTTACCTCAACTTTATATTACCTGCTTGTTCCTGGAACTTCTAAGCTAGGAGATTAAAACATAAACATTAGCTCAGGGTACCTGCCAGAATCAAATGCAAGACCACAGACAGAATATTCTAGTGAATTAGATAGGCCAAACAGGAGTCACTCGGGTGGGAAAAGGAGGGAGGAAGCCTTTCTAGAAAATAGAAATTACAAATAGACTGACATGCATAAAAGTGAGAAGATACAACAAAAGTAGAATTAAAGCTTAGATAATCTCTAATCATAGAACATCATTAAGACTTTACAAAATACGCTGGTCTGTAATAATTTAACACATGAAATAAATAATTGAGATCTTAAAGAAAAACTGAAATTTTTAAAAGAAGTAAATTTGCTAAAGAACAAAATCCAAAAACCAAACCCACCACCATCGAGTAGATTCCAATTCATAGCGACCCCTATAGGGTTTCCAAGGCTGTAAATCTTTAGGGAAGTAGATTGCTCATCTTCCTCCCCCAGAGCAACTGATGGGTTTGAACTGGTGACTTTCTGGTTAGTCATTGAAATTAAGATCACGATAGCTGTTTTAAACAGTGAAAGAGATGATTAATGAATCAAAAGACAGATCTTAGAAAGTTACCTGAAATGCTTCTTAGAAAGGTCAAAATGGAAGAAATTCAAGGTTAGTGCATGATTGGAAGAGAATATCCAACATATGTTTAATAGCAGATCCAAAAGAAGAGAATAGAAAGACTCAGAGACGGTTTTCAAGAAGAGAGAATGAGAATTGTCTGGAATTGATGAAAGACATAAATACTCAGATTCAGAAAACTAATGAATCCTAAGTAAAATATATAACAAAATTTACATCTAGATAAAGCATAGTAGGAGCTTTGGCATTAGTGGTTGGTGCATAAATTTGAATAATAATCATGTTAACTGGTAGGAGCTCTGGTAGCATAGTGCCTAAGTAGGAGCTCTGGTAACATAGTACCTAAGGCACTTGACTGCTAACCAGAATGCTGGAGGTTAAAACTCACCAGCCACTCCTTGGAAGGAAGGTTGGGCAATCTCCTTCCATAGTGATACAGCCTTGGAAACCTAAGGAGGGGTCGCTGTGAGTCGGGTCCGGCTCGATGGCACATAACACCAACAACACTGCATTGTAAAACTGAAGAATGCCAAATTTTTAGAATGTCTTGAAAGCAACCAAGATAGAAAAGACAGATTACCTCTGAAGGAATGACAATTAGATAGCAAAGTTCTCAGCATTAACAGGATCTGGAAGAAAATGAAATAATACTTCTGGAATGCTAAGAAGAAAATACAAATGTGAGTGTGAAACTCTATTTCTAGCTAAACTGTTATTGAAATGTAAGGTGAAAAAGGCATTTTTAGTACCTGTGGGCCTTTTTAAAAAAAAAAAAAAAACAGTTTCCTTCTTAGGTCTCCAAAAGTACCATTCCCCTGTAAAAGGAACAAGGCTTCTGGCTGATTCTAGCGCTGTGACAGAAAGCACAAAGTAAGTGTGGAATATCTTTTTGTGTCAGAAAATAAGAAAGTGACAAAAAAGACAGGAGCTATGTTAAAGGGGCCAAGTCTGGAACAATTTGAGAATCAAAATAAATCATGACAGTAATGAATTACAACTCATTAAATAAAATGGGAATCCATCATTCTTGCCAATAGTAAATAAATAGGGAAAAAATGGAACTACTTCCCTAAAGTAAAAGGCTAACTAATAAATGTTGAAACAGTGACAGTGTTAGAAAATCATCACTTTGTAACTGTCATTTTAATTGACTCAGACAAAAGTCATGAATGGATTACTAAACTCAGTGGAGAAAAGTTTAATGAAGAATGAGATTTTTACATAGTTTAAAAGACTCTTGCAATTTATGTATTAATTACAAAGAGGAAAAATAATTAGAGTAAAGAAACCTGGCAGACACCATCTTCCAAAAATTCACTGCCGTCAGGTTGGTCCCTACTCATAGCAACCCCTCCTTGGGTTTCCAAGGTGTTATGTCTACAGAAGTAGATTGCCCAGTCTTCCAAGAAGTGGCTGGTGGGTTTGAACCACCAGCCTTCTAGTTAGTAGTCAAATGCCATAGGCACTATGCCACCAGAGACCCTAACCACCCTGATCCTTCTCAACTCAGACTTTAATCCCCACACACTACACACTCACACACTTCTTATTAAAAAGAAAGTAAACTCTACCATTTGTTGTTGTTGCTAGGTGCCATCAAGTCGACTTTGTTCATAGTGACACCCGGTGACAGGGTAAAGCTGCCATAAAGGGTTTCCTATGCTATAATCTACTGGAGCAGATTGCCAGGTTTTTCCTCCAGTGGAGCCTCTGGGTAGGTTCAAACCACCAGCATTCCAGTTAGCAGCTGAGCACTTTACTGTTGCACCATCAGGACTGTGCCATCCTCACAGCTGTTGCCATGTTTGAGTCCATCATCACAGCCCCTGTGTCAGTCCATCTCGTTCTGGGTCTTCCCCTTTTCCACTGACCCTCACCAAGCATGATATCCTTCTCCAGGATTGGTCCCGCCTGATAACATGTGCAAAGTACATAAGATGAAGTCTCACCATTCTCACTTCTAAGGAGCATTCTGGCTGTACTTCCTCCAAGACAGTTTGTTCTAGCAGTCAGAGTACATTCAGTATTCTTTGTCAGCTTGACATTTCAAATGCATCAAATCTGTGCTCTTCTTCACTGTCTAGCTGTGACATGCATATGAGGCTATCAAAAATACCATGGCTTGGGTTAGACACATCTTATTCTTCAAAGTGACATCTTTTCCCTTTATCACTTTGAAGAGGTTGAGGTCTTCTGCAGCAGATTTGCCCAATGTAATACATCCTTAGATTTCTTGACTTTTGCTTCCATGGGCATTGATTGTGGTTCCAAGTGTAATGAAATCCTTGACAGGCACTCCCTCAGTTATGAATGAGACCCATTCCTAACTTGACTTTAAGTGGAATCTATAGGCAAGTCAGAACAGATGCTGCATATGGTTATTAGCCTTAATTTCGTGCAAGAAAAGTCTGACACCTTTTCAATGATTTAAAAGCTGCATTTGCAACAAGTGAAGGTGATTGTGATGATGAATTTGTTGTGAGAAGAAGTTGGTTCATTTGGGGTTGGTTGAGTTGTGTCAAAGTGAGGGCAAATTTACATAGCATTAAAGGTTAGATAGGAGTTGTCCAAAAGTTGGGTGTTTGTATGTGCCTGTATATAATTTCTAATGTCAGATGGATCTTGGCTAAAAATAGAATACCAGAAATATGTTTTCCTGTGTGTTATTGACTACACAAAGACTGTGTGGACTTTAACAAGTTATGGATCTGCTTACTCCTGTCAAGTCAGATCTGACTCATAGTGACCCCTCCTTGGGTTTCCGAGGCGGTATACTACAGAAGTAGATTGCTCAACTTTCCTTCCAAGGAGTGGCTGGTGGATTTGAACCGCTAGCCTTCTAGTTAGCAGTCAGATGCCTTAGGCACTATGCCAAATGGGAATTGCAGAACACTTTATTGTACTCATGCAGAACCTGTGCATGGATCAAGAGGCTTAAACAGAACAAGGGGATACTTCATGGTTTAAAGTTGGAAAAGTTGTATGGCAGGGTTATATCCCTTCAGCTTGCTTTTTCAATCTGTATGCTGAACAAATACATGATGCTGGACTGTATAAAGAAGAGTGCAGCATCAGGATTGAAGGGAGATTCATTACAACTATCTACAGATGTGCTATTTACAGATGGCACAACTATGCATGCCCAAAATGAAGGATACTTAAAAGCTTTTACTTATGAAGGTCAAAGAGTACAGCCTTCACTGTGGATTGTGCTTGAATGTGAAGAAAATAAAAATCTTTACAACTGGACTGATAACATGATAAATAGAGAAACTGAAGTTGCCAATTATTTCATTCTACTTTTATCAACAAGTAATATCCATGAAAGCACCAGTCAAGAAATTAACAACCCGACTTCTGGTAAGATGGCAGAATAGGCAGACAAGCCACACAGACCCTCTTCAACAACAACAAAAAAAGATCAACTAATTAACAGAGACACAGAAGATAATCCTGGAGCCCTGCACTGTGAAAGAAAGTATACAGAAGTGGATTAGGCACCAACTAGTAGAAAAAACTGAATGAAAACAGTGAGTATGGAGATGATCTGAGCAGCAGACTGTCAGCTACTGTGATAGGACCAACAACCTGAATATTTCCAAGTGCTGTTAAGACCTGAGAATTGACCTGAAGATCAGCCCTGGTTGCCAAAGGCTAAAGGGATGACTGCACTGGTGGCCTGTGACTAGGAAGGGAAACAGCAAAAAGGGAGACAACCTGAGCTGTGGACTTTCAGCTGTCCGGAGGACACAGCCATTTTGATTGTTTACAAGCAGTGGCCATTTTGGATACTTAAAGTGACAGCATTCTCATTCGGATTCCAGGGACCTAAGAATAGGCTCCATTTGCCAAGGATGGCAGGGACATACAGAAGACTGACAATGGAAAAGGAGACAGGTGGTGAGTGTATAAGTGCTGTCAACTACCAAATAGAGGAGCACAGTACCCTGGTTACATAGATAACATCCAAACAAAACAAAACAAAAATCGTGGGCAAGTCACTCCAACATACAATCGCCAATTAAATATAAACACAAAAATGTCACAGTGCCTCAGAGACAGCAAAGCATCACAGTCCACACAAAGAAGCCAGATAAAACAGGAGAAACAAGGGACCAGGATACAGACCCAAAACACATCCCTGAGGAAGAAAGAGCATTGGAACTCCCTTACAAGGAATTCAAAAGAATTATATTTAGGTACTTTCAATGGATTGAGAGACAGATCAAGGAAAACACTAACAAAATTGAGGAAAACACAGAGAAAACCCTAGAACAATTCCAAAAGACAATACAAGAACAAAATGACAAAATAAATGAAAAATTAGAACTGATACAAAAGCTACAGATAGAAATCCAGAAGATTAATACTAAATTTCCAGAAATTGAATGGGCAGAGGAGTAGAATTGAATCAATGGAAGACAGAATTAGTGAGATTGAAGACAAATACCTCAATACTTCTTTGGAAAGGGATCAGTCAGAAAAAATATCAAGACAAAATGAAGAAAGCCTAAGGTTCATGTGGGATACCATCAAAAGGAATAACTTATGTGTAATCGTAATTCCAGAACAGGAGGAGACAGATAAAACTGCAGAAAAAAATTGTCAAAGATTTGTTGGAAGAGAATTTCCCTGGTATGATGAAAGATGAGAATATATCCATTCAGGAAGTCCAGCGAACCCCAAACAGAATAGATCCCAAAAGAAAATCACCCAGACATACCTCATCAAACTCACCAAAACCAAAGACAAAGAAAGAATCCTGAAAGCAGCCTGGGAAAAACAAGAAGTTACTTACAGGGGGCAACCAAAGACTAAGCTTGGATTTCTCGGCAGAAACCATGCAAGCAAGAAGACAATGGGATGGTATATATAAAACCCTGAAGGAGAAAAATTTCCAACCAAGAATTAGATACCCAGCAAAATTGTCTCTCAAATATAATGGTGAAATTAGGAGATTTCCAGATAAGCAGAAATTAAGGGAATTTGTTAAAACCAGACCAACCTTACAAGAGATGCTAAACGGAGTCCTTTGGACCAAGAACCAACAACAGCAAACAACTGACCATTAACACACATGATGACATA
>NW_006922129.1:836204-860768 GCF_000298275.1 Orycteropus afer afer
TTTGATTTCCCTTTCTTGCCTTATGGCCCTGGCTAGGACTTCCAGTACAATGTTGAATAGAAGTGGTGATAGAGGGCATCCTTGTCTGGTTCCTGTTTGCAAGAGAAATGGTTTCAGTCTCTCTCCACTGAGAATAATGTTGGCTGTTGGTTTTGCATAGATGCCCTTTATTATGTTGAGGAATGAAGGACACAGTTTCTAGGGGGTTTTGAAGGTGGCTTGGTCTGAAGATTATACAGAGACACACATTTACACACACACAGATACCCAGGACAAATTAGCAAATTACAAAGTTAAATTTGAATTTCAGATAAATAAAAATACATTTTTAAAGTATGTGTATATCCCATGCAATATTTGGCACATACTTATACTAAAAAATTATCTAAAGTTCACATTTAACTGGGTATTCTGTATTTTATCTGGCAACCCCACCCCTGCCCTACACAGGCAGTTATGCCTCCACTCCTTTCTCTCCTCTAAACTTGGTGATCTGATGAGGTGAAGAAACCCAGTTACTCCAGTAAAATGTAAATCTGATGATGAAGTGGCAAGTTTGGGTTTTCCAAGAAATGTTTTCTATAAATTCTTCTAGAATAACCTCAGGATGTTAGCTTGGAAAGTTGAGGACTCACGAGGGAAGCATCTCCTTTCTCGCAGCCATGTCAAATACTCTCTTGATTATACTTTTTATTCTTTCCTGGCTTGGTGAATTTAGTATGCCACAATAGTGTTGGCCATCTGGACCTTGGACCCAAACTTCTTGGGGGGGGGGGGGCACCCAAGGGGCCGAGAGATCTGACTTGTAGTAGGACTGATGAAGTTGGGAAAGATGGGTTTTTGCTGATGGGCACGTGTTGTCCAAGAGCCCAGGTACTTTCACCTGTGAAGAGTGGTAAGTGAAGTTAGTATGTGACTTTTTTAAGACTTGAGAATCACGTGGATGGTTGGAATATTGAAATACAACTTCTTTGAAATTAGAAACAGCCACTTCATTTATAAGTGAAAAAAATAAACAGTGAATCAGGTAAATGACTGGGATGACTATCGTTAAGTGGTGGAGGGAGGGCCAAAACTTGAACTTTCTGATGACTCCCGTTTTCACTTTTTTTTTTTTTTTTAACAACTTTTTATTGTAAAACATACAATAAAAAATTTGCCATTTTAACCATTTTTAAGTGTACAATTCAGTGACACTAGGTACTTTGACCATGTTTTGCAACCATCACCACTATTTTCAAATATTTTTCATCCCACTAAAGAGAAGCTCAGTACTGCCTTAAGTAATAACTTCCCACTCACCACCACTCTCAGCCACTCATAACTGCTATAAACTGTGGTGTCTCTGCATTTGCCTACTTTAAGGATTTCATATATGTGAGGCCATGTAGTACTTGTCCTTTTGTGTCTGACAGCATGATGGATTCAAAGCTCATCAATGTTGTACAGTGATCAGAACTTCATTTCTTTTTATAGCTATATAATATTCTATTTTATGTATATAACATGTTTATCCATTCATCTGTTGATGGACACTTGGGTTGTTTCCACCATTTGACTCTTGTGAACAATGCTGATATGAACATTGGGTACAGGTATGTTTAATTTCCTGCTTTCAGTTCTTTTGGGTATATACATAGGAGTATATTTGCTGTGTCATATGGTGATTCTATGTTTAACTTATTGAGGAGTCACCAAACTGTTTTCCATAGCTGCTGCACCATTTTACATTCCCATCAGCAGTGGTTGAGGGTTCCAGTGTCTTCACAGTCTGTCACTACCTTTTATTTTCCATTTTTTCTGATAATAACCACCCCAGTAGGTGTGAACTGGTATCTCATTGTGGTTTTGATTTGTGTTTCCCTAATGACTAGGTGCTCTGATGGCCTAGTGCCTAAGGCATTTGACTGCTAATCAGAAGGTTGGTGGTTCAAATGTACCAGCCACTCCACGGAAGACTGGGCACTCTACTTATATAAAGATTTACCACCTCAGAAACCCAAAGGGGGTCACTATGACTTGGGATTGACTCAATGGCAGTGAGTTTGCTTTTTCATCATCTTTTCATCTGTTTGGAGCTCTGGTGGCACTGTGGTTCAGGCACTGAGCTGCTAACCAAAAGGTCGGTGGTTCGAACCCACCAGCCACTCCACGGGAGGCAGATGAGGCAATCTACTTCCATAAAGATTTACTGCTTTGGAAACCCAACAGGGACAGCTATAAGTAGGAATCAACTCAATGGCAAGTGTTTTTTTTGTTGTTGTTGTTTGGTTGGTTGGTTGGTTTGTTGGTTGTTTTCCATGTGTGTATTGGCCATATGTTTATCTTGTTTGGAGAAATATCTACTCAAACCTTCTGTCCATTTTTTATTGGGTTGTTTGTCTTTTTGCTGTTGAGTTGTAGGAGCTCTTTATATATTCTTGATAGTAAACCAATACTATATGTATAGTTCCACACTGTCAGTTTGTCACACTGTGATGGCTTGTGTGTTACAGTGATTCTGGAAGCTATGCCACTGGTGTTTCAAATTATCAGCAGGGTCCTACATGGTGGACAGGATTCAGTGAAGCATTCAGACTGAGACACAGTAGGAAGAAAAGCCTAGGAATATGCTTCCAAGAATTGGTCACTGGAAATCTCATGGATCACAACAGAACATTGTCCAACTCCCCTGCTTTGGGCATGTCACCAGGAGGGAACGTGTCCAACTTCTGAGGATGACATTATGTTCAGTGAAGGGCCAAAAAGGGCAGGGGAGACCATCAGTGAGATGGATTGGCACAGTAGCCACAATGATAGACTTGCACATGCCAGCGATTGTGAGGATAATGCAGGATCAGACATTGTTTCATTTTGTTGGACACAGGGTTGCCATGACCAGGAGTTGACTTAACAGCAGCCATCTTTCTGTCTAGGTACATGGTTACCTAATACTTCCTATAATGTAGGTAGTCTCTTCACTTTCTTGACAAATTGCTTTGAGACACAAAACGTTTTTAAATTTGTTCGTGATTTGAGTAAAAGCTTACAGAACAAATTGGTTTGCCGTTAAACAATTCATATGCATTCTTTTTCGTGGTATTAATTGCAGTCTTCACAATGTAATAGCACTCTTGCCCCTTCCACCTTGTATTTCCTATTTCCATTCCTCCTCCTTTCCTATCCCTTCTTGCGTTCTGAGTTTATCCCTGGCCAAGAGCTGCCCTTTTGACCCCATATGGCTGATTGCTCTCAGTAGTGTGTACCCCTCTGATGTCACTGTTCACTTCACAGGCCTGTCTATTGCTTGGCTGAAAGTGGACCCATGGGGGGAGTTCAGTTCCAGGTTTGAAGGGTGACTAACAGTCACAGTCTTGGGGGTTCCACAGTACCTATCAGACCAGTAAGCTTGGTCTTTATGATTTTCAATTTTGTCTCCATTTTTCTCCCACTTTTTTCCAGAACCTTCTATTGTGATCCCTTTCAGAATGGTAGCCAGGCACCATCTCGTTCTGGTGTCAGGATCAAGAAGGCTGAGGTCTACAGGGTCCATTAGTGTTTTGGACTATTTGTTTCCATGTGTCTTTGATTTTCTTTTCACTCTTCATTGTTTCAGGTGCAGAGACCAATAGTCGTACCTTAGATGGTCACTTGCTAGCTTTTAAGACTTCAGTCACCGTTCACCACATTAGGATACAGAACATTGTCTTTGTAAACTACATTATGATAATTGAGTTAGGTGTCCTTGAAACTGTGGTCTTAAGCCCCAAGGCCAGTGAGTTATTACCTCAAGGTGTTTCAGTATGACTAAGAGGTTTTCATATCTTTGCCCCTGCTTGCTCTATATTGTTACATGCCATCGAGTTGGACCGACTCATACCGACCCCTTCCCCTGGGTCACCAAGGTGGTATCACTACGGAAGTAGATCGTCCAACCTTCCTTCCGAGGAGTGGCTGGTGGGTTTGAACCACTGGCCTTCTGGTTAGCAATCAAGTGCCTTAGGCACTATGCTACCAGAGCTCATGACCTATTTATGCCACATACAAATATCTACATAGACATATCCCCTGCCAAGCCTGTATACAGTAGAGGGTGTAATCCTGCTTGCCTACCCATACCTGTTCAGCTTACTAGTCTGCCTGTGTATTTATGGGTTTATATTTTGGGGAGTTTTGTGGATTGGTACTTTCCAGTTTATTGCATTGCTTTTTTTTTTTCCCCAACAGCTGCAAAGTATTCTGATATAAGAATTCACCACAATCTTATCAGTATTCCATTGATGAACACTTAGTTACTTCCAGACAGAGTAAACACAGCCAATTCATGTTACAAAGGGTTTCTTGGCTGCAATCTTTACCGAAGAGATCACCAGGCCTTTCTTCTGTTATCACTGAGTGTGTTCAAATTCCCAAACTTTGTTGTTGTTATGTGCCGTTGAGTCGGCCCCAACTCATAGCGACCCCTCCTTGGGTTGCTGAGGCAGTATCACTACGGAAATAGATTGTCCAGCCTTCCTTCCGAGCAGTGGCTGGTGGGTTTGAACCACCAGCCTTCTGGTTAGCAGTCAAGTGCCTTAGGCACTATGCTATCAGAGCTCCTTCCCAACCTTTAATTGAGTGCAAATTGTTTGTGCCACCCAGGGTCCTCCCAAATTATAAAGTGGGAGAAAACTCAAGATTTTTATAAAATCCTAGTCACATTTGTCAAGGATAGTCTATTATAGTCCTTCCAGTCTATTCAGGTCTTCCCATTTCAGTTTGAGTCTTAATTTCCTGTCTCAGCTTTTGCTTGTCCACCAGGAATGCTAACTGCCCACCTCATTTACCTCCTCCCTCTGCCAAAAAAATAAAAAAAAAAAAACCTAGCTCAGTGAGTCAATTGTGACTCATAGTGAGCCTACAGGAGAGCAAAGAACTGCCCCATAGGGTTTCCTAGGCTGTAAATCTTTATGGAAGCAGATGGCCACGTCTTTCTCTTGCAGAGCAGCTGATGGGTTTGAACTGCCAACCTCTCCATTAGCTGACCTTTCTATTACCCAACATTTTCATTAGCTGATGTCTCCATGAGCAGCCAAGCTCTTTAACCATTGCACTACCAGGGCTCCTTCCCCATCTACCAGACCCTGCTAAAGACCTGCTTTGCTGCAGTTATTCCATAACTGGCCTATCTAGCCTTAGAAACTTCCATATGATTGCAAATTCTTGAGAATCTTAGTATTTCCTTAAGCTTTTCTCCCCAACAGAGTTGTAAAATTCTTGAGCTAGGAATTTTTTTTTTTTTTTTTTTTGCTTTCCCCTATACCCTCTAGCACAGTCCTGGGCACACTAGTCTTTTAATAAACGCTGTAACTAATCAGCCATGTGTTACAATCCACCAATAGAAACAACACAGCAAGGGTGACCTTAGCCCTTAGACTTCAGTTTCCTCACGTGCAAAATGAGGGGTTTGGACTACATGCAGTCTAATATTCCTCCCAACTCTGGCAACATACCTATGGCCTTGAAAGGGTCCAGCTGATAGGGGAACTAAGTTCACAGATAACAGTACCCAGTGACCATCTTGTCCAACCCCCAGATAATGCTTGAAACCTTTTGCAGCACCCATCCTCTGGAACTCTCTGTAAGGAAACAGGCTTTGCAAGGCTGAACGTGGCTATGCCCTTTTGCTTTCTGCTAGCTCACTTCCACTTGCTAAATCACTCTTTTGTAACACCAGCTGGGGTGGCTTTGAAGATCCAGGGCCTTGGCACAGAGCCACCTTTGTTCACCCAGGCCATAAAACCCCTGCCTCCCTCTGGAGGGCACAAAGACTCGGGTCTGCTCTACTGCCACCCAAGGCTTCACCTTGTTAAGTAAGCCCCTTAATAAACTTCTATACCATAAATGTGCAGCTGCCAGCCTTGTTCTTTGGTCCCTTGGCCCCATCCATATTTAGAGGCAAATTTAGAGTTACTGGTCTGTGCCCAGACACTTCCAGATCCCAAAAAGAAGACCCTTGAGAAATTATGCTATTGGTAAGTCAAGCTTAGTTAAACCAAACTTAGGCACTAAGAAACATGGAAACTAAGAACCCTTGAGGAGCTTAACATCTAAACAGGAAGAAAATATACATTGTGCATGAGACAAAACAAAAGGCTGTACAGATTTTTGAGCTATCACTGAAAGCAAGTGGTATGACAGGCCTCATTCCTGAAGAAGAAATCTCTGAAACCTCTGGTTTTAACAGTTCACTTGGTTGTACTGTGGTGGTTCCTTGCATGTTGCTGTTATGCTGGAAGTTATTTCAAATGCCAGCAGGGTCACCCATGGTGGACAGATTGTAGTGGACTTGGAAGAAAGCCTAGTGATCTCCTTTTGAAAATTAGCCAATGAAAACTCAATAGATCACAACAAAATACTATCTGATATAGTGCTGGCAGATGAGCCCCCTGGGTGGGAAGGCATTCAAAATACACCATGGCTGCAACAATGGACCCAAGCATACCAACACTTCTGAAGACGGCACAGGACCAGGCAGTGTTTTGTCCTGCTGGGTGCAACATTAATCAAGCTGACTTGATGCCTACCAACAACAAATAATTCCATTTAGTTATCACCTCAATTTCTACTTTGAGCTAATAGTATTTGCTCATATTATATTCCAATTGAGGACATTCCTGTTTATCATGAAGCTCAGAATAAAATGTAGATTTCTCTTGATGTTTCCTTTTAATGGACTCTTCTGGGCCTAAGTACCTAAGAAAAGCTGGAAGAGTAGCAAATGGATAAATGGCCCTCAGAGCGTGATCTTCTTGAGAACAGCAGTCGTGTGTTCTTCATCTTTTCTCTTCACCGCACATCACAGGGCTATGCCCTGCTCCATAAACGTTTTTTGAACCTAATGATTTTGTTTATCCACACAGGTGTATGTGTTATGAATTGAATTGTGTCTCCCCCAAAAAAGACATCCAAAAGTACTTGCTGAAATGCACTGAATTCACTTGGACTGAATTATTTTCCAGATGTCTTTCTCCTTGTGTCCTAGCCCTTTCTGTACATTTCTTACCTTCCAGGTTGTTTTCAGCAGTGTGCACATTTAGACGATAGTGCAAGAGAATCACAGTTCAAACCATCTGGTAGATTCAGGAACACCTTCACCTTGTATTGCTGTTGGTACATAAATCTGACTTCTGTAATGTAAGCTCTGATGACACTTTCTGCTGTAATTCCCAGGAAGCCTATTGTGGGGTCTGTTTGGTCCCTGTAGTTCCAGCTGCTTCAGAAACCCAACCCCTCCAGCACAGTTCACCTGATTTTGCAATGTAGTTTATTTCAACCTAAAATCCTGGGCACATAGCCTTGTCTTTTCCTCTAAGCAGTTTCTATATTCTTGCAATGTCCTGCCAATATTTATTAAGTGCTTCTCATGTGCCAGACATTGTGCAAAGCACAGCATATGTAATAGTAAACAAGGTAAGAGTTCCTTCAGAGAGCTTCAGCATCCTATTTTAAGTCTTGCCATTTTTTCATGTCCTGAATTTCTTCTCTCAGTATAGCTCTGATCCATCCACTCCCTAAACTTCTGAATTAGGTGCCTCTTTCTTTGCATATCCTTATTATACCTCCTGCCATTATTGAAAATGTGTTTATGGAACTCTTCCTCTACTAGACCATAGTTCTTGGCTGGCAGGGACTGCCATCTTATTCACAGTTGTATTCCTAATTCTAGCACTGAGCCTGGAACCTAGTAAATCCATAAGTACTGGGTGAACTGAATTCACAACTTCACACCCATGTTGTCTTGAGCAGCACACACACCTAGGGTTCATCTTCTTGAGGAAACTCCAGGGTGTGTGACAGAGGCTCCTCATTCTCCTCTAATATCCATTATTCTCTCTCTTGTGGTATGAGTCCTTGATCTTGACCCAGAATGAAGACTTCGTTCCCCAGGCTTCCTTATAAGTAGGATGGTCATGTGACTAGGTTCCAGACAATGAAAAATAACAGTTGTAATGTCTGGAATGTGTCCTTAAAGAGAGGGGATAGCATGCCCTTCTTTTTCTTCATCCTGTTACTTGAGCTGTGGATATGGTAATAAACCATCTGGGCCTATGTGAACAAGGAGAACATCCTAGAAATGGTGGTCAATAGGAAAGGAGCCTGGGTCCCTGGCACCATGCTCCTGGCACAGAATCACCATACCAACCCTAGACCATTTTCCTCAAGACTGAGAAACACACCTGAGAGAAACAAACAAACAAACAAAAAACACTCTTCTATCAGTGCTATTTCAGGTCTCTGTTAATAGTAGCCAAACTATATTCTAATACACCTATTATCTACAAAAGTTGATACATAATACCTAGATTATATTCTAATTGAGCACTCTGGTAGCATAGTGCCCAAGGCACTTGACTGCTAACCAGAAGGCTGGCGGTTCAAACCCACCAGCCACTCCTGGAAGGAAGGTTGGGCAATCTATTTCCATAGAGATACCACCTCAGAGACCCAAGGAGGGGTCGCTATGAGTTGGATCCTACTCGAGGGCACATACCACCACCATATTCTAATTACTCTAGCCCATCTAAACTAGGGATGATTATTTACCATTTTGGATAGAAACTGTGAGAACAGAAAACAGAGATTGTCCATAAGATATCCTGGACAGTCACCCACACTCACAATGGAATTGTCTCCAAGTCTTCCTCCTCATTCATCTGTTGATGCTTTCTTGATTCAAATGCAGTTTCAATTCTGAAGTCTCCTGGATTCATCCTTTCTTCTCCATTCTCACTGCCTTCCCCTGGTCTAGGTCCTTCCAGCTTCATAACTCTAATATATCCTTTGCCAGTTTTCCTGTTGCTAACATGTCTTACAAGGAGCTCTGGTTGTGCAATGGCTAAAGCATTCAGCTGCTAACTAAAATGGTGGTGGTTTGAACCCACCACCTGCTCCATGGGAAAAGAAAGATGGGGCAGTCTGCTTCTGTAAAAACATAGCCTTGGAAACCCTGTGGGGCAGTTCTACTACAGGGTCGCTGAGTCAGAATTGACTAGAAGGCAATGGTGGTTTTTTTTTTTTAAACGTCTTACATACATGGCTTGAAAGCTTTCACCTTAGCTCCCAGAAGACACACTGATATTCACTGTCCTCCAAGATCTGCTCTTCTTTCATTCACCTGCTTTAACCATTGCCTGCCTTTCCCTGACACAATGCCTGGCATCTAATATGTATTTAATAATTATTTGTCACTTGTGGGAAATGGAATACTTATTTCTGCACCTGTCTTTTGCCAGGCCAGAAGGAAGATTCTGAGCCATAACTCTACTCTGTCTATCCATGTTCTCCATTTAGCTTTTACGTAATTTCCACAATGAAGCCATTTGTGCCTCGCCCCTCCCAAGAAGAACATAAGCTTGCAGAAGAATTAATGTATTTGAATTGTGATGTTGGTGAAGAATATTGAATGCACCATGGACTGCTGGAAGAATGAACAAATCTGTCTTGAATGGAGAAAGCTGGAATGTTCCTCAGAAGTGAGAATGGCCAGACTTCATCTCTTGTACTTTGGTCATGTTTTCAGAAGGGACCAATTTTTGCAGAAGGATATCATGCTTGGTAAAGCAAAAAAGGGGAAGACTTCGAAAACTGGATTGACATGGTGGCTGTGACGATGGGCTCAATCATGGCAATGATTATGAGGATGGTGCAGGACCAGGCAGTGTTTCATTCTGTTGTACAAAGGGTCACCGTGAGTCAGAAACCACTCAACGGCACCTAACAATACCTGAAACAAAGAAACAACTACAAAGGATTTTAGACTTTTGTGATAAATGTCAAAACTAGACCGCTAACTTTTCTCTGATGGCTCAACCTTTGTACAAGTATTCAAAAACCTCTGAACCATGCCAAGTAACACAACAGAAGGAAGCACTAACTAAACTTTAATGAATACACCCACCTTAGGCTTCCCTAATTATCGTCTGGATTCTTCTCTATTTATATATGAAATATTTGGAAATGCTTTAGGTATTTTAACTAAAAAATACAGGGGGGGAGGAACATGTGGACTATTAGTCTGCAACCCCATGGCTCAAGGCTACCCAAATTAGTAGAAACTACTGCTGACACAGCGCTGGGTAACTGAATGTGTGCCCCTAGCTTATCTGCTTTGCTTGTTTTAACTCAGTAACTTTCTGCTAGCCGACTTCTTACAAAGCCCTTCTCCTAGCTACTTCCAACTTTAGACTATATTCTGTGGCCTACTTGAATCCAGCCACCCTTCTCATTGTTGATGAAAATGTCTTCTCATGACTGTTTAGACTTAACTGACAATTTCTCATCTTTCAAAAGGACTTAAAGAATCTCCTTTGACTAATCCTGATTTAGTTTTGTTTGTAGATGGATCCTATCTGAGACCTAATCCTACTAGCTCTTGCTATCAAACTAGGTTTGCTGTTACAACTTCTGAAGTCCTTGAAAGTCAGGCTCTCCCTGAAGTCACTTCAGCCCAACAAGCTGAATGGATTGCTCTGTAAATTTTCACCCAAATCACAAGTTAAAAATAAAAAAAAAAACAACTTATACCAATACCATTGGCAGTATTCCATCACTGCAGACTTATTTCCTGGCAAATTTTATCCTTATGCAGTTAATGGAAATTTTTGGATTTTCCTTAATAAGTGTAGCTATTCTTAGCTTACTGCCTTATTACACACTCGTGGTATTATCTCCTGGTACAATTTTATTTTTCTCATGCAGGTGACCAAACTTATTTTATTGTAGCTATTGTTTTTATTTGCTTTATATTATTTGGGGGTAGCTTTTCTTCATCATGAAGCCCTTAAGTTTTATTTTACTGCTTTTAGTAATTCCCATTAACACATGGAGATAAAATGCCTTTGTTAAATCACCCCAGTCAATAGCTAATACCAGTAATTTGCCTGAACGTTGGATCTGTCACCCCTCTCCACAATCTGGACATCAGAAGTCAGATCCATTAGCATTCCCTACATTGAATTAGTTTTATATCCAATGCTACTGCTACCCTCAATATCACCTTAAAGTGAGCATACGTTAGACTATGGCATCCTCCTGCATTATTAACTCAACCTTAGGTAGCATGCTTTCATTAACCCGTAACATCTGACTAGGCCATGGAATGCTTGAGAGCTTTCTTTGCAAGATGCAGGGTGTTCATGATTGCTGAATTAGCTATCTGTTCAACCATGGAAAATTCTCTAGATATACTGTGATTTTATCAAGGCAAAAGTATTACCTCACTGCATAAAGAATGACTCATTCCCCTTCTGTATGACTCTCTGGGACTCCCTAAGGATGGGAGAGTTACCTATTTCTAACAGTTCTTTAACAGAACATTGGCATAACCTAGTTAATCAAAAACACTCCCTTACCACACAATTTTAACAGAAATAACATGATCTGTGCTCCTTATACAGAGCTCTGTGAATGCTGTGGTTAAGGCACTGGGCTGCTAACCAACAGTCAGCAATTCAAACCCACCAGCCATTCCACAGGAGAAAGATGGGACAGTCTACTTATGTAAAGATTTAGTCTTGGAAACCCTATGGGGGTCACCATGAGTCAGAATTGACTCCATAGCACTCGTTTGGTGCTCCTTATGGATATAAATTTTTATGCAGAGGATCAGATTATGCCACTAAAAAAAAAAAAAAGACCAAGGCCAAGTAATGAACCCTAAGCTGGGGCATTACCCTACTTAGATGGATGGAACATGATGGGCCAATGTACTTTAGGCCTCTTGCTGTTGCTGTTATTTGCCGTCGAGTCGGCCCCGACTCATAGCGACCCCTCCTTTGGTTTCCGAGGCAGTTATCACTACGGAAGTAGGATTGCCCAACCTTCCTTCCGAGGAGTGGCTGGTGGGTTTGAACTGCCAGCCTTCTGGTTAGCAGTCAAGTGCCTTAGGCACTACGCTACCAGAGCTCCGTTAGGCCTCTTAGGGATTCCTTTAAATATCTATTCCTATGAAGAACACACACTGGACCAGTGATTTCAAAATATTTGCCCAATATAAGAGGGAACTTACAAAACCTACTGAAAATCTAACAGAGAAGCCTGGAGACAGATGGGTGTTCCTCCAAGTCCTTTTATCAATTTCTCACATCCTTGAACTCAAGAGATCAATTAGCAATTTACCTGCTACTGTGGCACAGCTAACGACAGTGCTGATGGAATAACAGCCCATAAGAAATATTTAGTTCCTAAGGTTGTCTTAGATCACAGAATAGTTCTTGATTTCCTTCTAGCACAATGAGGAATCTGTGCTATCACCAGCATCTCCTGTTGTACTTGGATAAATGCTTCAAGAGAAGTAGAACAAAACACTAGATCCACCAGAGCGCTACCTGGCTTCTTTCAATACCCTCTATGGCTGACTCCCCTTTTCTTGATACTTTTAGCTGGTTACCTAATGGCATTGGTTCTTGGTTACATTTTGTATTGCAAACAGGTTTATCTTGATAATTTTAATTACTTATGACTAAGCATATTATGAAATGTCTCATGCCTATAACCAAACTACAAAATCCCTTGCTATGCAAAGTTATGTACATTTCAAAAACTGTACCTTTAAAGAAAACTGATTGCACACCTTGAGTTAAGCCTTCTCTTGATGCTAAGTTCTTCCTCCAAGTATGGCCTCACTCCTATGTACCCCAAAGGATTACAAAAGTGGAATGTCTAAGCTATGGCATAGTGAAAAGCCCACTTAACTGGATGGTACCTGGCTGCCACTAATAACCATTCCTTTAAGTAGGTAGTCTGAAGTATTATAATGGTGACCAAAGACTCTCTCCAGAGATTCATGATCAACTCGGGGGAGTGTGTGAGAATACTCTAAAACTGAGGTGCTTGAAATGACTGAGAGACTGACTGACCTAGGTCTGAATCAAAGCTGTTTTTCCAAATGAAATCTTAGCTTGTCCTAAATCCTCTTTCTACCTTCCTAAGAATTCCCTCCCACTGCCACTGAGTCAATTCCAACTCATAGAGACTCCCATTGCCTTTCCAAGGCTGTAAACTTTACAGAAGTAGATTGCCTCATCTTCCTCCCGCAGAACAGCTGGTGGGTTTGAACTGCCAACCTTCTGGCTAGCAGCCAAATGCCTTACCCACTGCACCACTAGAGCTCCTTGCCTTCCTTTGTTGTTGTTGTTATATGCCGTCGAGTCGGCCCTGACTCATAGCAACCCCTCCTTGGGTTTCTGAGACAGTATCACTACGGAAGTAGGATTGCCCAACCTTCCTTGCGAGGAGTAGCTGGTGGGTTTGAACCACCAGCCTTCTGGTTAGCAGTCAAGTGCCTTAGGCACTATGCTACCAGAGCTCCTTCCTTAGAACTTATGATTTAGAGACTTGAAACATGTAACATAAAACTTTAACCACCTTCTGTAAACAGTGGAGAAGGCAAGGATGTTTCTTATGAAGAAATGTTTGTCAGAAATGTTTACCAGGATGGTCTTGGGAGAATACTTACGCAGAATGCCCAAGAAAGAAACATATATGTATTTCAGAAAATCTCTTGCTAGGTTAATTCTAGGAAGTCTACATTAGCTGGACTAGATTAAATAACTTTACAAAATAGATTATGTATCTTTACAAGAATTTAACTTGCTATGTCTTGAGACTACATGTAATATCAAGACCTCGTGATTATAATAGTCATGTACTCCTTTCCCCATTTTTCTGTATGACTTATTTATACAGAATTATATATATACAGAAATTACAGAATGTTGAACACTTTGTGATCTTGATTGCAATGTGTTGCCCAGCCCACGCTGTCACCACACAATAATTCTTTGCTTTCCCTCTTAACACAGTGTAAGTTCTGTTCAGTGCTGTGGCAAGACCCACTACCACATATTAGCCCGAACTCCAGGGAAGAGAAGATTAAGTTCAATTGTGTGGCCAATGATTCAATCATTCCTTTATAATAAAATCTCGATAAAAACTCTGGACACCAAAGCTTGGGTGAGATTCTCTGATTGACGATATTCTTTTTACATCGATGTGCCAAGAGATTGATGCACCTGATTCCTTGCAAAGAGGACAAGGAAGCTTTGCGTTTAGGACCTCCTCCTCCTCACCCTATGCATCTTTCCCTTTGGCTGGCTCTTTTTGCTATAATAAAACTGTAATAAGTAGAGTGCTTTCCTGAGTTGTGAGTCATTCTAGTGAATAATTAAGTGAACCTGAGGGGGTAGTGGGAACCCCTGAATTTGGAAACAGCCATGAGAAGCAAGGGTATCCTGGGAACCCTTGAACTTGTGGCTAGTGTCTGAAAGGCAGTCTTGTGGAGGGCTGTAACCTTCAACTGTGAACTTTGGTCTAACTCTGAGTAGTTGAGGTCAGAAGTCATTTTGCTGAGTGACTGTGTAAATGATTAAGATACTCTGTGACAGTATCTAGAGAAACACAATGGAGTCTTTAGGGAAAAGAAAGTCACATGTTTGTGACTAAAATAAATGGTTGTCCATTAAAAAATTAAAAGGTTAACTTTGATTCCATTTATAGTCAATGTTTCTTGCTTCCACTAAATAAATTTGGCCCCTGCACAAAAACACACTCAATCTCTCCTTCTGAAAAACTATTCTGTTTAATAGTGCACTTCATTTATACTACAGGATGAGCAGGACTAGGGAAACATAATGAAAATCATCCCTTCAGTCAGGAAAACTCAGGTAAATAGTCCTGCTGCCAGGCTCAGGCCTGAGCCTTCCTCCTCTGGGGCTTTGCTCTTTATTTGTATTAATCCTTGGCTGCTGAAGAGTCAGAGGTGGAGTTAGGAGAGGTCTGGGGCCAGATGTCATAAGTGAGAGAGGGCAGAGCTAGCTACTTAAGCGCCTTAAAAGCATCCTAAGAACCTAACGGTTTGGATTAAATCACTTTTATCACAGGCATGGTGATAGAAAGGGGGGAGGAAAGGAAATAGATGCCAATGCTAAATGCTTTTGATACTCTACCCTCAGGCTGATTAGTTGGATTTCCTAGTCATAGTACAACAAGGAAGGACAACGGGTCCTCTTACAACACTGCTGACTGCTGTTAGAAAATTGTACTAGCTGCTTCAAGAGCCCTAAAGGACAGAGACATCATACAAAACCTTTCTTGGGATCTTATGTCTCCCTCAATAAAATATGTATCTCAGCACAGGATTTCCATAATTAATGAAATTATGAAACAAAAAAGCAATTCCCTGCCAAAGCTTAAAGCTTTGAAATACAGGTTCCATTTCCCCTTCCTATCAAGTAACAGGACTCAGAACATTCTTTCCACTGTCTTCTGTGCTGTTAACTCCAACTAGAGGAATCCTTGGAACTTTTTTCCTACTGTGCTTCCATGCTCACCTTGGAAAGAAAGGCTCCTCTGGTGTGAGAAAAAATGGTTTAGTGCAAACTTTCCAAAATGGATTAGTTCCAGAGCTTCCCTCTAATCTCAGCACTTAAGTCGGTTGCTTGCCTCATAATTTTTAAAGGCTGGAATCATTCTGGGGAAGTTCACTAGGTTGCTGATCACTGCTGAATAATTTTCCCAATTGACCAGTTGCTAAAGTGAAAGGTTTGAAGGGATATACCCTAAGCTGTCTATAAGTAAGGCAGGAGCTCTTTAGATTCAGGAGAAGTGAGGAAAACAGGTGTGTTGCTCTCTTTCATGTAGACTCTCTGATGTTTAATTCAGCAGTAACTCTGAGAGAACTTTTGCTTATACTCATTACATTCAAAGGCTTCTCTCCAGTGTGAATTCTCTGATGGCGAACAAGAGCTGAGCTATACCTGAAGGCTTTCCCACATTCACTACATTCATAGGGATTCTCCCCTGTGTGGATTCTTTGATGCTGAATAAGGCCTGAACTATAGGTAAACTTCCCTCCACATTCCATACATTCGTAGGGCTTCTCTCCAGTGTGGATTCTCTGGTGCTGATAGAGGTGTGAGCTCTGGCTGAAGGCCTTCCCACACTCATTACATTCATAGGGTTTCTCTCCAGTGTGAATTCTCTGATGATGAATAAGGGTGGAGCTCCTACTGAAGGCCTTCCCACATTCATTACAAGCATAGGGTTTCTCTCCAGTGTGGATTCTCTGATGATGAGTAAGGGTGGAACTCCAACTAAAGGTTTTTCCACATTCAGTACATTCATAAGGTTTCTCCCCAGTGTGGATCCTCCGATGTAGAATAAGAGCAGAGCTACAACTAAAGGTCTTCCCACAATCATTACATTCATAAGGTTTTTCACCAGTGTGAATTCGCTGATGTTGAATAAGATGTGAGCTTTGGCTGAAGGCCTTTCCACATTCATTACATTCATAAGGTTTTTCCCCAGTGTGGATTCTCTGATGTTGAATAAGGTCTGAAGTTCGATTAAAGCTCTTGCTACATTCATCACACTTATGGGGTCTGTCTCCCATAGGAATTCTCTGATGTGAAATAAGGTTGGAAGTCACAGTGAAGCTATTCCCAAAACCATTCTCACTTCTTTCTCCCATGGGGGTTAGCTTTTCCTCAGCTGTTATTTGATGAAACTCTTTGATCTTCCTCTTCAACCTTTCTCCAGAGGAGTTCTCTAGCTGCCGCTTTAGACTTACTTGTTGTTCATAGGCTTTTTCAAACTTAAGACCCTGAGAAATATCCTTTTGGAATCTTCCCAATAGCACCCCATGTGATCCTGTATCTTCAGAAATTTCTTGATCATTCTCACTTCTGTTCTCTCCATCTGGCACAATAAAAAATGCAAATGTCACTTGTTCCTTGAAGAACGAATAAAACCCCAGGACAAAATAATCCAGTGACCAGCATTTACAATGTTAAAAGTATGTGCCCTTACATGCCTGCAAAAGAGCCCTGCCCAGTATGTGTGTCCAAAAAAAAAAAACAAACTCACTGTCGTCGAGTCAAATCCGACTCATAGCGACCCCTCCTTGGGTTTCCAAGGCGGTATTTGTATGAAGTAGATTGCCCAGAAGTAGATTGCCCAGTCTGTCTTCTGAGAAGTTGCTGGTGGGTTTGAACCACCAGCCTTCTGGTTAGCAGTCAAGTGCCTTACACTATGCCACCAGAGCTCCTAGCATGTGTATAGCTAAGGCAAAATAAGATAACTGGGCTGAGGAAACAGGGAAAGAGAGACAAGCAGCAAAATCAAGGAGAAAAGAGCTAGAGAAAGTAGAAAGAAAGCTGAGTATGTAAGGAGGGTGGGATGAATCAGGCAGAGAGGCAGGAAAAGACTAACTTAATGAAGTGAAAAAGTCTTCAGTGAAGTCAGATAGTACAGGTATAATTTTGGGAATATGATGATTGCAAGAATAGTTTTGAAACAATATGGGAGAGTAAACATAAGAAACTAAACAGGTGGGCAATGAGAAACGGTCATAGAGCAGAGAGGCACAACAAGGTGAGAACACTAGCAATCCAACAGTCCAGGTGAGGAGAACAATCACATATGTACTTGGGCCACATATGCCAAGTCCACAGAAATCGGCAAACTACAGAGTTTAGTCCCTCTCTGAGTCCTGGGCCTAGAAGGCTATGCTCATGTGGACTCATCCATGTGACAGCAATCTCAGCTTTGATGTCTTTATTTTTACTACTTTGGAGTTTCTAAAGAGGAATTCAGACATAGAGAATAAATATAAAAGATCTAGAAAGTCAGCATTTTTAGTTCATCAATATTTTAGAAAATAAAGACAGGGCAACAAGTGTTAGGGACAGAAATAGCTGTTTCTCCCTCACCTGAATAGGTACCTCTCAGGACCTCTCTGTTCTCAGTTCCCTTCAAAACCCAGGACCCTCGGCTCTTCCTTTCACTCCAGCTGAGAGATCATGTCAGGATTCAGAAATGGGAATCCTGCTCATGGGGAAAGACACGGGACAGGAGGTTTATACTGCTCATTCTGAGCAGTTAACAGAGCTCAATCCCAGACCCAGGATCTGCAGAGAACAGAGAGCTATACTGGGAGGTCTCACATGGGAGTTAGGAGGACTTCCTGACACTGCTTGAGAAAAGTTCTCACTGGAAGTAGAGTGAGAGACAAAGAATTAATAGTCCACATCCTAAAGTTTAAGAAGCTAATTTCTCCCTGGAACAAGTTTAAATATCTACAAGAACAGCAATTACACTAGGCCTTGAACAAAGCAGAACGTCCCTATAGGTAATCACATAGAGAATCAGGGAGTTAAAGAGTCCCAGAATGTTCACTTGGGCACAGAGCAGTACCCTACATGTTCAGGGATCTCAATATGCTAATCATTTGGAAAAGTCTCAGGATTACATTTTAAATCCTGAGAATAATATGGAAAAGTACCAAATTTGCAGTTAAAAGACCAAAGCCCCAGTTCTCCTACTCACAAGCTATATGACCACACATAAAAGCATTTAAGAGCTCTGACCACATTTTCCTCCTCTATGAAACGAAGATAATACTAGCTACCTTGACTGCTTTACTGTGAGGAATAAATTAAGACTGTATCTGAAAGTTCTTTATAAACTGAAAATTACTCTACACACAAGTTACTACTATTGTTCTTAGAATTTTCATAGACTACGTCAATCCTACACTTCAGTGACTAGACTATTACTAGTAAACAAGGAAACACACACCAAGGGAGTTTTGTTGAGAAAACTTAACTCCTTACCCAGTGAGAATACATTCCCATAATTCTCCAGCATCACATCCCTATAGAGGTCCCTCTGAGCAGGTTCCAACCGCTTCCACTCCTTCCGGATAAAGTACACAGCTACATCCTCAAATGTCACCAACTCCTGAAACAACAAGTCCTTGCATGCAATTTCAGGGTGAGGGATGGAACTGGCAACACCAAAAAAAGAGTTTGGGATGGAAATGAATGATGAGTATTTGAAAAGTAGGGGAAAGTGGGTGAGGGAAAAGCTCCATTATTCAGCAGGAATTTCCTGATACAGGAAACATGGTTTACATCACTGAATAGGATGGCACTGCACAAAAAACTTCCATAAAGGGGCAGGAAAAGAAGGGTAAAGGGACCCATATCTCACCTGGGACTTGGCCTTTAGGAGTGCAGCTGCCAACATTTCATTTCCTAAGCTGTCCTTGTCAGAAAAGGCAGGAACTTTTGAAGACGGAAGAGCTGATGGACAATAACAGGGCCCATGAGTGAGTCTACTTTCTGACCAGCTGAGCTCCAGATCCATAGAAAACTAACTCATGGAGTCCTGGAACAACCTAGGACCCACTCCCTCTTCCATTTCAAGTTTGCTTCCTCTGTGGCTACAGCGGTCCATGTTGCCCGAGGAGGAGGAGAGACACCCACAATCCTGTTCACTCTTGGTTTTCCAGTCTGCAACAGGTCCCTTTCTTTCTCTCCAGTTACTCTACTCTAAAAGCAATGTTCTGAGTGCTATCTTTGGCTACTGCACTTGGATAAAATTTGTCCATGTGTATTGTTGTCCAGTCTCCCAAGTTTGGGTAGAAACATGTCCTTCCCATCATTTTTTCACCTCTCTGAATTCAAACTCTTAGACTAAAGGAAAACAAGAACTTTACCCTAGCCCTGACTGGGAATATAATACCCACAACTCTTCTCTTTCTCCATTCCCAGATCAAATCTATAAAATATGAAGACTTCCTGTTTCTGTGCTAGATCACTTAACTTTTCTGTAATTCTTAGGTTTATACATATTTTTCCCCTAGCAATGTATCTCAGACTCTAAACCCCTAGAGATTCTATTAGAGTCTGTAGAGTCATACATAAAACTAATTTTTCCAGATAAACATGAGAACAATACCCATTAAGACTGAAAATTACTTCAAAGTCAGTGGCACTGTCCACGAAATCAAAATACAAATGGTTTACAGTTAGAAGGTGCCTGGGAAATGGAATTCCATAATTGCCACAGTTTTCTTAGTTCTACATAAGGTACCCACAGCCATTCAAAAACGCCTCAGTTATAAAACCCATCAAGCTGTATATTAATTATCGGTTTCTGTCAGCCTCCCCAACTAGGCTGTGAGCTCCTGAATGGCAAATATCAATGTCTTAGCCATCTTTGTATTCTAGTGCCTAACCTAGTATCCCCACCACTCGCATGTCAGCTTACCTGTCACTTTGAGGACTAAGGTGCGCGTAACCCAAGCCATGGTATTTTCAATCACTTCATATGCATGTGAAAGCTGGACAATCAATAAGGAAGATTGAAGAAGAATCGGTGCCTCTGAATTATGGTGTTGGGGAAGAATATTAAATACACCATGGACTGCCAGAAGAATGAACCAATCTGTCCTGGCAGAAGTATAGCTGGACTGCTCCCTGGAAGGGAGGATGACGAGACTCTGTCTCACGTACTTTGAACACATTATCAGAAGGGACCAGTCCCTGGAGAAGGACATCATACTTGGTACAGTAAGGGGTCAGCAAAAAAGAGGAAGACCTTCAATAAGATAGACTGACACAGTGGCTGCAACAATGGGTTCAAACACAGCAACAATTATGAGGATGGTGCAGGACCAGGCAGTGTTATGTTCTGTTGTGCACAGGGTCACTATGAGTCGAAACTGACTTAAGAGCACCCAACAACAACAACAAAGCTAGTATCTGGTGAATGAGAGTACACTACATGATTGCTGAATAAATTAATAAAAGAGTAAATGAATCTCTACTCCTCACCACTCTCAAGCAGGGCCTGAGGTTCCCGAGATACATGATCAGCATGAGTTTCCATGGATAGGGCTAGAAATTCCGGCACGCTAATCTCCTATGTGCAGACTCAGCAGGAAGCAGGTTTTGAATGAGAATGAGGAAGCCCTGCAGAAGCAAAGGTCCAAAGTTCAATAACAGTAATGATAAAAACAAACAAACAGGAACAACTCCTGAATACAGAAAGAGGGGACCTAGCATTTCAGTCAGTGCCCAGGAACAGTGAGAGAACACAGAACAACTGGGCCTTTTAAACCCTGGTGAAAATATACAGCTATTCCCACAAAAAAAGTCCAAGCGCCGCAACAATATACCACCTGCAGCTCCCCCACACCGTTTGAGTACTACTTATAAAAACAAAAAATGAGGACCATCCAAACTCAAAGTGAAAAATATCAGGTGCACTGCAAGGGTTACATACTGTAAAATGAAAAAGGTAAACTATAAAAGAGTACATCTCTATATACTGAAAAAATGTACAAGTATCATATCCACTTTTTTAAATATTTGGAGTAATTGACAAAGCTAACTATTAAAAGAAGAGAAACAAAAACATACTTCATAAACATCTGAATGGGTAGGAGAGAAAAACTTTTGCCAACTGAAGCAGCAGATGAGAAATCAAATAAGTACTGCATTGGGCAAAGCTGCTGCTAAAGCCTTCTTTAAAGGGTTAAAAAAACAAAGATGTCACGTTGAGGACCAAGGTGCACCTGACCCAAGCCATGGTATTTTCAATTGTCTTATATGCACGTGAAAGCTAAAAAATGAGTAAAACCAAAAAAGAACTGTCATATTTGAACTGTGGTGTTGTCAAAGAATACTGAATATACCATGGACTGTCAGAAGAACAAACGAATCTGTCTTGAAGATATACAATCAGAATGCTCCTTAGAAGTGAGGATGGCAAGACTCTGTCTCATTTACTTCGGACATGCCATCAGGAAGGACCAATTGTTGGAGAAAGACCTCATGCTTGCCAAGCAGAGGGTCAACAAAAAAAAGGGAGACCCTCAAAGTGATGGGTTGACAAAATGGGTTCAAACATGACTGTGAAGATAGTGCAGAACTGGGCAACATTTCATTCTCTTATATGTAAGGTCGCATTTGATTCATCGGCACCTATGAAGTGTTACCCTCAGAGGAAGAGATCAGAGAAATTGCTGATTTTAATAATCCTGGAGACACAACACCTCTGTCTCACCGAGGCCAGGGCCATCTTGTAAAACAAATTCCTCCTGCCCACTAAGACAATTTTCTGCTTCATCTCAGCCAAAGATGGGATATTGTTGAGGAACCTGGGGCCTTTTTCTGTTCCTTGGGGCAGTCTCATTAGACAGTGAAAATATAGACACCTACCAGGATCTACAAGACCAGTCCTCGTAGCCTTCATTTTACTTCTCTAACAATACATTTCCTTAGATCAGAATGTCAGTCCCTGTAGCAGGGACCAATGCTTTTTAAAAAACAGAAGACTCTATGTCATTTCATTTGTATTCCAACTAACTTCTCTTTTGCTATAATAATTGAAAGAGGCTTGTTCTCTGTGGCTCTTACAGATAAAATGTAACATTAGTACCCAGACTAAGATTTGCATCTCAAAAATGAAGTTTTTACTTCACACTTGATTGCTATAGCAAGAATCAATGTATCTAGAATAGGTCCAGCATCCAGTAATGTCCTTATATACTTAGGCAAGAGATGGGGAAAAAAAATAAACAAATACCCTGGGTTTTGTCTATCACCCTCTCTTTATCTGTTTGGTCATATTATAAACATCAGTTGACTGCCAACTACATTCTAAGATATTATTGCAAGGAACAAAAAATGAGAAATGGAAAAATATTTGTTTCATCACCACAGATTGTTAAAGGAGCTCTGGTGGCATAGTGGATAAGGCATGTGGCTGCTAACCAGGTTAGAGGTTCAAACCTACCAGCCGCTTCAAAGAAGGAAGATGGGGCAATCTACTTCCATAAAGCTTTAGAGCCTCAGAAGCCCAATGGGGATCGCCGAGTCAGAATCAAGGCAGTGGCAGTGAGTTTTGGTTTTTTTTTTCCAGACAGACTGTTCTTTTATAGGCATAAAAGGGGGTGGGGTTGTCTGAATTAATCCGTAGGAGTCACTAAGAGTTCAGAGAACTCAATTCTTTGCACAGCAAGCGGGTCCAGAAGCTCAATAGCAATAATGTTACATAGACGGAAGGCAGGGAATCAGGCATGACCCAGACCCACTGGTAATCCAAATGACACTCTGAATCTTCACCATCACCTCTGGCTGGGGCCCTTCAACTCTGTTCCAGCCATCTTTTCTCCCTATCAATCACTTCTATAATTTCTACTTATAAACTGACACCCCCAACAAATCAGCTCTCAATCCAAAGTTTCCTTAGTATGGAAAGTCTGAGGCTCTTGTCTCCAGAAGGAAAAGGGAACAATCCCCCCTTCATAGCTGGGTTAACCAAAGCTGGAACTCAAAGGCATATTGTTAAGAACAAGTCCCCAGTGTCTGGATCAGTATTCAATGTTTCTCACAGAAAACAAAACCTCCACTGCACCCCCACAGCTTCAGGTCCACGCAGGGTCCTTTGTCTGCTCTGCTGCCAACGCCACTCCCTGGAGCTGCTCCTGGGAGACAGAGAGAGTCAGGTAACAAGAGCAAGTCATGGAAAGCTTTACCTGCTGGATTCCTTCCTTCTTTGGGGTTAGTCCTCTAGGCCAACGTGGCAATTATTGGAATTTGGCAGCCTCTGTTCAAGTTTCTGGGAATTCTGACCTTCGTTGATGTCACAGCTGTATGACTGGAAAAGAAGGGGGGGGGGTGTTAAAAACACTTGTATACTTCATTTCTAACCTAGAACTTTAAGGGGTAAAAAAAAAAAGCTAATTAACATATGCTTAAAAAATACTGATTAAGACCACAACTGGCATTTGTATTGCACCTGTAGAGGGTTCTCCAGTCCAACCTCCCTCCTTGTGTAAAAAACTCAAGACCCTAAGGTTCAGCAGCTAACTTGCTAGACACTCTCAAGTACTTCAGCAGGGAGTCCAGTTTCATTGTTGCACACTTGAACCCTTAGAGAGGCCCTCACAAGGGTACGCTGAGAATCTTTCCCCTTGAGCCTTCAATGAAGGAATCTTCTCTCACAACTATTCACCAAGAACTTGAAACCAAATGACGCTCACCCTCCAGAGACTTCTCTTCTTGAAGTTAAATACCTGTAGTTCCCTACTAGTTCCAGAGATTTCTGACTCGTCATTCTGCTCCTGTGGAGTTTACTCATGTCCCTCACCGCGTCAACACTGGTCTGTGTTGAATCACGCTTCTAAAGTAGATCGGGGGGTGGGGGAGCCAATGGAAAACGGGAGCCAGAGACACTTGTAGCTCCCCCTAAAAGACTGGATGGATTGGGCTCCCGCGGGACTCTCTCTGGAATCTGGGTTTGCACCCCCTCCCAGACCTCGTTCTAACTGCGCACACTTCCTAGAATTACTCGTTCTCTGATCCTGAGACCCAAGTCAAAATGGATTTCTTCTCCTGCTCGGTAAGTAACTGTATGGACGTCCAATAAAACACCTCGAAGAACTACTAAGTTAGGGTCGCTGTCCTCAGCTGTTTTAAAGGGAACGAATGTTGCCGTTACTGGAACTTTTCAAATGCTCCAGATGGGCACTTCTGATGAAAAAAAAAAAAGAAGAAGAACCGGAGCCCCTTCCCCGCCCTCCCCGCGCAGGGGTCCTCTCCCGGAGGAGGGAGGTCCCTGGGGAAGCGGAGCTTCTCACACTTCGGAGTCCAGCAGCGGGGGATGCAGAGACGCCTCCCCTCACGCTGCTCCGGGAGGTCTGGGGCCCCGCGCGGGCCGCAACGGCACGGACACCACCCCCTTCCCCGGCGA
>NW_006922129.1:861543-862471 GCF_000298275.1 Orycteropus afer afer
CCCCTTGTTTTCCTAAAGACCTTGCCCACTTAAGTAACAGATAGTATTCAACCTGAACGTTTCTTTTTCCCTACATCTGTATCTCTAGGATTTTGTGTCTTGTCTGCGACTTGTTCTGCATTACTGTATATGCTTCAACTGTGTTGTTGTTGCGTGCTGTCAAGTCGGACCGGATTCATGGCTTCAACTGTATATTATTAAAATCTGAAGAAAATATTTGAGTCCATCAGAGACTTCATGTAAGGACAAAACCTGTACAAGTGATGAGTGCAGAAAAGCTTTCAGGAAGGGACACATAGAAAACACAGGAAAACACAGCCCTTCAATGTAAATGTGAAGTGCTTTAGCGAGGTGAGAGAGGGGGCAAGGTTTTGTGGTTTGCTCACTTTTATGGCATCACAGGACTCCTATAAATGTCAAAATTAAATCCTTACAGGTTATACACAAAATGAAATCTTGTAATATCTTGTGTAACAAAGGCTCTCTTGATTCCTGCTATATAGTCCTGCCTCCCATTTGATCCCAACTTTTACTGCGTGCAATATTTATAGTGCACCCACTCAGTTGTGGAAATGCAACAGACCTCACTCTCCGAGGACTTCAATCTAAGGACGGTTATTTAAATGATCAATATCAGTAAAAAATGTGTGCTGGGAGAAGGTGGTGAAATGCAGAGTTCTGTAGGAATGGGAGAAGATTTTCTAGAAGTAGTGAGGCCGTGAGAAGGAGGAGGATTGTTTAAGGCAAGAGAAAACAATGCATAATAACTAATTAAACTTGAGGTTGACCTAAGAGGTGTGGGAATGTGGCCCATCACCAGTCCCTCTAAACCTCAAGGGAAAACTTAATAGCTAAGCCACCCAGTGGGAGCTCTGGTAGCATAGTGGCTAAGACACTTGCCTGCTAACCAGACGGCTGGTGGTTCAAA
>NW_006922129.1:866251-869085 GCF_000298275.1 Orycteropus afer afer
CTACAGAAGTAGATTCCCCAACCTTCCTTCCAAAATGTGATTGGCATCCCAAACTGAATACAAGGATGCTCCAGTTAGTTTTAGTTGTTATGGGAAATTGTTGCATGATACTGTTTCACCTCTAAACCAAGTCCTGAAGCTTCTGTGTGGGAATAGCATTCTCTACAAGCTGTGGAATACCAAACCAAAACCCAACTCACTGCCATTGAGTCGATTCCGACTCCCAGTGACCTTTAGGACAAAGTAGAACTTCCCCAAAGGGTTTCTGAGACTGTAAATCTTTAAGGAAGAAGAATGCCTCATCTTTCTCCCATGACATGACTGGTGGGTTCGAACTACCAACTTTTTGGTTAGCAACTCAATGCTTTCACCACAGTGCCACTGGAACTCCTTGCCATGGAATAAGAGGGGATCTTAATTCTTGTCTTCCAATTGGAATTGCTGTGCTAATTCCTTTGTATCATCATTTTACAATGAACATCCCCATAGCAAAAGCAGCTCTAGGAGTTTCAGTTTCATTACTTCCTACACAGGAATATAAAATCTACTGCAAAAGACCTCTTTCAAGTGCTGAAGAGCAAAGATGTCCCTTTGAAGAGTAAAGCGCACACAAGTCATGGTATTTTCAATCACCTTATAGGCATCTGAAAGTTGGACAATGAATAAGGAAGACCAAAGAAGAGTGGATGCCTTTGAATCGTTTGGTGAAGAATACCGAAAGTACCATGAACTGCCCAAAGAACAAACAAATTTGTCCTGGAAGAAATGTCGCTGGAATGCTGCTTGGAAGTGAGAATGGCCGGACTTCATCTCACCTACTTTGGTCATATTGTCAGAAGGGATCTTTCTCTGGAGAAGGATGCCATGCTTGGTAAAGGGGAGGGTCATCAAAGAAGGGGAAGGCCTTCAACAAGATGGATTGACACAGTGGCTGCAATGATGGGCTCAAGCATAGCAAGGGTTGTGAAGATGGCGCAGGACTGGGTAGTGTTTTGCTCTATTGTACACAGGGTCACAATGAGCTAAAGTTGACTTGATAGCACCTAACAACACCACCCAGAAATATGGAGGTCCTAGGTACCAGGTAGCTGTTAATATTGCAACTTAGTGCTTCATCAACTCTTATAATTTAGGCTCTCCTACATGCAAATCAAAACAACAATGGGATACCATCTTGCCTCAGCACTAATAGCAGAGTTCAACAAGACAGAAAATAATAAATGCTAGTGAAGATGCGGAGAGATTGGGACTCTCACACACTATTGGTGGGACTGCAAAATTATAAAACCACTGTGGAAACAGTATGGTGATTCCTTAAAAAGTTGGCATTAGAAATACCATTTGATCCAGCAATCCCATTACTAGGTATATATCCTAAAGAAGTGAGAGCCAGGACAAGAACAGATATGTGCACGCCCATGATCATTGCTGCAGTATTTACAATAGCAAAAAGATGGAAACAACCTACATGCCCATCAACAGAAGAATGGACAACCAAACTATGGTATGTACACACAATGGAATACTATGCAACCCTAAAGAATAATGTAGAATCTGCAAAACATCACACAACATGGATGAATTTGGAAAACATTATACTGAGTGAAATAACTCAATTGCAGAAGGACAAATATGTATTAGTTCATTATTGTAAAAAGTCAAGGAAAGGGTTATATGTAGAAGGAAACTTTCTTTCTTGGTTACCAGGGGTGGGAGGGGAGGGAACGGAACACTGCAAAAATTAAAAATAATAAACAATAATAAAATAATTTAGGCTCTCCTGACTAATGTAACTAAAAAGTGGAGCAAAGAAGGGTGAATGTTAGGCCAAAGGCAGGATCCAAATCAGAGTTAGAACTCATGGGAACTGCAGGAGAAGCAGTTCCTCTGTTAGCCAATGTGTGAAAGATCCCCAATATACATTTGGAGGCACAATTAGGGCTCAGCCACATCTTTTGTATAATATATGTCATAGCAACCCCACCTTGAGTTTCCGAGGTGGTATCTCTACAGAAGTATGTTGCCCAGTCTTCCTTCTGAGGAGTGTTTGCGGGGTTTGATAGCCAGGAAAGGTTGGTTGGTTTCATAGCCAGGAAAGGTCCCCATTGAAGACCACAGAGCAGAACGGCCTTGAGTGGTATAAAATGGTAGCATCAGAGGTCCTCTAACTTCAGGAGAAGGAGAATAAAGAACCAGAAGCATCAGCTCAAAGCTGATCCCTGTGAGGTCAAGGTCAGACATACCTCCACTCTCCAACCTTTCTACCAGTCCTGACACCAGCTGTCCTTCCCACAGCACTTCTACTTCTCTGCTGGGTTCAATAGTTCCTTGTAATGGCCACAGAGAACTCACTGACCATACTCACGATTATGGGGTTTATTAAGGAAGTAACAGATTACAATTCAGCATTAGGGTCACCTTGAAAATAACAGGAACAACTCAGGAGGCAGAAGACAGGACAGCTTCCAACCTCTCAGTCACTTTTCTGCTACGCCTGTGACAGGCCTCACTCTAAGGCCTCTGCCCTGCCTCAGGCAAGTGTTACAGCTCTTAAGTGCCCAGAGGCACCCCACTCCACCAGGAAGCCTCCTGCCCAAAGGCATTTGACTCTTTTGCTTTGTGGGTTGGTGAGCTTACTGCAGCCAGCCCACACTGTGGGCCAGGAAGCCCACCATAGTCATCTCATACTAGTTTCCTGGTTCTTACCACTCACACTGTCTCCAGTATTACAGCTCTATCTTCTGGGTCTAGGAGTTTCTAAGCACAAGGACCCTGGCTCCAAAGGACATACTCTAATCCTGGCCCTTTTTCTTGATGGTAGTGAGAGCCTCCCC
>NW_006922129.1:869185-874864 GCF_000298275.1 Orycteropus afer afer
AATCAGGATTGTTCTACTCTTGTTCTTTTAATCAATGTGTCCCCCATAGCAGACATTCTCTTCCCTCTTCTTGTTTTTTGAAGATCCTATTAAAATTCCACCTTTATAAAACAAGTGTTTTATGTTAATCATAAAAGGCTGAAATGCAGCACTCAGTGTTGAAAATAACAAAAAAAAAAAATCTTATATAATATGCCATTGAGTCAATTCAGACTCATAGCAACCCACATTGGGTTTCCAAGGCTGTAAATCTTTACAGAAGCAGACTGACCGCCCCATCTTTCTTCCACAGAGTGGCTGGTGGGTTCAAACGACTGACCTATTGGTTAGCAGCCAAATGCTTTAACCACTACGTCCCCGGAACTCCTTCTTTAGAAGCCTAGTGGATGGCAAAACTGACCATCCCCTTGGTGGGCCACAGGCACCTTATTTGCATAGTTCCAGACAATTCCACCAAGAGTTGTACACACTTTGTTTGCATAGTCCCACCCAAACATTTTGTGAGAGTTACAAGACCATGGCCAGAGAGAGAGCCCATAGAAAACGAGAAACCAATTGCCCTGCAAGCTGAGATATGGGCACTGTGTTCTGAGGGGTTGGGGAATGGTCACTGGCAGGTAAGATCAGCTCACCTGGCAGATAGTTATTTTCATCTGTGCCCAAAATTCATGTAGGTTTTATATAGATAAAGTTTTCCTTTTTGGATAAATAGCTGAAGTCCATGTAACAGCTGTATAGTTTTCTAGGGTTGCATAACACAATACCACAAACTGGGTGGCTTACAAAAATAGAAATTTTATTTTCTCACAGTTCCAGAGGCCAGCAGTCTAAATTCAGAATGTGGACAAGGCCACACTCTCTGAACTGTCTAGGCTCCTTGCTTCTCTCTCCCGGTTTCTGGTGGCCCCAGGGGCTCTGTAGCTTGCAGCTGCAGCGTCACAGTGACCTTCTTCTGTGTGTCTGTGTCTCTTCTCTTTTATAAGGACAACACCAGTAATGGATTAGGACCCACCCTATTCTAGTGTGACTTCATGTTAAGAGATAACATTTTCAAAGATCCTGTTTCCAAACAGTCATGTTTCACAGGTCTAGGGGTTAGGACTTCCACGTATCTCTTGGGGGGCACAGTTCAATGCATACCAATGCCACATCCTATGCCGGAGCCCAGTGTCTCTCTGCTTCTTTTGGGTGGAGACAATATAGACTCCTGGGAAAAGAAACCATCGCTTTACTTAAAAACTTGATTGCCCCAGATGCGCGCATAAAAACCATTTCCCCTGTGCAACAGCTCCACCTGCCTTACACAGCCATTAAGTACACCCTTTTATAAAGCATTTCTTGCTACAGAACCTGACTCTTGAAGGCTTTATAACTCTATCCTGGTATCTCCATTTGGGGTCAGTCAAGTTGAACTTGACAAGGTTGGCAAAGCCTAAAAGGGATTGCTCACTCACTCTCTGCCAGCGAGTCGATTCTGAGGTGGGATCTCTACGGAAGTAGATCGCACAGTCTTCCTTCGAGGAGTGGCTGGGGGGTTTATCAGCCTTCTGATTAGCAGTCAAATGACTTAGGCATCACACAACCAGAACCACCAAAAGGCTTTACTAGTCAGGTGGAAATTCAAGAGCACAGGCAGTCTGGCCCCAGCAGAATCTCACTGTTGCAAAGTTGTGGATCAACGGAGTCCTCAATTCTTAGACCAAACGAAGCCAATCTCAACCGCCACTGAGTTGATTCTGACTCGTAACGACACCCATTGGGTTTCCAAGGCTGTTAATCTTTACAGAAGCAGACTGCCTCATCTTTCTTCTGCAGAGTGGCTGGTGGTTTTAAACTACTGACCTTTTGATTAACAGCCAAATGCTTTAACTACTGCACCAGTCTCTGAACTCCCAGTTCTCAGTGGGTCCCCTGAATGCCTGAGCCTAGTTTACTGATGGCTTAACTAAGCTAAAACTTACTGATGTTCATATTGGGCTGCAGCTCCTGCTATAGAAACCTGGAATCAGACATGGTTGCTCAACTCAGTGGACAGAACTCAAGGTTGTTCTCCTAAGTCTGGGCAGTACCCCCCTTGATGAACTTTGCTGCATTTTACTGACTTGGGCTGTTGTCAACAGTCTACCAGCTGAAAGACTACCAAACCCACCCAAACCAAACTCACTGCCATCGAGTTGATTCTGACTCATAGTGACCCTCGTTGTATTTCCAAACTAAATCTTTACAGAAGCAGATTACCTCGTCTTTCTTCTGTGGAGTGGCTGGTGGGTTCGAACCACTGACCTTTTGGTCAGCAGCCAACTGCCTTAACTACCACACCACGAGAGCTCTTTTTTTGTGGCAAAGGCCACCCAATAATAATAGGCCAATTATTGAGGTATCTGATGGACATTCCATACTCCCTTCCAGGTTGCTAAGTGTTAGAAGGGATTCCTCTAAAATCAACCCTACCTCTCTCATCTCCTCCTTCTCCACACAACTTAGTAAGGTGGTCTGATCACTAAATGCTTCAAGAGAGGGGCCACCCCATCTCCTCTTGGGTAATGATCAGGATGAAAGGAGCAATGGGCTATACTTATTTTGAGAATTTGGGTTCCACCCTGACTACTCTTAGATATGATATATCTTTTTCCCCTAATGGTTGTGGCAGGCCAAATGGTTGGTACACCCTCTGGATGCAGGAGGCTTGGGGAATTCAAGCTTAATGCTTACCTAGCCATGGATATTCTCTTGTTGGGTTGGCTTGGTGCCTAGATCATGAAGACATTTGATCGAATACACTACTGTCCAGGTCTCCCTAAAGGGCTCTGCATATGTCAAGGTGGAGGATAATGAGTCTGTAAATTCTGTAAGAATCTCCTTGTCTCACATGCACAAATCAGGGATGGCTAGAGAAGTGAAATTCTAGCAGTAGAAATATGACATACAAATTTCATGGTTATAAAGCAAAAGTAACAACCTCAGCATCTTAGAAGGGAATAGCTTAGACCCCAGCAAGTGCAGAGAAAGGGGGATTAGTTAAGATTCTCTGTCTTCCAGACCCAGCACTGCAGCTGGGCAAGATCACCTGTTGGTCAGCCTGAATCGCACTGGGTTTGTCACCTTGTCCACATACTCAAGCACGGAAAAAAAAATCAGGTGGAGTCGCCAGTCCTGGGCTATTCTTCTTTGTCTGAGAACATTAATGGAAACTGCTGAATGTGGACCCTCCCTTCCTATGTAGACAGACTCTGGAGCAGCACACCCTTGCTGCAAAGTGACTGATAAAGAATCACATGCATCTTCTTTCTGCTGCCCAAGAGTCCCTGGGTCAGCAAACCCTATTGGTTCTGTCTTCAAAATATACCCTGAATTCAACCACAACACATAGGACTGCTGAGTAGGTCATGTAGATTTGTACCCTGTTGAGAGCAACTGGGTGGAGGGCTGAAATCCAGCCTAAGCTCCAGAAGGGATGCCTTTTTCTAATGTGCATGAAGGCATGTCGATAACTGCTCATCTCCTCACCTCTCTTGCCCTCATCAAAGCTACCAGTATCTCTTACCTGAATTATGACAATACCTTTTCCATGTGTGGTAGTTAAGGTTATGTGTCAACTTGGCTGGGCCTGGGCTGGACAGCTGGATGTAGTGATTCACTATGATGAGACTGGTAATCAGTTCCAGTTGATTCCAGGATGGAATCTGCTGTGAGGAGCTGAGGAGCTGCCTTAGGGCTGTGGTCTGCTTCCTGTATATAAGGAGAAGCTTTGAGAAAGGTCTCTAGCTTTTTGGCATGCTTGGACCCTGCGTGTAGCCGAGTCTTCATTTGCGGCCTGCTGTATTGCCTGCTGATCTTGGGACCATTTCTGAACTTGAACTGGTGGCCTGCCATGTTGCTTGGTAATCTGGGGACTGTGCCATTTCACTTGTCAACCGTGGGTTTGTCAGCCTCAGCAGCCAGCAGCTGCCTGAGTGAAGAGACGCCTCCAGCTCCCGTGGGCCGGGAGCAAGAGGCAGAGCTGAAGCCCCAAATCAAGGGAACTTCATCCAGCCCCTAGAGCTGTCACTTTGAACTTGGACTTCTAGCCTCCTAAATGGTAAGAGACTAAATCTGTACTGCAGGTGCTCAGTGCCTGGAAGGTTCACTCTCTATTGGGGCAGATGGAAGAATACTGATGGGACCAGAGGTATGTGAGACTGAGAGATACTTTTATTCACTCGTCTTGCAGGACCCTGCTGCTGCTCTCTGCTGCTGAAGAAATTTCCCCTTTCCTTTTATAGTCTCACTACACAAAGTGGCATAGTGCCCAAGTGTAGGTTGCATAAGATGGCATCATTCTAATATAGTGGCAATGTTATATAACTACAAATTAGCATATTCACAGTGAAAGTGGGGAGGGGGTGAGGAACCCTGATACTACTGCTCCATTATTGGAGAGTTCTTGCCTGACACTCCACCCCTTCAAGGTTGCTCGCCTTACAATCTATGCAGCTACAGAGGTCTTCTGGGAGAGGCCCTGGGCGAGGAGGGCTGAGCATTGTATCCATAACCCACAAGAAAAGTATGAGCTAACACAGCCTGCAACAAGGACTCCAAAGATAATGCTTAAAATGAATAGGGTGATTCTCCACCCCTGTGCAAGTGAGTTCCACCAGTCCTTCAAAGGATCTCTTGTTAGATCATCAACAGAATGAGTTTTAACAGCTAAACCATTTAGAGCCATAGTTACATTTTGTTGAGTGTCTGGGATAGAAATGCAGCAATCAGTGTCTAACATAGCACGCACACCTCCTTGGGAGCCAGTTAGTATGCCTAATGCCATGCGATTATCCAGGGGGTTAACCTGCGAAACACTGCCCAACTATCCATGCACACAGCCAGGGGGCCGGGCTCATTCATAATTATCAACCACACTGCCCTCAACTCAGCCCATTGGCTACTTTGTCCCATACTGGCATCATACCATATATTTTTGGTTGCAGGCTGGAAAGCTACAGCCGTCCATTTGGCTGGCTGGCCTCTGCTTGAACCATCTGTGTACCAGGCTTCTGCCCAATTCCTTCCTTAAAAGGGCTTTCCTCTAAATCTTGGGCGGTCACCTGGGATCCCACCAAGGACTCTTCAGAATCAGTGACTGGCCCTAGAAGCTCATGCAACTCAATTCTCAAGGGGCTAGTATCAACGTGCTAGTTGCTATGGGTAGGCCCCACACTTTGCCAGAGCAGGGGTCTGGGCTGTCCCACTGCGGGGTGTATGAACATCTAGCTGTAGGGTATGTAGTGTGGACCACAATGGGGCAGAGCCTGTAGTCGGCCCTACAGCGATCAGGGCTGCATATGTGGCTGCCAGCTGTTTCTCAATGACAGAATACCAGAGCTCGGCTCCCTTCCATAATTCGGACCAAAACTCTACGCCTTGCCTCAGATGCTCCATCTTCTGCCATAGGCCCCACCCCTACCCCTCAGCCCAGTGCTTGGAGGCTGCTTTTTGCTTGGTTGTGGCTCGATATTAAGGACAGGGCCTGAGAAAGGCAGGTCCAGGGCTGGGGGCTGCTTTTTACTTGGGGGTGACTCTATATTAAGGCAGGGGCCTGAGGGAGGCAGGCCTGGGGCTTGGAGGCTGCTTTTCACTTCAGGGTGTGTGTTGGATTGGGTTCTCTAGAGAAACACAAAAACCAGCAAAGTATATATATATATA